>NC_081329.1:17352083-17664166 GCF_026419965.1 Kogia breviceps
GCACAGATGAAATTCTTAACTGATGAGATGTATGATACCTAGAGTTACACCTGAGCACACCAAGCACAGTCTAAGAGTCCTGTACGAAAAGGAAAAGGGCTGCATTCTGGTCACTACACACGAAAGCTTGGACAAGACACTTCACCTCTCAGAACCTAGGGACTCATCTATTAACATCTGACCTTCCAATACATACCTACATGATTTACTGAGAGATGATAAGATAAAAACCTTTGTAAATTATAAAGTACTATAAAATATAAGGCAGTATTGGTAGAAGTATTGTTTTCACTGTTGTTAGATGACAAAGGGCGATTTTACCACTATAATCCTATAAGTGGTCTACAATTCTTTTCCTGTCAAATTTCCTACGTATTCTGAATATACATCAAAACACATGAGAACCAGTTTTAATTCTGGCCATTACCGGAGAACTTGTGAAGAACATTATATTCAGATTAAATATTAGATGACAAAAAATAATGAGATATTTTCAAATAAAAGTCGATCTTTCTCTAGTTACAGTCTCAGAATATTAAGTGCCTCAGACATGCTAAGCGCCATGCTATGGACATCACATATGCTATCTTATTAAACTCACATAGCAACCATAGCAGCACAGAGATAATACGCTTAATCCACAGAGGATGAAGCTGAAGTCTAAAGAACGGTAGCTCTCGCCACTGCCCTACGTTGAAGAGGTTTTACTTGCAACAGACGTTACCTTAAACCAGAAACTGACATCTCTAGTGAGCTCTCACTTTTACTCATCTGACAAGCCTCAAATCCCCCATTATTAGAGGAAAAGGTACTGCTGACCTATTGTTTGAGATAAAACACCTTACCACGGTTAAGTGGTACAGAGGTTTATTAGTTTGGGTTTTTTTTTTTTTTAAAGAAACATTCTAATTTTAAAAGGGTGGTAAGTCAATCATTTCTATATGTGGAGAAAATATTCTTAGTTAACCAAATACATGTCTTTCCATGTGAAAAAACTCCACTGTCACTGCCAAGGGCCAGTGTTCAATCCCTGGTTAGGAAATTATGATCCCATAAGCCATGCAGCATAGCCAAAAAAAAAAAAAAAAATTAAGTAAGAGAGTCTAAATAATGAAGAAGGGACAACACTACTACATAAGGAAAGAGAAACCTCATCGCATCTTGAACTAGTCACCTTTGCACAGAAAAAGAAATAAATGGTCTAGGAAGGTAGGTTTCTAGGGCATCATGGTTGATTCAGACTTTCAAGAGCGTTTGTTGTAAAGAAGGCTAAGCTAATTCTCAAAGGAAAATGTTACAAGGTGATGGAGTAGAAATATTCAGTAAGGAAGAGAAATCTGATTAATGTGAATTCATGCTTTTAAAATCTACTAAGAAAGAATCAGGTTGAGCTACAGTCCACAAATAGGGTTTATTCTACACTGCATTTCTCTGTGACAGGCACGTGCTTTTCTTTAAGGAGAACGTTGGATGCATCTGTTCCCTCAAAGTATTTCCCTTTTCAGAGCCATTTGTACCCCTCTTTGTTGGGAATTTTTCTTCACGCTACAGTTTCCCTTATCCAGGACTACTTTTAAGACTTCACCACCTTCTCTGTGTGTCCCTTTTTTTTTTTTTTTTTTTTTTTTTTTTTTTGCGGTACGCGGGCCTCTCACTGTTGTGGCCTCTCCCGTTGCGGAGCACAGGCTCCGGACGCGCAGGCTCAGCGGCCACGGCTCACGGGCCCAGCCGCTCCGCGGCACGCGGGATCCTCCCGGACCGGGGCACGAACCTGCGTCCCCTGCATCGGCAGGCGGACTCTCAACCACTGCGCCACCAGGGAAGCCCTGTGTGTCTCTTTTGGTCTCTTGAAGAGAGTGATACTCATAAATCTGTCTTACCACTGGAGAATAAAACCTAAACAAAATCATGCCCAAGGGAATTTTGTATAGTGGAGGGAGCATGGAAACATCCATAGTGCAACCTTTAAAAATTGAAAAGGCACCATATGTTCATTTTAAAAATGGAAAAGAATTTAATGGCTCAAGTTTAAATGATGATTCTGTATTTACATGCAGTGTGACTTGACCAAATTATTTCTCTGAATCTCATCTTCATCTATAAAATTGAAATAATATCTCACAAATCGGTAAAATTAAATGAGTTAATGTACGGAAAACTCCTAGCACAGCATCCGGAAAAGTACAGGCACTCAAATTCTATTCCCTTCTCCTCGGGTTAATTTCTATCAGCAACCTCAATCAGGTTGCTAAAAGAATAACTACAGAGGGATTTTTTTTTTTTTTAAATCTTATTAGTACTGCAATCTCAAGAGTTACCAAATGTTTTCTGTGTACTTAGTACATAGCAAACATTGTGCTAAATTTCTAAACATGCACTGTGGATTACTAAATACATGACCAGCACTATGCTAAGTTTATGGAAAATGAAAGTACAACAGATCCTACTCTCAAGGCTTTATAACAAATAAGCTCTAGCATTAAAAAATATACTTTGCTTATACTGATGTGTTATGGTTGTGGCTTTGCTGTTAAATAAATGGCTTAGTGCCAACTCAGGAAAGAATGGCACACAAGATCTTATTTCTGTGAACACTAACTGACTGGTAGCAGCTAATTTAAATTCAGTACAAAGCACAATTTTGAAATCCACACTGATACTATCAGCAAAGAGGGTGTGAGCAGTTGAGTTTTGTCTGCTGCTGGCACAAGGCTGGGAGATAGAGACACAGATGCCATATATCTACCATTTCTAAAAGGAAAAAGAAATCTAAAACTTAGAATCTTCAAGGAAGAAACCCTGTCCTTACCTGTTACCTTGTAAAAATCATGGGCCAGCAGGTCCCACATATTAATGAAGGTAAAATACTCAGTCACACTAACTATAGGTGCCCAGCCCTCTATTTTTATCTTAATGTTTTTATAAAAACTGAATTGCAAGGCAATTCACTATTAATAAACTGGCATAATCGACATATGGCAGTCCCCAACATACAACATTACTCAATATTTTCTCAATTCATGTTTTTTTTAACCAATTCATAACAAAAATACAAAGAAATGTTACATTTCACTAAACAACATGTAATGAAATTGTTCATTCCAAAGTGAAGCTTAAACAGGAAAAAAAAAATCTCACTAATACTTTTATACCCATATTTTTTTCCAGCATTTTATTCCTAGGTAAATTTTCATGATGACCAGATGCACCAAAACAAAGATACGTATGGGGTCTCTTGTCTTAAAAAACATCTTCCAGAGGGATAGCTATTCACGTGTCTGTTCTAGTCATCTACGTAGTATTTACACCTACATAGTATTTGTTCAGGTGCCATATACACTATTATGTATAATATAGATAACTAATGAAAACCTGCTGTATAGCACAGGGAACTCTAACAAAAGAAAAAGACAAATAAGTATTAGGATATAATGTACAACATGATAATATAATTAACACTGCTGTATGTGCTATATGTAAATTATTAAGAGTAAATCCTAAGAGTTCTCATCACAAGGAAAAAAACGTCTTTTTCTTTTATCTTGTATCTATATGTGATGATGGATGTTCACTAGATTTACTGTGGTCATCATTTCATGACGCACATAAGTCAAGCCATCATGCTGTGCACCTTAAACTTATATAGTAGTGTGTGTCAGTTACATCTCAATAAAAATGGAAGGAAAAAATAGCCACACTATGACTTGCTTACAGTAATTCACAGGACATAAATTTGGAATGAGAATAAGAAGTACATGTTGAAGGTATCTCTTAGTGACACACAGAAACTTCATGACCCTTCTGTCCTTCCCTGTATTTTATAGAAAGTCTCTGGGAGGAAAAGAGAGCTGTACTTTTCACAACTTGAATATCCAAGTGGTTCAATCAAAGCCCACTGACAAGGCAAAGAGAAGCAGCCAGATGCATATCTTTGCATTTGGGAGAAAAGTTAGCTCCAATTTCTACAATTATTTGATCCCCCAAATCCTTACTCATGTTAATATCATGCCATTCTTCTCAGATTTGAATAAAATATAAGGGGCAATGAATGCTTCCAGAAATCAAAATATCAGAGATTATACCACCCCATGTATTGATACATTACAAAGTGTTCACTAAAGACCACGAACAGCCTTAAGGGCCACAATGAGCTACACAATAGGACAAATACACCATTTTTATCAAAAATAAAAAATGCATACAGTACATATGCCATAAAGAGGGCAAAGATTCAAACAAAGGGTTAGTTAAGAACTCGGCAAATCATGGTATCTCTACAGGAAATGTAATCTGCGCTCCACAGGAAAACCTCAACTATCAATACTTCAAAGGTGAAAAAGTGAGAGATTGAAAAATACATTAAATAAATCATACTGAGAGTTCCTTGATGTATTTAATATCAAGCTCTTTAAAAGTAAAGAAAGAAATACTGCAAAACCCCAACCAATTCTTCCTCAGTGTAGATCCTAAAGAGAACCTGGCTGTGTAACTACAGAAAAGGGAACCCAGCCGGCTACCTAAGGCCAATACCAGCGCAGCTACAAGTTTATATGGGGGAGAGTGTTACATAAGCTTTTAAGTCCAACATGTTAAAGACAGTATCTAATTCAGTTCAGATCTGAGTGAGAAATGTAGAAATAAAGTTATTTGTGAAAACATTTTTTCAAACGTTCATGCTTTTTTAGAAAGGAGAGAAATTCAATTGATGGTGCCACAATATTCAATTAAGTGAACTTTTTCTAGAGACTCAGTAAAAATATTTCCACTCTTAAGTAGTGACTTTATTAACCTGAACTCTCCCCAGAAAATTTCCCTAGGGAAAGATCCACATTTCCATTATTTTGTATCCTTCAAAGCATCCTGAGAATGGCTAGCTCCTGATTGGCCCTGAAGCTCCCTCTATATATGTATCTACTGAATGGAATCTGTAAAACTTTTAAGCTATAAACTAAGAATCTATAATTTATTATTCCTATTCAAATGTAACTTTAAAAAAAAGGAATTCTAACTTCAGTTTATCATAGATTCTTTGCTCTATTTTTTCACTGCTTCGAAAGTGCAGAGTATTATAAAAGAAGCAACTGTTTCCTGAACTTGCATATTTATAGTCTACATAATTGACATAACCATAGAACTTAAGAATTACTGTGGTCAAATTTAAAATGAATCATTCAAGAATTTAATATCAATTAAAATTATTCTAGGATTTCCTATTTCACAAAAATAAAAGTAGTACATTTACATAAACACATGAATATAAATTCTACAAAGAAAAATATCACAATGTTTTGTTTCATGAAAAACTTAACTATCCCATGGCAGTAATAAATTTTAAGATTCCTAATGTTAAATGCCATTATACCTTAATTTTATTAGAGAAAACACACCAACTATCACACGGTGTTTTGAAATATTTTGTATTTGATACTAGTAATAGTAACACTAGATTAATGAATGTATGGGATTATATAAATTCAGGTATAGGAAATACATCTCATCCCCAAAAACACTGATACAAAATAATAAATTATTATCAGTGTTATGTAATCACATCTACTTTAACATACCCTAAAAAATAATTCCAAAGGAAAAAATCTGAACATAGTTATGTGATTAACATCAATCAAAATAAAAAAGCCAGGAAATAAAGAGCATATTAAAACAATGAAATATTAGGGACCAGAATAATATATATGTGGTCTGTAACTAGCGAAAAAATTCTATTATAACATGAAGTGGAAAGATAGAAGGCAAAGTTTATACTAACTACAACTAAATAACTACTAACTATCTACAGATAAATAAATCAAAGTCATGTAAATAGTCAAAAACTGTCTTTTTTAGAACTGGGAGTTATTCTGTTTTATTTTTTACTCTAAAGTGAACACAGTTTGGTTTTTGTTTTTTGAGTTTTTTTGGTTTGGGAGGAGGTTTTCTTAAATTCACGTGGGTTGTCTTCGTGACTTTTTCACTGTAAAACTGCTGAAGTACAATACTCTCCTGTCAAGAGACAACATCATTAGAATGCGAACCATGATGTTTTCACTTGAAGGATCAAAATATGAAGTCATTTTAATATGGAACAATCACGACATGGGCTAAATGAGCATCCCATTTTTATTCCACTATTGCATTAGTTTCTGAGAACTTCTTTCCTGAACTCCTTCATATCCTTCTGCTAGATATTTATTCTTACGTAAATACCCCACTGTAAAACAGGTACCAGATACAAAGAATAAGAGTAGCTGTATGAGCAGAGAAGAAAATCAACTTGAGGCTGTATATAGCCATCGGGCCTTACTGCCTCAAGAGCAAGGATCCAGGCAGGATGGTCACTGCCAGCATCAACGAGTACAGCAGATACCCTATTATATAATAATGCATTATTGGGCTTCCCTGGAGGTGCAGTGGTTGAGAATCCGCCTGCCGATGCAGGGGACACGGGTTCGTGCCCCGGTCCGGGAAGATCCCACATGCCGTGGAGCGGCTGGGCCCGTGAGCCATGGACGCTGTGCCTGCGCGTCCGGAGCCTGTGCTCTGCGACGGGAGAGGCCACAAGAGAGAGAGGCCCGCGTAAACAAAAAATAATAATAATAATGCATTATATCATAAAATAATCTGCACTGTTCTAGAAGTGGTTGTATACAACTCTTCACTATTAAGAGCAACATACTATGTTACAGCTGAAGAAAAGTTTTATTACAAGAATATGGAAAAATAAAAACATTATTCCATAAATTGCAAAATGAGATGTTTTTCAGGTTTATTCTTGAGTCATATAAATTTTTGATAGTAAAATTTGTGATGGTAAAATTATTAAAACCAAGAAAAATTAAACAGAATCCAACAGAAATCAAGCCAAGAGGAAATCAAAGCTTTAAATGTACTTTAAAGCTTTCCAATACCTTTTTCATTAACCTAAGTAGAATTTCTTCTACCAAATTACTTCCAAATGGCAGGAGCAAGCCAAGTTTTTGGATAGAACAAAAGATCTGGTTTGGTTATTTCATATAAACGGTATACTATCAAACTTATCACAGCTACCTACTAACCGAAATCTGTGTTATTAGCAGAGACCCCAAAACTGGGGGCATTAAAACCTCCAAAGAAACTAATTACATGGGGCTTTACGTAGAAAACCCTGAGTAGTATTAGAAACAATATTCTAACCTCACACCGTGCCTCCCTTTCCAGATAAGGGATACCTCTACTATTGTTCCATTTATCCCTATTAGCATAGGGATAATAAAAGAACGATAACATATTGAGATATACTATTTATTAAAACTATAAAAATAATGTAAGGTAACAAAGTAAGTGAAAAATTAATGAATTCAGTACAAATTAGAACCAGTCACAGAGGTGCGGGGACTGCTTGAGGATAAAATCCAACCAAGAGATACATCAAAATAAAGAACTCAGGAAGGGAGAAGCTATGGATAAAATCCAACCAGAGGTGACTCAAAATGAAGAACTCAGGAAATAAACTATGGTAAAAGACTAAATGTTGACTATACTGTTTAATTTATTAAATACAAATACACTTAAGTATAAAGCTAAGAATAATAAACAACTCCAGCAACCATTGTTATAGACAGTCTGATCATCTTCACTTGCCTAGGGGGACCCAAACTGTACTCGCCGTCCCTGCGTAATCATGAAGAGTACCTCCTTTCTCTCTCACAAATATCCTTGTCTGGATAAGTTATTATGGTCGCTCAAGATGTATAACACTTGCATTACGTTCCAAAATTAAACAAAGTAATTTATCAAATATTTGGAGACAGGAAAGGGAACGTGGGAAGGAATGTAAGAGTACAAAGTTTCTACATCTTCTATAGCACATAGTTAATCAATATAGGCTTTAATTAAAACACAGTACTATTTAAAATAGTTGTTAATCTATGCATGTAGAAGGAAAGAAGGATACTTATTTCTGCAACTTACTTTAAAAAGGTGGACGATAAATGACAGGATTGGACACATGATAAAGCAAGCACAGTAAAATGTTGATTGTAATATCTGGGTGGTGGGTATTTTTGAGTATTCACTGTAAAATGCTTTCAACTTTTATAAAGGTTTAAAAATACTCATAATGTTGGAGGAAAATGAAATTCGTCCAACATTAATGACAGTTGTTTTTAGGTGGTTAAATTGTTTTGTGAAATTTTTTTGCTCTCATCTGTGAACATTTCTATTTTGTCTTTTGTTACAGGGTATTATTTTACAAATGTCATTTTATAACCACAATGCTAGTTTTATAAACAGTTGCCTATTATCAGCTACTTTTCAGTTTCTACCACTAAATTATTAAAATAAAGCCCAGAACTTAAAGCCCAGAACTGTGTCTCATTCATCGTGTCCCCCGTGCCCAGCCCAGCCTGGTGCCTGCCTCATAGATAAATAGTTGTATAACTTAAGTAATGGAACAATTTACTGAAAACGCAGAAACAGAATTAACATAGCTCTCTCATGGCTAACATAGTCGTTGGTCCAGACACTCTTTCCCCATCCCCTTGTGGCAGGAGAATTACTCTTTTAAAAACATTTGCTATTATGATCAGAGACAGCAGCCCAAGATGCAAGCTGATCATTAAAACTTGGAAGTGGTATGTACATGAGGTACCATATGTTTAGTGGTAATATTCATTTGGTAAAAATACTATAAAAACATTGTTTCCACTTCACATATGAATATAACATGTTACATTAAAAACACCACTGTAGGGCTTCCCTGGTGGCACAGTCGTTGAGAGTCTGCTTGCCGATGCAGGGGACGCGGGCTCGTGCCCCGGTCCGGGAAGATCCCACGTGCCGTGGAACGGCTGGGCCCGTGAGCCGTGGCCGCTGAGCCTGTGCGTCCACAGCCTGTGCTCCGCAATGGGAGAGGCCACAACAGTGAGAGGCCCACGTACCGCAAAAAATAAATAAATAAATAAATAAATACAAACACCACTGTAAAATATTAAGGTAAATATGGATATACATTGGTACGATCTTTCATGGTCCCACTAATAATACATACAAAATTTTAATGTATGTACCATTCAGTACAGCAATACCATTTGTAGGGATTTATCTTAAAGAAAGAATCAGACAAGGCACACATGTTTATTCAAAAGTATACTCACTGCAGCACTGTTCATAATCACAAATATTTGGAAATAATATGTGTGCCCATAAAAAGGAGATTGGTTAGATCATAATATGGTATGAAATGGAACATATTATAGTCGTTAACAAGATGAGACAAACTTACTAAACGGATAGTCACAACTTCACCTTTAACAAAATCCAAAAGGATTACTTATCACAACACTCCGTAAAGAACTATTTCATATTTTAAAAGTAAACGTGTGCTATTCACTCATTAACTTATTTTACATACATGCTAAATATCTTAAAGGATATATAGTGAATTGATAATGGTTTATTTCTAGAGGTGAAGATTACAGGGGTGTACTTATTCTACTTTATTAGTTTCTATGTTATTTGAAATGTTTACCTATATTACTTTATAAACAATAAAACAACAGTTATTGCTAATTGGAAAGAGACAGTGAAAGAGATATCCAAAAAAGAATAGTTAAAAGACAAGAAATTCTGATTTCTCTAGGAAGAAATGTGCAACACAGCCAGGGACTGCCTCCGTTACCCTGTGCACAGATCCATACTAACGTTCCTATCTATGGACTGAGTTCATGCTCTTGGAAGCTGTGTTCACTTCACTCCAGTTTAATCCTTACTTTTTGGTCAGGTTGGTATTTGAGAAAATGAAGACGTTTCATTATATTCTAACTTGTGCAGTTACCACTACATTCATCCTTATTGACGAACACCTTAGTTCATTTCAGTGAAAATGACCTGGAGTATTTATCAAAAGTTCTTCAATAGCCAGGATTTTATGTATCTCTTTACTAAGAAAGTGAAGAAAGCAATCCCAGATATTTCAGATCTAATTTAGTGAACCATTAGGGAGAAGAGATACAAGAAACCAATAGAAGCCCAACAAATAAAACCATTTTCCTGGGTCTAGTAAGATAAAATTTTGAGCTTTTCTGGTGATAAACATGCCAGAAATGGACAAATTCGGGGCTATTAAGTTATTGCAGAGTAACACAGTCCTAACCACATTAACTGAGTTTCCATTCTGCTACCATAAACATCAACTGCTATTTAAAGGCTTACTTTTACAATCTAAATAGAAAAGCAAAAAGCAAACAAATACTTGCATTAGTCACAAAATATCAATTATGTACAGGAATAAGCTATACATACCTGAAGCAAATGAAAGAAGTTAATGCCCTTTCAACTAATCTGTCTCTGTACTACTTCTTTTTTTATTACAATATTTATTTATTATCACTGTAATAAAATATTTCATCATAATCATTATTTTTAAATGTTTGAGAACTGTTTTAATTCTGAAAAGTACAAAGAATAACAAAGCAAACACCTATGTACCCGCAATCTGTAACTGATTATTATTGAGTAAGTTTGAGGGTTTTTTTTTAACATAAACATTTAAAACATTGCAGGTATATCTGAACCCTTTATCCCATCTTATTCTCCTCTCTCCCATTTAGGCAAAAGTATTATTATTTTTTTAATCTATCTTTATTATCTACAGAGACACACACAAAAACAGGTATATAAAATCATCAGCAATATAGTTTTACATGTTTTTAACATTAGCATAATATTCTTTTCTAATTTCATACTGAAACTTTTAAGTCGAAGTTTTGTTTTAAAAACCTGTGCCTGTTGACCCATACAGGTATAATCTATTTCCATTGCTGGAGAGCATTTATAAGAATTCTAACCATTTATAAGATTTTTAAAAATTCTTATAAACAATGAGCATCGTTCATGGTTTATAGACGCTCTCTGCAAGAGTTCTTAAACTGGGTCTCCACTGCTTCCATGATTAGAATTCAGGGAAACCATGAACTTGGAAAGGACGGAAAACATATCTTCATTTTCACAAATCTCTAACTAAAATTTATGATTTCAATTATAAATGGAGACAACAAACACCACAGAATTAACAGTATCTGTGACTCTGTAACCAATAAAAATCAGGAATTTTCCTCTTCCATTCTGCTTGTTGCTCATAGCTCTAGATATTGTTTATACTAACTACTTTGAATTCAGTTATAAGACCTGTCTAGATTCTTGTTATGAAATGACTTCACAAAAAAACAATTATTGCATCACATTTATATTTTGATAACAGTATTTCAGTGAGGTTATTATCTTTTGTATGTCTACGTATTTTATTCATTTAAAAATTATTCTGCAAAGAAGTGCATAAACTTTATCAGACTGTCAGATTCGCCCACAGCACACAAAAAAGTTAGTAACCAATCGTAAGGCATTGCCAAATGGCTTATCCAAACTAATTATGCCAATTTGGACTCCCACCGACAATGTCTGAGTTCCTATTTTCCCACATCTTTATCAACCCTACAACTGTCAGACTTCTAAAAATTTCTTCCAGGCTGATAAGTAACAAATAGCATCTCAATATTCTTGTAATTTTCATATCCCTGATGATCAATGATATTATATGCATTTAAATATTTTAATATGTTTACTAACCACTCAGGTTTCCTCTACGAACTGCCTGTGTGTGTGTACTGTTGCAAAGATGAGACAATTTGCAGGGGACCACAGAGATAGCTACTTGTGCTGACTGACTGCAAACTCTACACTGCACATCAGAGACACTGCATCACCTCCTCATTCCACCATGGGAAACTGCCTCTAATAAGCTCAACAATATCTTTAACAAGTGAGTATAAAATGTGAAGCTATAAAAACTACAATCCATTTGACAAATTGCGGGAAAATAAAATCTAGTAAATATTTTTCATCATATGTGTATTAAAGTTCATTTAATGGAGATTTTTTTCCAGAGAAATCGAATTTTATCATGTATTCCACAAAGACTCCACAGGAAATAAGTCATTCTGTGTAAACAGCAGGCAACAAAACAATAAAATTACTAGTAAATGAAGTCCCATATAATCCAAATTGTTATGTAAAAGTAAATACTGATACTGCATTTCAGTTAATTCTGGAAACTAAAAACCAAACCACAATAAAAATAACCTATCATTGAATAAATTCTTACAAAGTATATGCAAACAAAGCAAATATATTCATAAAAACTGGTATGAAGCAAGCCACAAAATGCAATTCCTATAAGGTTACAGGTAGTCACAGTGCATGTAGAAAAACAAATTTTTCAGAGAGAAAAACTGGCCCAAAGCATACATCAATGTAATAAATTGAAAGAATTCCAATATTATGTTCACACGTGTATTAAAATCAAATGTTTCAGTTAGTATAATGTGTATCACAGTTGAAAAAAATATAAATGAATCCTAAAAGAAATTCATACTTTAATGACTGGAACTAGAATTATGAGTATGTTTTTATCTTCAAATCTAGAAAAATAACTCCCAAGGTCTCAAAAGCCATCATTCCTTCAGAAATTCAGGCAGTCTCTTCATCGGGAGCCTTAACTCCATTAGAACCATCACCCCTACCTTCAAAATACCACTCTGCACCTCTCTACTTCCTTCATAAAGTCTCCTCAGACTTAGCTTGAAGCTAACATTAAAGTAATGCCCCCCACTGCTACAGAACCACAGGTTTTATAAGTGGACAATAATAAATTTAAAGAGAAAGTATTGAATTTAAATCTAAATTGTTACAGAAGCAACCCAAGTTCTAGTTCTGATGAGTTAGTTGTGTGGCCTGTGGCTTATTTTTTAAAAAAACAAAAAATTCTCCACAGACTGGGACCTCAGCCTCGCTCTAAAGTGTTGGGTTACCAGGCTCCACCACTAGGTGGCAGTATCTCCACTATGGTCTTTCTTGCTCGACGGGGCTAGCATCTCTCCCCACATCCCTTCACTCTAACCTCTTCCTTTAAGCACTTACACCTACCCCTACTACGAGTATACACTGGTCAGAGAATAGTTTGGGGAAACATTTGTGTGGGTTTTTTTTTTGAGGGGGGGGGACGGGGGGTAATACATTTTATACACTTACAAATATAAAGTAGACAGCCACTATAATTAATGAATAAATACAACTACTGCTTATTAAAACAGTCCTCTGAAATAGATTAAGACCTCATCCTCATAAGAATATTTCAGTTGATGAACCCACTTTAGGCCTGCTACCCATGGATACCATGGAAACAAATCCACTAATGACCTCCTGCAAAGTTAACCTATAATTTAGAATTCTGTAGTGTTACAGACTTGTAATTTTAATTACTTCTCTTGATTTCAGTAAACCTGTTGTTCCTGCTGAAATGGGGGGAAAAAAAGGTATTTCCACTAAACACATAAGGTACTTAACACAGTGCCACACACATAAACTCTCAATATGAATAATTATTAAGAGATTCAGATTAGTCATTTCTATTGTTGTGAAGCAATTTCACATTGATATTCCATTTATCTAATCTACCAGGGACACAATTCCTTTATTAGCAAGTTCAACAATGCTAACAAACACAAAAAAATTTCAGAATCTGTAACATATAGCAGGTAGCTGAACCCTCATTGAGAAGGTTCAAGAATGTGATTTCAGTTCTCAAATAGCAAAACAATATCCCATACCTCATATCTCACAATGTTGCTGAGTCACCGCCTCAAATATTCATGTATGTTTTTATCCCTCTCTCCTAACTGCCTATCCAATTCGTTTTAAACTGTAATCCATTCAGATAAAACAAACAGAAATAAAATAATACCTTCTATATGTCTAACAAACTTAAGAGTAAGAAAAATGATAAAAATTAAGGAAAACAAATTTATACACAAAATAAACTATAAGAATCATTATCCACCTCTAATTCTCCTTAAAGTTAATTATTGATAACATTCTTTTTATATTCTCTAAGGCTACCTAAATCCTAATCAAACTTGCTTATCCTTAAATACAAGGATTTTTTTCCCTAATTCAATCATTCAGCATTTTTCTTAAATACTATTACTACAGCAATATTATTTTCTTTTACTTTCACTGCAGATGTCAGTGTTCTCCTCCCCCACTGCCAGTTAAATGTTCTTCCATACTATAGTTTTCTCTTTTTTTAAATTTAATTTTTATTTCATTTTAAAGTATAGTTGGTTTTCTTTTTTAATATTTATTTATTTATTTATTTTAACATCTTTATTGGAGTATAACTGCTTTACAATGGTGTGTTAGTTTCTGCTTCACAACAAAGTGAACCAGCTATACACACACATATGTCCCCATATCTCCTCCCTCTTGCGTCTCCCTCCCCCTCCTCCCTATCCCACCCCTCTAGGTGGTCACAAAGCACCGAGCTGATCTCCCTGTGCTATGCAGCTGCTTCCCACTAGCTCTCTATTCTACATTTGGTAGTGTATATTTGTCCATGCCACTCTCTCACTTTGTCCCAGCTTAACTATAGTTTTCTAATAGCAAATATATTTAGACAAGTTAGAATTTTATAGCTCAAATGCTCAACAAAACAATTTTTAAAACAAACGCATTTGCAAGATGTATATATCCTGCATAGATGTGTGAAATCTTGTCCTACCATACTAAAATTATACATCTTTAAGAGCAAAGTCGGGACGGGGGTTTGAGCCCTGGTCCGAGAAGATCCCACATGCCTCAAAGCAAGTAAGCCCAGTGCCATTTAGAAAATCTCAGTAAATGACTCTAGGTCACTCGCCCAAGCCTGTGGCAAACACAAGTGCGATGAGTGGTATGACCATCATGGCCTGTGCTAGACGCACCCCTGTGGCCCGTTTGGATGACAACAAAGAGGAGGGAAAGGAGTGACAGCCTACAGAGGACAAAAATAATAGGCACTGCACCTTCTTTACTATGTCCTTTCTTACCAGCAACCCAAAGACAAGCCCTTCATCGCAGCAATTTCACAGCAGTTTTCTGTTCTATGCATACCACAGGAGCTCCTCCTTAACCTAAGTATTCAATATGTGCACACAAAAAGCACAAAGTTGCATAGAGAGGCAAAAAAGATCTACGGCATATTCACTAATGAGCCATCCGTTTACAAAAGTAATGCCTGTGCAGACATCCCTCCTCATTTCACCCGAGCACCTATCCCAACACACGATGTCACACTACTTTTTGGTCATTATTACAATTGACTGCAATCTCATAAATGTCAAAAGATTTCATCAAGTTGCTTTTTAAAACTGATGCAGTAGAACTACTCAAATTATATGCAAAACCACTGACAGATGAGTATCTGTCAGAATTATAATGAGTAACATATGAAAAGAGAAAACCAACTAGGAGGATGACATTAAGGTACTTCAAAAGAGAATGATATGAATATCAAAGAACTGAGAGGCACCCCTGGGAAAAGTGGTAAACCTGAAAATATTTTTATGAAAATGACCTCCAGAATCATACTCCAAAAGTCAAGCATTAACTGAAGATGTATGACTATGCTATCATATAATTTTATTGAGAAAACTCACACCAAAAAAATATGAGCACTTATTCATTCCTTGTTCATTCTAATAAATCATGACTACTTTCAATTAAAAGCTACATTTTAAACATATGATCAATTGAATAAATTTTTATAATTTTAATTTTAGATAATTTCACTTATTTAAAATACTGTTCATCATTTTAACTAGATTAATAAGCTGCCCTCTTTTCAATTACTATTTAATTTCAGTTAAGAGAGACCTTGTGTACCTAATGCTTGCTACTACTTAGAGTGTTAAACACATACTTAAGTAAGCACCTGATCTGAGCAAGATCCTGGACTAAGTTCTATGGGAGATTTGCAGGTGAATGATATAAAGGAGAGTATGCTAATATTTGAGAGAAGAATTTTTAAAATGTGCTGTGATAGCACTAGGAGAGTGATCAGTGGTGGCTTAACTAAAGAAACAGTAAGTTAGGAAATATTCTTTTTAATTTAAAAAATATTAAATTTAGTGCTCTTTTGAAAATAAAGCTTCCCCTGCTGCCCTGAAGTACTCTTCAATTCTTTCATTGAAAGGAATGATAAGATGTGAAAGCTGAAAGGCATATCTGATCTAGCTCAACTCTGTTTTTTTTAACTAACCGAAGTACTGTGACCCAGAAAGTCAGAGTGGCTTAACCAAAAGGACAGGGGCAAAAGGTAAAAGAACTATGACTAGGGACTTCCGTGGTGGCGCAGTGGTTAAGAATCCGCCTGCCAATGCAGGGGACACAGGTTTGATTCCTGGTCCTGGAAGATCCCACATGCCGTGGCGCAACTAAGCTCATGCACCACGACGACTGAGCCTGTGCTCTAGAGCCCGTGACCCACAACTACTGAGCCCGCGTGCCACAACTACTGAGCCTGCGCCCTAGAGCCCAAAGCCACAACTACTGAGCCTCTGTCCCACAACTACTGAAGCCCACGCGCCTAGAGCCCGTGTTCCGCAGCAAGAGAAGCTACCACAATGAGAAGCCTGCGCACCACAACAAAGAGTAGCCCCCACTCGCCACAACTAGAGAAAGCCTGCGCACAGCAACAAAGACCCAACGCAGCCAAAAATAAATAAATAAATCTATTTAAAAAAGAAGAAAAAAGCAGCTTAGAATGCCATTGAGAAGTGCAGGAGAAACTAAGGTAAGAAAAGCAGCTACCAACAATCTCAGAGCATGGGATTCTCAAGAGCTCACCTGGAGCTCTTAGATTTATTTCTTGAAGGCTTCCACCAAGTTTCTCGGTCTGTAACAGCTAAGTGAGTAGTTGCGATGGGCTAAACAGTGTGCTCCCCTCCAATCCCTGCAAGATGTTCACATCCTAATTCCCAGAAACTCAGAGCGTGTGACCTTACACGGTAAAAGGAACTGTGCAGATGTGATTAAGTAAAGAATCTTGAGACGAACAACAAGGTCCCACAGTATAGCACAGGGAACTATATTCAATACCCTGAGATAAATCATAATGGAAAAGACTATATAAAAATATATATATACATATATATTCAATATGTATAAATGAAGTAGAGCCAGGGAATTAGTACAGCAGAAATTAACACAACATTGCAAATCAACTATACTTCAAATAAAAAATGAATCTTGAAATGGGGAGATTATCCTACATTAGCCGAGTGGGCCCATTATAATCATTAGGGTTATACAAGAGGGAGGCAAGAGGATCAGTCAATATAAGATGTAAGGATACATGCAAGAGGTTGGAGTGATACAAGTAAGAATCATAAAGAATTCAAGCAGCCTTTATAAGCTGAAAAACACAAGGAAATCAATTCTCCCCTCAGTTTCCAGAAGGAACACAATTCTTATTACCACACCTTGACTTTAGCCCAGTGAGACTGATTTCAGACTTCCGATCTCCAGAACTATAAGATAATTTATCTGTATTGTTGTAAGCCAGTAAGTCTGTGATAATTTGTTACAGTAACAATAGGAAATGAACACAGTGGTGTCCGGGACATTCCTGGCTGATGCTGCAAACATCTCTCCACGAATCTGCCTCAACTACTTCTACAGAACAGTGGCCTCTCTCCCTTTCTACCTTTCAAATTGCAGAGGCAAACTAACACAGACCCTCACGGGGAAGCCTGTGATACACTCCTGATGAGTCTTGCGAACAGGGCAGCGGACAATCAGCACAAGCCAAGGGGCCATCTCTAAGGCCAGGCTAGAGATGACAGACATCACTCCCATTCACATTCCACTCACCATGACTTCATCACATGGCCCCAAATAAATGTAGAGGAGGCTGGGAAATGTACTCTAGCTTGTGTCTACGAAGAAGAAAAAAACTGATATGGTAAACAGTTCTGGCACAACAAACAATTTAGAAAAAATGTAATAAAATCTGATAAAAATATGAAAGCCACAGCAGGAAAGCAAGATGAGAAGTAGCTCTCTGAAAGCTGTTGACAACTGTGCTTAGGTATATGTACAAACACAAGTCACTATTAAAAAGATATATGTATGTCTCAAAACAGTATAGGATAATACCATATAAACTGTCAATTTTATTAAGGCATTATCTTGATATTCGACACTATTCTGACTTAGTAATAAGAAAGTAGACAATGGATTCCATAGTATTACTTTTTTATAATACCAGTCTGTTAGCAGCTGAATGAAGGTAAGGTGCTAGTATGAATATTTCACATGAGACAAGAAATCACTTTTATTTTATGTTTTAGAGGACACTGAAACGTTAAATAGAAACAATGACTATCTCAATTTAGGTATCTTCCCAATATTCTCTATAATAAGTGCAATTTGTAAATGCAGGGTCCCTTGCTATGAGGCTAACAAAGATATATAAAGTAACAGCCATAAAAGTGGAAAAAACGTCTGAACTTAATAATTTTTCTATTTTGAAACCTTGAGTAAATATCTGAGAGAGGTACAGTGATTTATCCTATAATGGGGTGAGTGGGAGGGAAACATTTCTATAAAGCAGTTAATGGAAGAAAATTTATTTAAAAAATATATTCCACTAAACAATTAAGTTTTAGGCAGGTTGAAAATTTCTTTTTAATTTTATTTGTAAGTTTCCCATGTGAAAAAGAAAATAAAATGTCTATTACTCTGAACTTATTTATCAGTTTAACTGGTATCCTGAGGCTGCAAGATGAGCGAGCTGTTTAAAACAATTCTCATCATTTCCAACTACTTATTTTTGTGAATAACCATTTTCTCCTTGCTATGCAATTTCAGAACTATAAGCTTTAAAAATCCGTGAGGATGGTTTCACTCCATCCTCAGAGGTTCAGCTTGTTCTTATTCTTCCCACCGTACAGCATCCTCGCTTCCCAATTGCCCTTGGACCACAAACTCCAGCAGCAAACATGCAGACAATATCCTCACTTCATCAGCCTCCACCATTACATAAAGTCGGATTCCCGTAACAAATCCAGATATGGATACACGCACATACATACATGCATGCTCATCTTCTTGAACTCCTGCTTCTGACTGAACTCTGATACTTCCATTGTTAGCACTTCAATTGTATCACTTCAACTTTATAGCTTTACCAGAAGTCTTATATTAAATAATGTTGTCCTATACACTGACTATCACAACTGTTTATGTTGATTTTATAAGCCACCACTTAAAAATACCACTTAAAAATCTAAAAGTGCAAGCTCACCTACTTTACTAGGTAGAATTCTAAAAAAATCCCCAGAGACCCATAACCCTTATATAATCCCCTCCTCATGAGTATGGACAAGACTTGTGAACGTGATGGAACAGCACTTCTATAAGTATTTTACCTTATACACAAGGATGTGCAAATGTAGTCAGTTAACTTTTAGTTACTCACAAGGGAGATTATACTGAGTGGGCCTGACCAAATTATATGAGCATTTCCAAAGTAAGTGAAGAGTGAGAGACATGAGCCTACTGGCCTGGAAGAAAGCAAACAGCCATGTTTTAAACTGACCATGGAGAGAGCCACACAGCTAGGACCTGAGGGTGGCCTTGAAGAGCCGAGAGAACACAGCCAGCAAGAAAACACACAACTGGGTCCTTAAAACTGCCAGGAACTGAATTCTGCCAACAACCTGAGTGAGCTAAAAAGAGGATCTAGAGCTCCAAATGAGAATGCAGCCCAGCCACACCTGAACTTCAGCCACACCTGTGAGCCCCGAACAGAGAACCCAGACTTCTGACCTGTAGAAACTATGACATTAAAAAAATGAGTGTTATTTTTAGTCACTAAATTTGCAATAATTTACTATGCATTAATAGAAAACTAATGCATTCACAAACCATCTTTGTATTTATAATAACAGTGCCTCTGTGTTTTCTGAGTAAAATTACCTATTCTAGCTATTTAGAATGGGTAATTCTAGGCAAATGACCTAATACCTCTTCTAGCTACTGAAGACTGTGTTCACTGTTCTAGACCTCCCCGCCCTACCAGCTTCGTCCTCCTGCTTAGCTTACCTTCCGTTTCACAGAGAAAACATCAATCTCTGCCAACAAATGTGCCTGCAACTGCACCCGCTTCGTTTATCCATTTCTCCCACTGAAAGGTAAGAGATGTCAATACTCCTTGGAACAATCCAAAGGGCTTAAATTACAGAGCACTAACAGCTCCAGCTCTCAGTATTTAAAAAAATAAAGGTGGATTTCTCCAACTTATGGGTTGGCAGGGAGACTCTGCGCATCCTATTCACTCGAGGACCCAGGCTGATACAGCACCCACCGCGTCAAACGTTCCCAGTCACTGTGCCAGAGGGAAAAAGACAATGGCAAAGCATGTAATGACCCTCGGAGCTGCTGCCTAGAACTGACATGTGACACATCTGCTCACAACTCACGGGCCAAAGTCAGTCTTGGGGCCATGCCTGAGTTCACAAGAGTGGGAAAGTGCAATGCCATCACACGCATGGAAGAAAACCCAAAACTACCTGTGAACGGCGCTGAGAACTGCCACCACATTCCTGTAGGAAGCTGATTCCACCTGATGCTCTCCGCTTCCCACTCCGTGCTCCCGCCCTCTCAGCCACCTGGCTCTGCTTCAGTTCTCTTCCCTCTCCATGTCAACCTCTTCTCCAGCTACCACTCACTTAACTCTCCACCCGCTCGCAGCAAAAGTGCTTCATAAGAAGAGTTGGCTGTGTCTACTTCCTCATGACCCACTCATTCACTGACCCACTCACTCCCTTCTAGTTCGCATCCTAGCACTACAGGTAGACTGCTCTGCCTAAATCCGAAGGACTCTTTACAGTTTCCGTTTAGCCTGTCACCATTCGTCTCTGTTGACCTCTGTCTTGTTGAAACACTCCTCTCCTCTGTGACATCCACAATCTGCTGGGTTTCTGCCTAGCTCTCCAGCAGCGCAGTCTTGGTCTCTTTTGCAAACTTGCCTTCTGAAGGACAGTGAAATACTGCCATCCCTGAGGGTCTGCATTTGCTCTTCCTTTTCACTCTGTATGCTCTGGCGCGGGGATTTTGAACCACCACCAAAAACTCAATTCCCACTGATGCTAATGATTTCCAAATCCATTTCATCTTCAGCCCAGACCATAGGTCCGTATCCAGACATTCCACTGCCTCTCAAACACCTGTTTAGATTTCACACAGGCATCGCGCGCATCCTTAGAAGTGAACGTGTTATCTTCCTTCCAACAGCTCTTCCTTCTCCTGTTTCCCATTTCAGTAAATAGAATTTCCCTTTTTACCAAGAAATGTAGTCGTTATTCTTACCTCCTTTTCCCTCATCCCACACACAATCAACCACCAAGAACTGCCCCATCTGGCTCCCAGAACTCAAAGATCCAGTGATCGTTCTGCATTCTCACTGCCACAACCTTCGACAAGTCATCACTGCCTCTCACATCCAGCTCGGCCGCAGCCTCTTGGGCAGACTGCTGCCCTTCCTCCAACTTCGCATCCCCACCTAAGCTAGTTTCCACAGCAGGGCCAGAGCAACCCTCCTAAATATAAACCTCATCCTCACGTCCAAGACAAAACCCTTCCGCTCCTCCCACTGACTTCAAGGTCAAGTCTAGACTCTAACATGGCTTGCAAGGTCCTTTGGGATTTGACCCTGGCTTCCATTCCAGCCTCAACCCTGCCACTCCCCCACCCTGTGCATTCTAAGCCGAGCCATGTCGAACTACTTTGAGTTCCCTGAATTTGTTGTGTTTTTTCATACTTCTTGACCTTTACTAGTACTATTTCTTCTTCTTAGGATACTTCTCCCTTCACTAAGCCATTTCCTGTGTGTATCTTCAGTTTTCAGCTGACCCCAATGTGCTAACGTAACACCACGGCACCCAACAGTTCCCAGTTTACGCATTTCTCACCCCATACTATAATTGCCTGTTTTCCTATCTGAACCTCCTACAGGATTATGAGTTATAGGATGCATCAGGACAGTGGCTGTCTTGTTCGCCACTTTACCTCCAAAATCCAGTATGGTGTCTGACATGTAGTGTTCATCAACAAATGTATGTTGGAAAAAAGGAACGGTAGACCACATTTTAGAGGAATGTCAGTGGCATGGCCCTTTATTCAGGAACGTGCTGTATTTTAGGAAGATGACACTCAAATACACTTATTTTCTATCATTTATTTCAATATTATTATTTCTATTTAAAACAATCAAAATGGACGTAATATGAAAAACATGTACAACGTATTAAGAAACCAATAAGCAGACAAACAATCATAAAACATAAAAGACTCATCTACTTTGGGCTTCTGTTATGATTATGATGACACAGACAAGTAAGACTAGGAACTTCTCACACTAAAGAAGTTTAGATTTTAGTAACAAATCAGGAAAACAATACAGAAAGGTCCCTGGGATCATCTACTTACCACGACATGATGGAATCCTGTGAAAATACATAAACCAAAGGACTGCAATCTGTATAGAAAATGCCATAGGGCTAACCTAACTGAACTTTACAAAAGTAGCTTTACAAAGAAAAGGGATACGAAGAAAAGGAAAACAACACCCTATTTCCCTCACCAATTCCTTTCTTAGATAATGAAATAGGTTCCTTTTATTCTGCTAATATGTATCTTGAACATTAGAGGCTAGTGCTAATGATTGTACTTAGACAAATTACTACTTTTCTAAGTTTTCTTATCGATATGAATTACTGCAGATATAGCACTTATGCTGTATTTTGAATACTACAGCAATGTACAAATATAGCTTATTGTTTTAATTTGTGGCTTTGTAGATTACATATTTGAAACAGGCAAATATAAGGCAAGTATAAATCTGATGCTATCGGATAGGCAAATAAAAAGAACTGAAATAGCTCGGCCACTATCAGTTTTAGTTATCCTCTGTGGATCATATAACTCAAATTGTTGAAAACTAGTATTAGTTAAGCTTCTTCATGATAAGGACATTGTAATCAAATAAGAGCAGAACTATTACTAAGATTCAACCTCTAAGACATAAAAATACCTCTGATATAGAGAAACTACCATACATCATTCTACTACCATATTTCATATAATCATACCATCTAGAAAGGATCTAAGCAAACATGTAATCCAATAGTTTTTAACTTTTTAAAAATCTAATATACGTTACAGATGCTCATGCCAGAAAAATCCATTTATGCCATAAATGAAAAACGTTTATAATTTCAGACAGCCAATGGGAAACTTTCCCTATTTTCCCCAGATTCAGACATCATGATCTTGTTCAATGTTCTCATTTTACAGTTGAACAAACTGATGCTTCAAAAGGTTAAGTGCCTTGCCCAAGAGCCCAGAGTTTATATCAAAGAAACTGGAACCAACGTATCATTTTTGAGAACTAACTTTTATAAAACTCTTAACATTTTGTAAAGTTTCTCATTCTAATTCCATTCTATAAGACTACCAAACAGTAAAATAAGAAAAAAGACAATGAGAAAGCAAATGACCAAACCAAATTATACAGAGTGTCACAGGCTTCATTAAACGCCAAAGAAAAGTGACAAGTGAAATCAATAGCAAAGGGCTTCCTTGGTGGTATAGTAGTTAAGACTCCGCCTGCCAATGCAGGGGACAAGGGTTCAAGCCCTGGTCTGCGAAGATCCCACATGCCGCGGAGCAACTAAGCCCAAGGACCACAACTACTGAGCCTGTGCTCTAGAGCCCGCATGCCTACAGCCTGTGCTCTGCAACAAGAGAAGGCACTGCAATGAGAAGCCCATGCACCACAAAGAAGATCCAGTGCAGCCAAAAGTAAATAAATAAAACAAATAAATTTAAAAAAATAAAAAATAAAATCAATAGCAAAAAAAATAGTAGAGGTGATAGTGGTGTTCTAATAATCTATGCTATCCATCATTCTGGTATAAAGCCATGTAAGGGTCAAGTCACAAAAGTCAAGGGTGGTGAGCTTTTGGAAAAAAGGAAATAGGAGTGATGTCAGCATAAGTCAGCCCTCATTTTTATTCTTCCCTCCCCTAAACAACAAAAATTCAGCATCCATCCAAAAGCAAAAGTACCTCTGGAGGAGTTGTGGGATCCAGAAACCCAAATTGAGCTGACTGGTGAAGTACTATATCTGTCAAAGCAAACGTGCAAAGTCTGGAAAAGGAGACCACTTACTCAAATGTGCAGATACCAATGTAGGGAATCAAGGATCATGAAAAATCAGGTAAATATGACACCACCAAAGGAAACTAATAAAGCTCTAATAATGGTTACTAAAAAAATGCAGATCTATGAACTGTCAGACAAACCTCTTAAAGAAGTTTAGTGACCTACAAGAACATGCAGACAGACAACTAAATGAAATTAGGAACACAATGCATCAACAAAACAAGAAGTAGAATAAACAGAAATTTAAAAAAAAACCCAAACAGAAAACCTAAAGTACAAAAATACAATAACTGATCAGAAGAATTCAATAGAGAGTTTCAAAACCAGACTCAACAATGGAAAAGAAAGAATCAGTGACCTGGAAGATAGGACAATTGAAATTATCCAGTCAGAAAAACAAAAAGAAAAAAAAAATTTTTAAGTGAAGAAAGCCTATAGGAATTATGGGACACAATGAAAGGAACAATGTTTGCATTATGGGAATTCCAGAAAGAGAAGAGAAAGAAAAAGAGACAGAAAGTATATTTAACGCAATAATAGCTGAAAACTTCACAAACCTGGGGAGAGAAATAGACCTCTAGTTCCAAGAGGTCCAAAGGACTGCAAATAGGTTAAACCCAAACAGGGCTACACTGAGCACGTGTCAAATGCTGTAAGAAGTCAAATAGGAAAAGTAGCCATGATCAAATGGTTACTGCCAAATCTTTAATCATTTGAAGAGAGGAAAGATGACATTTTCTCAAGAGCCAATTTAGTAGCAGAATCTGTCACACAGGAAAATTAAGTATTCATGAAAAATTATGCATATCAAATGCCTTTAAAAGTTTCTTTTGTAATGCCAAATCAACTTAAGCTACTCATGAAAATTCACTTTGGAAACATAAAACAAACCACAGAACATCCTGCAGTCATTCACCAATATCAGCATCAAAGCTAACGTTCCTTAAGCACTTACTATGTTCCAGGCACTATGCCAAGTATACGTTAGAGGATTATCTCACAACTCTATAGTAGGGACTAACAAACTATCTCCACTTTACAGATAAGGAAATTGAAGCTTAGAGAGATTAAGTATCTCGACCAAAGTAACTTTACTAAGCATTTACCAAGTACAAGGCACTATGCTTGAATATGGAAATACAGATAGAAAAATAAACCCACAACCCTTCTCCTCAAAGGGCTTGTAGAACAACAGTAACGACAGACAATAGGCAATAATTCACTTAAGTGCCATACAGAATAAGCACAGACATCTATCTATCTGAGCACAGGGTAGGAATTCCTGATCCAAAACGGGGAAGAAGGGGTACCCTGCTTAAGTTAACACTGGAAGGAAGCATGTAACAGTGGTGAGATAGAAAACAGGAGAGTCAGACAAAGGCTCACTCGGGAAAAGCACTCAAGAGCATGCAAAGAACACTGGATTGCATCCTGGAGCCGTGTAAAGAGTACCCCCCAAGACAGCATTGGCTAGCAAGTCCCAGAGGACGTCTTCAGCTGGGGTGAAGGAAGGGGTGTTGAAGAAAGTCACGACTGAGTAAACGTGTGAAACTAAGTGAATGTGCCCGGATTTCTGGCTCTGGCAAAGAGATGTATGACAAGGCTTTCCTTAGCGTTAGGGACTGTAGGAGGCACTATTTGGGGAAGACAGATGGAACAGAAACTTATACTCTCCTCATCCATGGAGGTTACAGCGTTCTGACTCTTGTGACTTAGGCTTCCCTTAGACTAATTTCATTTATTTAAACAGCTTCATAAAGAAACAGATGGCCTAATTTTATAAAGTATGTTCTCAAAGGGGTCAAGTCTAAGCAGTATTAATAGGTTCGTTTTAGAGCAGCCAAACCGGTAATCATTTTGAAGTTTACAAAACAAGTACCCATGAAGAAGTTCAGAAAAGATCAGCCATGAAAAGACAGAGGAAATGAGAGTACACTTAAAGTAATAAAGGGGGAGGGGCAGAGATAAGACAGCATCACTGAGCTTGGGGATGCAGAAATAGCAACTCTGGAAGCAGGAAAACTCCCTCCTAGTCCCAGCTTTGTTACTTAGCCTGAAATCTGACTTTCCTGCTCTATCATTCTATAACGCAGTGTTTAAACACCACACACGCACGCACACACACGCACGCACGCACGCACGCGCGCGCCAGTTACTATCCGCTTTAGGATTTGGAATAGGCGCCAACATCAAAGCCTGTGTCTCACACTGCTCTCCGCAGGAAGCTATGCTGAATGAGTGCCATGATGATGGTGTTACACCTTGACTCAGCCACTCTTTCTCCCCATAGAGGCTCCAAGAGGAAAAATGCACAGGAAACAAGAGCAAGACACAGCAAAGCCACTCCACCTTCATGAGTATGAGAAAAATCTTTTAGTCCCTTTGAAAGCTTCCACTCTAAAAAAACATGAACCAATCAGCATTGCACAAAGCCTGATCTTTGAGGAAGGTCCCAGTTTTTCTTTTGCTTAATCTTAAGTCAGATGTTAACTAAAGTACATTATTAAAACATGATCATTTTAAAAATAAAGTATCTTCCTGAATTTTATTTCGCGTGTCTTTAAAATGAAACTACGTATCAATCTATTACATACACAAAAGCAAAAGGAATAAGTATTTCTTAAAAACATTCAAATAGAAAACAGCATACGGCAAATATATCTTGGGCATACTTACTCTCTTCCACTCTGTCCTTGGGCTAATAGTTTTTAAAGTACATAATAAATTTATGCCCAATTTCTTTCCTACAACGTTTTGGACATAACTTTTGAATAGAGAATTTCAATTCATACACTAAAAACAAAGTTATTTTAATAAGAGGAACATGAAAATTCACTTCAATGACAGCGAAACGTATACAAACTTCTTCTAATACTGACAACTGATATTCAAAGACTGCGGACGGCTACACATGCTTACATGGTCCTCCACTAATATTTAATAACTAATTCACAAAGAGGGTCCGGTTACTAAAACAGAATGTAGAAAGAGTTCTTTGGGGTAAGGCTGTAAGCTTACAAGTTGTACAGTCATGGGTAAAACCCTTAATCCAAGAGGACCTTCCTCCGTAGAACGCTTTCAAATACAAAAAAATCAGAAATTCAATTTGAAATGTCTTAAACAATAAGAAAGCTTATTAACTCATATAACAAGGAGTCCAGAGTTGAAGCATTTACAAGGCTAGTTAAGTCATGCCATCAAGTACCCATGTTCTTCCCAATCTTCTACTCTGCCAGCATAAACTTACTGGTTTTGCCCTCAGGCTTGTACTTTTTGTGATTACAAGATGCGTTCAACAATGCAAGCATCACACTCTCATACATATATCCAAAGACAGGAAGAAAGAATTACCCCACTTTGGGTCCTTTATGAAGAAGGAGGAAACTTCTAAAAGCCCCACATAATCGTATCATGTGCTCACTCCTAAACCAATAATTTGCAGGGTACTGGATAATCATGATAATCTTTGACTAATACAAATGATTGCTTGGGGCTTGGGATAGTCCCAATTCCTCCTACTACTTAAATAAAACCAAAGTATACTGTTAACAAAGGCAAAGGTAAGGCAAAGGAAACTCTCACAATCACCAAGATACTGTGATGATTATAAACAATTTAGGTGAAATGCCTGGCATTCTATCCTCTATAGACTCTCCTGTTATGTTTTTTTCATTTCCTGAAATAAGCCTATTTCCAACTCCCAAGTTTGTTAAATTCACTAAATTATAGGACGGTATCTCATTAAATTTAATATTTAATATGAATAGTAAGCAGATCTTACAATTTGTAATCAATCTTGTACCTTAAGTTTTACCACAAAAATCATATGAACTAACTTTCCAATGGTTTGCTTTATTTCCAAGTAGAGAAGACACTGAACCACAATATTTCCCCAAAAGTTGAGTCAAATCATATTGACAGCAATATTAAGCCATCTCTAAAAATACACATCTAAAATAAACAGTTCCATTTAATAAAATCAGTTCCACAATTTATCTAACCTATACTCAAGTGCCCCTTTTCATTAAAGATGGTTGCGTTCTCATAGTAACATACAGGGGAAAGAAAATTTCCTTTTCACTTCCAGACGTCAAACTAGTTAGGTGTCTTCATATGAGCAACCAAAAATGTAATAACAATAAATGTTAGTAAAGACTTCCTTTTATTCTTAACTTTTTTCAATTCATTAATGGCTTCAGGATGCTATACTTCTAAGTTAGGACTTTTATCACAGATTGTGAAACACTCTGTAACATAAGCTCACTGTTGACACTGACCTTTTTCCTTCTGACATTAAACAGAGAGACAATCAGGCAAGCAGGTAGAGAGACAGACAGATATCAATTACTATGAAAAAAATACTGTCTATTTTTCTAAATAATATATTTGAAATTTTACTATTAAAACTAAATATTTATGTTTTACATATCTATGTATAATAGAGGAATCACATTTTTGCAAGATGCTCTCTTTAAATCTATGCATGACTCTGCAAGAAATTATATGAAGTCAGCCTCTCTGTGTACAACGTGCAAAACATAAGAGGTACAAAGATATAGTATTATATATGGCAAGTGATTACTTAAAAAAAAATAAGCTTGGGCTTCCCTGGTGGCGCAGTGGTTGAGAGTCCGCCTGCCGATGCAGGGGACGCGGGTTCGTGCCCCGGTCCGGGAAGATCCCACATGCCGCGGAGCGGCTGGGCCCGTGAGCCATGGCCGCTAGGCCTGCGCGTCCGGAGCCTGTGCTCCGCAACAGGAAACACCGCAACAGTGAGAGGCCCACGTACCGTGGAAAAAAAAAAAAAAAAAGGTTAAAATTTGTTCCCCATAAAACAGCACTGTTGACAGCAATGAGAAAACAGATGGACCAGAGGAAAGGATTGAGAGTTCCCTTGTAGGTATGCTCAATTTTTTTTCTTTTTTGAATTTTATTTTATTTTTTTATACAGCAGGTTCTTATGCTCAATTTGAAAAGCTGCAGAAGTCTTGCCAACGGACAGAATGAAAACTGGATAGAGACTGACCTAAATATTACCTATTTGGTCCACACATACGCATGCACACAGTGTTACATTTGTTCATGATCTAGCAGAAGAGTTACTCCTATACTTAACCAAAGGTAAATATCTTCTATCTTGGTGAAATTAGCATGATGCTCCAGGTGGGAGTCTTATGGAAAGAGGCAATCATTACGTGGTCTAATACACCAAACAAACCCGGGCACTACAAAGGTAGTCACAGGCATACTGATCGCGCTCATCCAAACTCACTGACTATTTAAGGCTAAAGAGAATATGCACAAGTAAATGCAGCCCAAAACAGTTAACAAATAGCTGATGAATCTGTGGCTCAAGTTTCATGTTTCTGCCCTTTCCCTTTCCCTGTGTCTTCCACATAGAAGAGAACACACATAGAAGGGGCTGAACATGCTGGTGTTTTGTGTATGTGGAGGAAAATATCCTGAAGTGTTCCCTTTTGACCCAGGTTAGATCCCTTGCGTAGGTAGACGGTTCGTCACGGTTTCTACATAACTTGCAAGGACAAGTACTGACTGACTTTGTTCTAGGCTATCTTTTCAAGGATGTTTGTATAGCACACAGCTCTGCTAGACACTGTCCCTTCTAGAAAAAAGATCAGGTTTGTTTACTTTCCAATTTAATAAAGATAGCGACTCCAAGGCTGAAGCCAAATACGTTTACTGCCCATCATGAAAGCTTTGGGTTCCGTGAGCTCAGGGTCCTCTCCTGCTCTGAAATTCACTACATTCGCAGGTGTCAGCTGGCCTGTGTCACCAGCACCAACGCTGACACTCTGGCAATTCTATTACTGTAATAAACTGTCCACCTGTGACCCAGGAATCCCGTGCCTTCTGCCATTATCCATGAAACTGCGGCAGGCTAAGTCTCAAAGTTATTGACAAGCAGTTTTGGCCATTTTAAGTAAGACCTGTCATTTCCAATTACTCTTCAAGGAGTTACTGTACACAAAATCTAACTTAGCTGACGTAACTGCCTGATATCAGCATGACAGGTGTATATGTGTATATATATCAAATTATAATTACTATGCATTTCTTAAAGTTGTGTTCACATATTTACAAACTATTTCTTCCACCTAAGTTCTCTGCTTAAAGGTAACATCAAAATCCATCGCTTACCTCCATCCTCTCCCTATCATTTGCTAAGACACTAAAGTCTATTTCAAGGCTGTGCCACTCAAGAGTAACTGCAAATATACATCGCAGTGTAAAGTGTGCTTAAAGAAGTTATCTCAGAGGCAAATAATAACACTACTTCTCTCCTAAAAAATATTTATGAGCCGCTAATGTTGTAGCCTATTCGCTAATCATTTTCTTTGCAGAAAGTATAAACTATTATATTATAGCTGTCCTTCAGTATCCAAGGGGGATTGCTTCCAGGACCCCAGCAGATACCAAAATCTGAAACCGCTCGAGTCCCTCATGCTACAAAATGGTGTGGTACAGTCAGCCCCCTCTGTCTGCGGGTACAAGACCCCTGGATGTGAAGGGCTGACGGTAGCTGCTTTTGATTGACAGTGAAGTCATTAAGTCCACTGGAAATCATTACAGAATTTGAGCCCTTTTTATACTATTAAAGAGGTCATTAGAGATTAAAACAATTCTAAATGAAGCTGATTGGGCTTCCCTGGTGGCGCAGTGGTTGCGAGTCCGCCTGCCGATGCAGGGGACGCGGGTTCGTGCCCCGGTCCGGGAAGATCCCACGTGCTGTGGAGCGGCTGGGCCCGTGAGCCATGGCCGCTGAGCCTGCGCGTCCGGAGCCTGTGCTCCACAACGGGAGAGGCCACAACAGTGAGAGGCCCACGTAACGCAAAAAAAACAAAACAAAACAAAAATAACCTCAAAATGGATTAAAGACCTAAATGTAAGACCGGACACTATAAAACTCGTAGAGGAAAACATAGGAAGAACACTCTTCAATATAAATCACAGTAAGATCTTTTTTTGACCCACTTCCTAGAGTAATGGAAATAAACACAAAAATAAACAAATGGGACCTAATAAAACTTAAAAGCTTTTGCACAGTGAACGAAACTATAAACAAGATGAAAAGACAACCCTCAGAATGGGAGAAAATATTTGCAAATGAATCAACGGACAAAGGATTAATCTCCAAAATATATAAACAGCTCATGCAGCTCAATATTAAAAAAACAACCCAATCCAAAAATGGGCAGAAGACCTAAATAGACATTTCTCCAAAGATGACATACAGATGGCCAAGAGGCACATGAAAAGCTGATCAATATCACTAATTATTAGAGAAATGCAAATCAAAACTACAATGAGGTATCACCTCACACTGGTCAGAATGGCCATCATCAGAAAATCTACAAACAACAAATGTTGGAGAGGGTGTGGAGAAAAGGGAACTCTCTTGCACTGTTGGTGGGAATGCAAATCGATACACCCACTATGGAGATCAGTATGGAAGTTCCTTAAAAAACTAAAAATAGAATTACCATATGACCCAGCAATCCCACTACTGGGCATATACCCACAGAAAACCATAATTCAAAAAGACACACGCACCCCAGTGTTCACTGCAGCACTATTTACAAAGCCAGGTCATGGAAGCAACCTAAATGTCCATTGACAGACGAATGGATAAAGAAGATGTGGTACATATATACAATGCAATATTATTCAGCCATAAAAAGGAATGAAACTGGGTCATTTGTAGAGATGTGGATGGACCTAGAGACTGTCATACAGAGTGAAGTAAGTCAGAAAAAGAAAAACTAATATCGTATATTAACTCATATATTGGAACCTAGAAAAATGGTACAGATGAACCAGTTTGCAAGGCAGAAATTGAGACACAGATGTAGAGAACAAATGTATGGGCACCAAGGGGGGAAGCAGCGGCAGGTGGGGATAGTGGTGTGATGAATTGGGAGATTGGGATTGACATGTACACACTGATGTGTATAAAACTGATGACTAATAAGGACCTGCTGTAGAAAAATAAATAAAATTAAATTTAAAAATAAAAAAATAAATAAATTTTAAATATGGTGGCAAGGTTATAAGATAAAAAATTTTTAAAGAGAAAAACTATGACATCTAAGAAATGTATATAAATACCAAATGCTAGGCCAAAAAATCGTTATATTTGTAAATACAGTCTTAATTTAACAGTCGTTCTTCACCAAACCTCTTACTATAACACCACCAAGAATTTCACTAAGGCCTATTTTTATGTTAAAGTAAAAAAAAAAAGTTAAAATAAAAAAGTTAAAGGGAAAATACTGAGTTCAGAGTTGTTTCAGGCAAGGAGTAAAGAGAAAAGAGAATCAGAGCTACTTGTGTGTGAGGCTGTTTTTTCACTCTCTCCACCCAGCTGTCAAGAAAGTTGCGGTAATATTTGAAACCCGAATTAGAGCCACGTGTGTGTAAATAAAACTTCACCAGGAAAAACTATTTGCAACTAATATGGAGAGACACTCACTAAAATGACGTACAATTAGAAACTTTACTCACATTTCCAAAATAATTTTTTTCTAATCCCACTAGATCAACCATCCAAGGTAGAGATGGATAAGTGAAATTCACAAATAACTCTACAACTACTTTAAATACGGTCAGTTACTTCAATCCGCGTCCTCGTCAGTTACTATAGGACTAAGATTGAAATCAGGTGATCTGAATTTCAAATAAATTTGCGCAACCTAAATGTGAGGTTATTCGCACAATTATACCTTGAGTTTAATATAAAGAAAAATATACAGCTTTAAAAATGTATATAAAATACAGAATAACTTTAAACACGGTCTCAATATGCTCTGTTGCCTCGTGAAACGGATAACGAAGGGAGCAGGGTAATGAACACAAGGGACAACTCGTTCCTACAGGTTTGAAACACTCCTAAAGGGTGTTTTCACATCCAACACACTATTTTTTACTGACTCGACGGCCCCGAAACTCTGCCTTCAAGTAAGGGTCAAAAACGCTCCGTATCTTAAAGGTGTGAGGTGCCAGGCGCACAAAAGACGATGCTTCGTTGTTTTTTGAGAAAGCACTGGGCAACCCCACTTTTGAAACTATGGAGCCCAAAGGACTCGCGCAAAGGCCTCCCAACCGCTCCCCAAAACAGCCATCGCCCACACCCGGCGGCCCGGCTGCCTAGCAACGCGGCCCGCCTGCCCGGACCCGTCCTGGCCCTCCCGGGAATGCCCAGAGGATTCATTCTACCTCCTTTTTCTTCTGTCCTCCACCGAGCTGGATGCAGAGAAGCAGCAGGAGGAGGAGAAAGGGAAAGCTCCCGGTGGGCAGATACCGCGGTCGCCGCCCCGCCTGCCTCCGGCGTGAAGGAGCGCCCCTGGCACCCATCGCCGCAGGGACGTGTCTCCTCCACGCTCGGTAACCGTGTGCGCCCAGCTCCTACCGGCGCCCTACACCTGCCAGGCCAGCCGCCGGGAGCCCCCTGACCGTCCCCCCGTGGATGCCTGCGGCCTTGCCAGGGAGCCGGGAAGCGCCGGAGGACGCCGAGGAGGAAACTGACGGAGCATCCGGTTCACTGGTAGAGGAGACCTGGAAAGGCCCGGGAAGGGGCAGGAAGTGGGCGTGGCGAGGGAGCCGGAGCTTCAGTGCACGCCGCGCTGCGGTCTGGGCTGGACTCCGTCCCGAGACCCCGGCCGCGGAGGGGTCGGTTTTCCACCTCGCTGATCTGAACCGTAGGCTGTCCTGCCACTGAAACCAGCACCGGGTCTCGGGAATATGCAAGACTCCTGTTTATCCAACACTTTACCTGGAACCAGAGACAGACATAATTGCCTTCTTCGATGATTGAGAAGAGCTTTGAGGAATTAGAGGAATTCTTTGAGGAATTAGAGCTTTGAGGAATTAGTAAGGATTTGGCCCTTCTAGCTAATGGCAATCTCTGATCCCATCGGGACATCTTTACTCAACAGTTCAAAGAACTGAGTGATATTGTGATAACAGACTGTTATTCCTGTCTACTTATTGTGAACATAGTTTCTTAAAACTTAACAAAAACAAAAATCTAAAAGAAGAAAGTGATGCCGAATATTCTCATTCTAGCAATAATTTTTATCCACAGATGCATAAACTAATTTTAAAAAACGTAATTATTTCTACAAGTAATGTTTTCCCAATACAATTTTGCTTTTCCTGTTTATTACTGTTTTCTCAAATTCATAACACATGTTATTTTGATCAATTGGGTACTACTAATAACTAATGATAACTCATTGCAAAACATACATTTTAATATAGCCTCATGGTCACAGAAGTTTGTTCATATCAAATTTCAAGTTATACAACTCTTTGTCTGCATAGAATGACTCTGAAGCATAAAAAAATCAACAAAAGACTTCCAAGCATAAAAAATATATATATTAGGATAAAATTCTATCAGATTATACTGCCTGTGGGAGAGTAAATTGGTTTAACCACCGTGAAAAACTGTTTGGCAGTACGTGCTAAAGCTAAATACACCTACCCAAGACCCAAAAGTTCCACATAAACATATAGTCAGCACGTGATATGTACCAGTTTATCTAGCAGCTTTATACATAAAAGCCCCAAGCTGGAAAAAGACCAAATATCCATCACAGTAAAATAGAGAAATAATTTGTGATATAGTAACACTGTATATCAATAGAAACAAACGAATGACACTTATACATAATATGAATGAATTTTACAGCATAAAGATCCAGACACAAAACGAATATATTGGGATTTGTAGAAATACAGATCAACCAAATGAGAACAGGCAAAGGCAATTTATTCAGAGCTTGCAATAGCGAGTGAGTCAGCTGCCATCGCCTGAGTTTGGGCAAAGACTCAAAGGCAGGCAGAAAAGTAGGAAACATTAGTAGTAGAAAAAGAGGAAGGCTTCAGGTGTGCTATGACTGGCTGTGCTATGACTGGAGGCTACAGCGAGAAGCTGTAGGTGGGCTATCCAGAAGGGGGCACCTATGTGACTGTCTAGGGGTACATATTTAGCTTTCTCTAGTTGGTCTCAAGCTGGACGCAGGGACAAAAATTAGGGAAGCTGTCAGTTATTAATCAAGCCCTGGCCATTCAGGATCAATTATTACAGAAGTTATTGTTTGGTTTCCTAGATTGTTATTAAAGCTAGCAATCTAACTTCCTACTAGTCCAACTTATAGCAGCCTGGCTTATTGGGTTATGATAGATAAGGGGTGGGTTTCCTAGGTAGGCTGCTGCAGGTTGTGGATCCAAGCTCTATTTTTATATATGATCTGGCCGTTGTTGGTTATTATATTTATTATCCCAGATTAGAAGTCAGGACAGTGGAAGAGGACCCAAGAGAGAACCCTGGGGTGCTAAAAATATTTTACAACCTATTTCTTGATCTGAATGCTGGCTATTAGATGAGTGTATATTCTTCGTAAAAATGTATTGAGCCAGAAACTTATGATGTATTTGTGTGTGTTATATTTCAATACAAAACTTACTTTTTAATAAAGAATTTTATGAAAAACACATATTTAAAATCCTTAGAGGCCACAGAATGGAAATACAAGTTCAGGAGGGTAAAACTGTAATATAAAATATTAAACTGTTAAAAAAAAAAGAGCTCCTTCTTGTTTGTTAGTTTTGTAATGGATAATCATGACCATCATTTCCATACTTTGGGAATATTTAAAAGAATGCTGTGACTTATTTTTTAAATGTCAGTATTTATAACTTGTTGGAAATTTTATTCTTTGCAGCTATTTAAACTTACGATGATAATTTTTAGATATTTGCTTTAAAATTCACAAAAGGATATCTAGTCTTCCTACTCTTTCAGAGGGATGTTATCAAAGCCTTTTGAAGACCATATTTGTCCTGTTTCTGGCACAGAGCTCCTAAAACCCTTGGAATTTCCTAAGTGATGAGAGTGATAAAAGTGTCTTTTGTAACATTGATCAGGTGAGATTTGGAAAGCACCCAAGGATGGTGCTAGTTGCCTGGAGAACTGACGAAGTAATGAAAGGGTTGAAGCTTTCAGCCTCAACACCTGACCTCTGGGGAGGGGAGAGCAGGGAACGGGGCTGGAGGTTGAATCAATCGCAGATGGTCAGTGATCTAATCAATCATGCCTATGTAATGAAGGCTTGAGTTCAGAGAGCTTCTGAGTTGGTGAACAGGTGGAGACCTGGGGTGGGGGGGGGAGAATGAGGCCCTTGGAGATAGCATGGAAGCTCTGCAGCATTTATCTCATACATTTCTCTAGGCATCTCTTCTATGTGGCTGATCCTGAGTTACATCCTTTTATAACAAACCAATAGCCTAATAAGTAAAATGTTTCCCTGATTCTCTGAGCCACTCTAGCAAATTAATAGAACCCCAGTCATTGGAACTTCCAATTTATGGACTATCAGTCAGAAGCACAGGTGTTAACCTGGGTTTGTGTCTGGAGTCTAAGGAGGGGTGGGGGGGAGAGGAGAGAGGAAGGGAGGTGTGTAGTCTTGTAGGGCTGAGGACTTAACTTGTGAGATCTGAGGCTATCCCCTATCTCTGGGGTAAATAGTGCCAAAATTGAGTTCAGCTGTAGGACACCCGGGTGGTGTTTGAGAATTCCTGGCGCTATGGAAAAATCCTGCCACACATTGGAATTGGGTGCAGAATGTTTTCAGTGATCAGTGTTGCTTTATCTTTCTTACTTAAAAATACCCAGCACCCAAAGATTATTTTCTAAGTAGCTTAATCATATGTCTATGTCTGCTGTGAATGCAACTCTCTGATTATGGAAATGTTCTATATTTGTACTGTCTAATATGGTAGCCACTGGCCATATGTGACTACTAAGCACTTGAACTGTGGTTAGTGCAACTGTGGAACTGAATGTTTAATTTATTGAATTTTAAGCAATTTAAATTTCAGTAGCTACAGTGGCTATTATAATAGTCACTACTGTCCTGAATAGGCTAAGGTCTTGAAGTTAGTTAAGAACCTGGAATATAATCTTAGTTAATACATTAAGTCCTCATGATTGGCAACATTGTAAGAATTTCATAAAAGTAAACATTTAGAAAGATGTCCACTGTTTTCATTATGTATATATATATATGTGTGTATATACATGCCTATACGTGTTTTCATATATTTTTAATTAAAAAAATAATAATCTACTTAAATCATAAATCATTTTAGGGAATTTAAACTGTGTGAAATTTAACCTTGATTTGTATAAATCTAAAATTGTGCTAATATTATTTTTATATGGTAAACTAAATCTAACAGACTCTTTAAATAATGCCAAAAGTTATTTAACATATTAGAACTAATATCTCTTTTTTAATCTCATAATTATAGTAATGAAGGCTAGTAAGTGAACACTGAAGCCTCTACAATTTTTAAAACAAATGTAACACAATAATGTTTTTCTTTTTTTTAAACAACTTTTAGTGTTTGCACTAAATATCCCCAAAGTGCATGTATACAAGCAAAATGATTTTTCTAATCTGTTAACTCTTTAAGATTTCCCAAGCACAAGAAAAAGAGAGGGAGAATAACAAATAGAAAAATAAGAAGTGAGAAGAAGCCAACTTCCAACAAATATTAAATTATCACTGAAAAGAGCTAATTGTCTCCTCATTTGCAAGGAGAGGAGACAAAGTTTAGATGCAGGAAAACACATTTTGGCATATATACACAAAAGAGAGAAAGAGTGTTTGACAATTTTATCAAGCCATTCAGTTTAAAAGCCAGGGATTATTGTACCCTGAAGAAATGAAATGAAAGAGGAGTCTTCTACATTGAATAAAATAATCTCTTTGTTGTAGACAAGACAATGTCCCCATGAGAGTTTCTTCCTCTTTTGTTCCAAGGGAGCTATCAAATGAACATCTTGCTAATGTCAAAAGTCCCCCCAGCAGTCACTGCAGTTTCACATTGTCTCTGGGAAATTTCACCAGTCAGGGGGGAAGTCTATCTTATATTTAGAGAACATATAGGAAAGAGGGGTTTGGCTTGAAAGAGTTGCCGAGTTAGATCAAGATGGCCCCATGAGAACTCCAGTGGTCAGTAACGTTGGTGTTTGTGCAAACTTGTATCTCTGAAACTTGCCCTGATCAGGAGCCAGAAAACTGCCCCCGGCTCTGGGGATGAAACTACATAAATTATTTCTCACAAGACTGAGGGAAGACTCCTTACAAGTTTTTGAAATGGTGACCTAATGCATTTTCACTCAAAGAACATCAGTCTGTTGACACCTTCTGAACTCCTTCTTCAGCACTGGCTGAAAGATGGACTTATCAAGTCTATGTCCATGCCCTCCGTACAGACTTTTCTTCTTATAGAATAAACAAGCAGACCATAGAAGTGAATATGACAAGGCCAGAAAACAATTCACCGAGAAACGACAGAAATCTGATCATATGACCAAAAAAGTCCTAAGAGAACTTGTTCTTAAGTAAGTAAACAAAAAACCCAGTGCTGAAGAATCACAATGAAATCATCATCAGAGCTTAGTTCAGAGTGAAATCAACCTCCCAGAAGTGGCCAGGGTGACACCTTGAACACTTGCAGGTAGAGATTTCAAAGGGGCCCAATGTGCACCTCATTACTGAGTCTAGTGTCCTGGTCCAACAGCGAGGGTCTTGGCCCAACCTTAGTGGAACCTGAGTGTCTGTTAATATCCTCCAGCCAAAGAACACACCTGAAGTGGAACTAAGTTGAGTTTACTGGCTCATTGCAAACAAAGAAGATAGCTCATCATGAGGAACTGGGGGAATCTCAGTAAGACAGTGTTAGAAGAAACTGCTGTAGGATTTTGGCTTGTTTTTAAAATTTTTGGAAGGATTTTTAAAAATATGGTTCTGCGCTGGATTAAGAACTGTCAGCAACAGGGGCAAGTCCATGACGGTATCTTAATAATGTCTGTCTAGAAGGTTAGAGGAACAAAGTAGAGCTAAAGATAAAATTGATCAGAAAAGGACGAGTCACTTATATCAGCTGAGATAGGGAACATTTGGTCATTTTTGTGGTATGTAATGTGCTCTTCTTTTTGTCTAAGATTATAATGGGACTCGTTTTTGTCTTCCTCTGTCACAGTCACAGAGTGGCCTTGTCCAAGGTTGGTGCGTTCTGTGAAGTTTTTTTATAATCAACAGAGTAAAAGTAAGTGCTGTTAAAACCAGAGGAATCCAAGCTGACTGGAGTCAGGAATTTGTTCTTCTCCTCTTGAGCAAAATTATCTTAATTTCCTAATCAAAAAATCTATAGGATTCTTGTGAGGCTAAATTAATACATATAACGGAATTATTACAAAGCTCAGAATATATAAATTCTTAATAAATATTTGCTAGTGTCATGATTATCTTTTACCATGACATTGAAAATATGTTTCCCTCCTGCTGGATAGTAAACACTGTGAGGACAAGGACTGTGTTTAATTTATCTTTGTACTCCCTGCGCCGATTACAGTGGAGGCCTTGGGAGCATGGGCGCCGGAGCTAGACTCCTTCCTCTTCTTCTTAACTAGCTGTGTGATCTTAGGCAGATTACATCACCTCTCTGTGTCTCAGCTTCTTCATTTGTAAAATGAGGATAAGAATAAGACAAGGAAGATGAAAGATGTGAACGCATGCCAATAATTTAGAACAGTACCTAAAACATTGTAAATTCTATGTTATCCCCCACTGTGGTCCTAGGTGCTCAATAAATATTTAACTGAATCCAGACATGAACTCTACTCTATTAGATACTACAGGCATAGTCCTTGCCTAAGAAACATGGCTAGATATCCGGCAGGTTTCCACTGGAGAGAGGAGCTGATCAGTGTGGTGTCAAAGCATCCCTCTAGCTGCTGTGTGGAGGAGAGACTACCAGGGAGCAAGAATGTGAACAGAGACTTCAGCCCCATATCGCTAACACTGTCTGTGATGCAATACAGGAGAATAAAAACCTTTTCCCCCAGATCTGTTATACAGATGCCGCTATGTTACACAGAGGACAGTGTAAAGAGAAAACACCTAGAACTCCAATAAACACAGTTTGAAAACCTCAGTTTGGAAACATTAGGCATTAATATTTAATCCTAGCAGCCTTTTCTCATTTTTCTAAACATACTCATTTGTTAGATAGTATATCTAAGTAATTTTAGTATTTTTCAAACACTTGGCTATTTAAAACAAGTTTTCTATGCTGAGTGTTTCTTAGAAATATTCTAGAATAAAAATAATTTTTTTATGTTATGATAAATTATACTCAATTATTTTTAAAACTCTATCTTAGTAACTGAAATCTTGAAGTACTATGTCTACGTAATCAACAGGAATTAGATTATTTTTATAGGTATTGTTAAACCTCAACCTAGTGCTACTTCCCATAGCATTAAAATATTCCCTTTTATTCATATAATTTAGTAGCATTTATAAAAATCCATTGCATATGATCTTTTCATTGTTGTTAGATTTCTGCCCTAGAATATCTATCAAATTCAATACAAATTCATATTTAAACCACAGTATTAAGGAATAGTCGAGTAGAAGATCCACCAAATGGAATTATAGTACTAAAGAGCATGCACCTGTACAATTATATTTTAGAACCTAATGTTTCTGTTTGGGATGTTTTCAGAAACATCCCCCAGCACATGATTTAATTATGTTGAATGTCTGGTTATCTCGAGCAGCATTTCACTTATTTGTTCAGCATGTTTCATGTATCAGGAGGGGCCAGTGGAGTATACGGTAGGGTCAAGAAATATCCTTTCAAAGAACTGTGCATTGGTTAGTAACTGGGGGGCCACTGTGAGGACCAACGGGGAAGGCATCACTTTCTTAAATTCTTATAAATCAGATGCCCTGAGGTCAAAGTCCAAAGTCTGGCTGCTTTTTGGCAGAATGCTTCCAGAGTGTTCTAGACTCACTAAGACAATGCAATTCATCTTAATGAAATTATATACAAGGAAGATAGGGATATGGACAAATGATTGAAGCTATTTAATTCATGCAATCTGTAGCAATTTTTTTTTAAAAAGAAAAGAATCCAAGAGGGTCACAGGAGTTTGTGGAGAGTATCTCAGTGGTTCTGAAATAATTGAAGAAGTGTTCTACAGAGGCAGGAAAACATTGGAAAGGAAACTATGAAGCCAGGTGAGCAGAAGAGATAATTTCACTCTCCTTATTATGGCAAACATATTGTCTGAGCTTGGACAGATGTGAGTTTGCTGCTGAATACTTAACAGGATTATTTTGATTTGTAGTTTTCATGGTTTAAAAATGCTGTAATTTGTTAGGATACAAGTGGCCAATTTAACTTATTTTTACTTTTCAATTATCTCTTCTTTTCAATTATATATAAAAGGTTAAATTGAACTTTATTTATTTATTTTTGTGCTAGGCGGGCCTCTCACTGTTGTGGCCTCTCCCCTTGCGGAGCACAGGCTCCAGACGCGCAGGCTCAGCGGCCATGGCTCATGGGCCCAGCCGCTCCGCGGCATGTGGGATCTTCCCGGACCAAGGCTCGAAGCCATGTTCCCTGCATTGGCAGGTAGATTCTGAACCACTGCGCCACTAGGGAAGTCCCTCAAATTAATTTTTAAATGTTTCACACACTTTGCTTATGAATTCGCACAGTTAAAAATTCTAATATGATAAAAAATAGACTTAATATGTAAATTATATCAAACATCATTTAGTAGTTATGATCCAGAAGCATCTTCAACATCAAATGGTTGATTTATCATCATTATCAATATTTTATCTTCCCTTCCAATCCCTGCCGTGTGCTCTGTTTTCCTTAATGCTACTCCATTCTCACCCATCACTCAGACTTCAAACCCTGAAACTCTAGCACTGGTCCTTATCATTTTACACAGGGACTCCTAAGATTACATTTCGACTAGTTTCCCTCCATGTAGAATCTAATACACCACCAAAATGAATTTCCCCCAAGCAAAATTATATTTGTCACCCTTCTGCTTGGAAACCTTCATTGGCTCCCTAAAACCAATATGATTAAATTTAAATTCCCCTAGTCCCGTGTTCTAAACTTTGTCTCTCCTACCTGTCTCTTGCTACTTTTCTCATTTCTTTGCTACCACTTGCTTTCCCCTTACAGCCAAACACATCTAATTCCTCTACCCCCTCCCACTCCATGGTTTGCACCTCCCTCTTTGGGGGCCCTTTCTATTCTACAATGCTCAAATTCCTCTTTATCATTTAAGACCCAGTGCAAGTTCCTATTTCCCCAAAAAGCCTTCACAGAATCTTCTAGTCCACCCTGAACTCTCTTTTTGAATTCTCTGCCTAGTCCTTATCATTGGACAATTATTGATACACTGCAGCAGTTCTCAGACTTTTTGAACTCGGGATACCTTTACCCTCTTGAAAATGATTGCAGACCCAAAGAGCTTTTGATTATGTGGGCTGTATTGATCAATGTTTGCCATGTTCTAAATTAAAGGTGAGAAAAAATTTAAACAATTTATTTAACAATAAAAGTAAGTCAATCGCTTGTTAACATAAATAACGTTTTTATTTTAAAAAGCAGTAGTGAAAAGGGTGTCATTGTTTTGCATTTTTGCCAATCTTGCTGTCTGGCTTAATAAAAGACAGCTGTATTCTCATAGTGATTCTACATTTAATCTGTTGTGATATCACACATCACATATATGATGTGATATCATATAATTTCTAGAAAACTCCACCGCACACTCATGAGAGAATGATAGTGAAAAGAGTCTCGCTATGGAATGATAGGGACAGAGTAAAGGGACAGTAGGTGATTAAAGAGCTAATCCCACTAGGGAATTGTAACTAGAGCAAAAAGTATGGGAGACCCCTGTAAGTTAATTATCACGCAAGAAAGCAGGTTTGCTTGCCCACAAAACCAAGCAGGCTTGCTTAGCAACAAAGCCATGCATAGAAGCATGTGACATGCCCCAAAACAATAAAACAGTGGTGGCATGAGAACCACATCCAGCCCAGAGGGCTCAGTAAGTTAATGATTCCCAGGACACGGTCCTCCGTGCACAGTAAAACCAAAAATATAAGGAAGAGGTGACATTATACTGAAACCTGAGATGATTTACCATATATTAGTATATGTTACCACCTTTTTGCTCATTTCCATTGCACCAAGCACAGTCCCAGTTTGACCATGTAGGGACAAGAAATCTCCCCCACCCGACACAGAGGAGGAGCTGATGATGGAAGCGTGACGTCTACTCAAGAATGAGGAAGAAGGTGCTCTTCTCCCCCTCCCCACTTTTCCTTTGATTAAGTGTAAATCTCAAAGAAACTTCCTTCCAATACTAATGCTGGGTATAACTTCCACAAAGTCTATTCTTAACTTAAGGAAAAAAATTTTAATATAAGTTGAAGCAAAAGCCACTGATTTTACATAAATGTAGGACATTATTTTTGTTATAAGTCCATAATATATTCCAAATTCAAAGGTAAATGATCTTAAAAATTAAGCCACAACTTATTCCTTTCCATTACATATGGTAACTGAGAATTAAGTCTATTAATTATCCCACAGTGTCCACTATTATTATGGCTGGATGGTTATAAATTTATTGAAAGGGATTATTTATAGTAAATAGGCTTACTATTATTTTAAATGCTAATTAACTCCTACTTAATATTTCTACTTTCAAGAGCATAGTACTAAGTATGTGGTATGATCACAGCAGTTAACATAGGCAGAGAAAAAAGTTTTTAATTGAAGTGTTAGGATTATGGGTTAGTTTACTAGGAAATACACTTTGAAAAACCCAGCTTTTTAGAGCCAATTATCTGAGAAGCAAAATATTTGAGAAGCTGGAAATACATTTACTATTTAATTGACAATGATTTAACATGCTACTCTAGGGAACGTGGCACATTGATGGGTGATCTTCAATTTAAAATAAATGAAATAAGTCTTGTCTCTCAGAGAGCTTACGTATATTTTGGAAGACAGCAAGCACTCATGAAAGTTATATAAGGAATAAGTAATAATACAAGTGATACTGCCAAATGTATATCGTGTAGTGGGAAACGGTCAACGTGAGCCCACACCTTTATTATAGGACACTCAGACACCTCTGTGGGCCACTCCATTTCTTCACACCCTCCCCCGCTCAGCCACGCACTTAGTGATGACTTACTCCAGGTTTACACAGAGGCACTGGGCAATGCTTCAACGCAGACTGTCTCACATAATTCTCACTTCCTGACTCAGGGTTTGCCTGATACTGTGGTAGAGATACCCACAGATGCAGGGGGATTAGTAGCATGGCATAACCCTTGACAACTAGGAGATGAGAGACAATGGAGAGATGGTTCCCTGTTACATCAACCTGGCAGATAGTTCTGAGTCTTTCAGAAAAGTCATAAGGACTGAGGATTGAGCATCAGTCTCTCGGGTGATGCATCTTTGTATTACTTTTCACCCTTTCCCTTTTCACTTCCACTGCCCCTCTCTCCTGCTACTTGAAATCATTTCCCAAATAAACTGCCTGCACATAAGCCTTGAAATAGGGCATTTGTGTGGATGAGACGGAGGATCTTAAGCCACCAGAAGAGCCCTTGAGTTTGGCTGATGTCATCCTCTTGCTAAAGGATAGCAGCTTCCCGTTACCTGGAAACATTGCAGAAAGCCTGCCTGAAGCCAGAGCTTCGCAAGATGATGCTTTCTTCCTCACTGCCTCCAGCCCTATATCCTGGATCAGAGCTAAGCATAGCTGAAATAGGAAATAGCCCCTGCTTTGGGAGGAAATAGCTTGCACACCAAAAGTATTCACCATCTGGTTAGCAGGTAGCCAGGAATAAGTGGAACGCATGTGAGAGTGGAGCGTGAGCATATTGGCCCAAAGTAACTAGAAGAAGAGTCTTAATAGTGGAGTATTTACTAATTTAAGAGCATTTACCCATGACCTGGGGTGCAGTGTACCAGTAGAGTCACTTGGAGCTGGTCCAAAAACTGGTGAAATGTTTCTTTGCAGCTTGGGCACCACAATGGTCTCTAGTAAACGAGGTGGGGATTCCAGAAATGCCTTGGCAAGGTATTGCAGAAGGAGTCAGAGGCTACGGAGGTGGGAATAGAGAACATATTTCTCATTTCCTGCCCCTGTGGCATGGGTTACCTGTAAGACCAGCTAGTCTCTCAGCCGCACACAACTTGAAAGGTCAGGGAAGTTAAAGCCCTGGATTAGCCTTGGCCAATGGGGAAGGGGACCAATAGAAAGAGTAGTCAACGGCCCAAAGGGGACATCATTTTTGAGACACATTTGTAGAGTTCCTCAGAAGGTCCAGTGGGCTATGTGCCAGTCTCCAAGAGATAGGGCCAACCGGAGGGCACATTCTGTGTCAAGAATTTCTCTCTTCCCTGTTTCGCTCCCACTGCTCCGTACTCATTGCCTGTGATTAATTCCCAAGTAAATTACCTGCACATAGACTTTGCTTCAGGTTCTGCTTTGGCAAGCGCTTTCATCATCTAATTGTAAATATTGGTTGACTTTTTTTCTCTCCCAACAAGACCATAAGAACAGGAATTTTCATGTATTCATTTCTACATCGACTAGGCCTAGCACATGGTAAAACCTTACTGTAATTAAAAAAAAAAAGAAATGACAGCATTTGTGGAGAATTTCCTGTGAATAGAAGCAATAGCAGGTTGCAGGCTAGAATTAAATAGGTGGAGAGTAATATGAATGCATGAGCAAAACTATGGAGTGATAAAGCCATGAATCTTCTCTATTATTTCTACATCCCTGTACTTCCAGGTACATGCAATACAAATTGTGTTCGTTATCATATAACACAGCGGTTTCATTCAATACAGAGGAAGGGATGTTTCATGGCATCCTATAGGACTCTTTTGATTTTATAGAAATATAGATTGATACCATTTAAATAACAAGTAGCTATAGGTAGCTAATTTTTTTTTTTTTTTTAGAACTGTACCAGGCACTGGGCCAAGTGGTTCACATGAATTATCTCATTGACAAATGAGGAAATGAAGGCTTTCAGAGGTATACTATCTTACTCAAGGTCATAGTGTTGCAAGTAAAATCCAGTTTGAGTGTAGCATCAATCTCAGTCTTCATGATGTTAAAGATATTTAAACATGTCTACTTACAAAATCAGAAATCCTTATTGTCAGAGACCATGCTTCATTCTTTCTTTTCTCTCTCAGCGTTGCCATAATGCCTCTCAAAAAGGGAGTGTTTGTTGAATTTGAATTCATCTTAAATGTGATTAACAAAGATATCATGTGATTAAAGAAAAATTAGGAGATGAAAGGATAGCAGGATGAAGAGGTTAACTGGATCAGAAAAATCTCAGAATCTGTCTGAATCCAGTTAGGTGTATAGGAGGTATAGACTATCCTAATTCTTTTATCCTTAAGTATCTCCAGGTTTTCCCTTTAAATATATTGAGAGCTATACTGGCTATAACCACATACCAAGATTCCATATTGAACAGGCTAGTCAACTAACTAGAGAATTTTTATACATTAAAATATTTTAAAATAGAGCCAAGCATCCATTTGCCTTTGATGGTAGATGTTGACCCTTCTACAACTATAAGATCACTCAGTCTATTGTAGCTTCAAGGCTCTGTAATTTATGAGTAATAAACTAATTGAAAGCCTATATAGCTACAACACAAGAACAAACTATGAAAAATGCTGATTATATAAACTATCCTCCTAGGATTAATACCAAAAGATATTAATGTCTTTACAGTCTTCAGTAAGTTTCAATTAGGGTTTTAGCTCCAAAGATGTTTTTTAAACTATCCTAAAATTAGCCAAATAAGAGAATAAAATGCAATCATTATTCTCGCACTCATGACTCCTACATCATGCTTCAGCAGTTTAATTAAAAGATGGCCGATAAATCTTATGTCAGCAGATGTGTGTTTGAGACTGAGTAGGAAGCCAAGTCAATGAGCCAAAATACAGGATGACACAACATTGTTGTAACACTGTTTTGATGTACAAGCAAATGCTATTTTGTGACTTATTTGCATAAGAGTTTTCATATATTGATTCAATTTTAGGATAGTCTTATAGTGTCATGAGCATATTTTCAAATAGAGAAGAGAGAACAATATAATTTAGATTGATTCTTTTTTAAATGGAATTATTTCTTCATATTTAGATACACATTTGAGCATAAAACTTGTGTTTAGCTTTATGAAAAGATGAGGGATTATTAGCATTGCTCACTTTTTTCTTTCTTTAAAAATTTTATTGAAGTATAGTTGATTTACAGTGTTGTGTTAATTTCTTCTGTACAGCAAAGTGACTCAGTTATACATATTTTTCATATTCTTTTCTATTATGGTTTGTCATAGGATATGAAAATAGTTCCCTGTGCTATACAGTAGGACCTTGTTTTTATCCATCCTACATATAATAGTTTGCCTTTCTTAATCCCAACTCCTATTCCTTGCATCCCAGCATGGCTAATTTTAAATACTCTTTTAAGTAATTACTAAAAGAACCCCTGAGTAAACCTTTAGTGACATAAAGATGTTTTAACCCTTTATTTTTCCTCTCAAAATTCAAATTTACTCCCATGACTAGTTACCACTCCTACACATATTTGGTTTATTTAATGTCTCTTTACAATATTGGGAAAAAAAAGAAAAAGACGTAAATATTATAGAAACTGAGGGTATCTTTTGATAAGAAGTGACTTGATACATTAATCCAATTCAATTAAAGAAATTCTTCTATTGAATATTTAATACATATTGTGTGTGTGTATATATATCTCTATATTAGATATATCTATATATCTGTTATATCTAATATGTTTTATCTATATAGTAACATATTAAAATAAGATATTATTATATAAATAGATATTTAATGTATTATATACATGTATATATCTTTCCTCCATTAAGAGAACAAAGAAAGATTTGAAAAGGGTTTGATAACAGTTTTTATATTTCTCTCTTTTTTTTTTTTTTTGTGGTACGCGGGCCTCTCATTGCTGTGGCCTCTCCCGTTGCGGAGCACAGGCTCCGGACGCACAGGCTCAGCGGCCACGGCTCACAGGCCCAGCCGATCCGCGGCACGTGGGATCCTCACGGGGGGAAGAACCCGTTTCCCCTGCATCGGCAGGCGGACTCTCAACCACTGCGCCACCAGGGAAGCCCTATATTTCTCTTTATTTTCTCTGTATTTTTCTACTTTTTTCTCAAGATCACACACTATAAGGATAAAACCATAACACGTATAATTTGAGATTATGGTAAATAATCTGACATCAGAAAATTAAGCGCATATTTTATTGCATAAAAGACTTTTTCTTTCAAATGGTAAAAGGTAATAATTATGAAAATACTAACCAAATCATAAAGCTAGAAAAGATTTCAAGAGATAAGCACAAGCAATATGCTAAGTGAAAGAAGCCAGAGATAAAAGGCCACACATTGTATGATTCCATGTATATCAAACCTAGAGAATGGGTAAATATATCGAGGCTGAAAATAGATTCATGGTTATCAGAGGGGAGAGTGGGGAATAACTGCTAATGCACAGAGTTTTTTTAAAATTTTGCGGTTATTAAAATGTTTTGGAACAGATAGTGGTGATGGTAACAAAACTTTATGAATATAGTAATAACCACTAAATTATACACATTTTTAAAAGGGTAAATTTTATTGCATGTGAATTATGTATCAACTAGAAATAAAAATAAAACTTAAAATGGAGCCAAAAGACAGGACATCTACTCTTTTATTTCAAGATGACACACATCTTGGTGGAGATCTTTTAGTTATGTCCCAGGGGAAAAAAACAAACAAGCACAAGATTTGGAAATATATAATTGAAGGTGAAATATTTAAGATACGTCTGATGTTTAACAATTGTTTACTGTGACGTTTGGCAAGTGTGTAACATGCACTGTATAAAATGAAATATGAAGAAAGTCTCCCTTTGAGGTATATATTGTTGAATTTGATCATTTTGCCAGAAAGTACAATCATCTAATAGCTGTGTACAAAACTTAAATGTGAATATTGGGGCTTTTTCTTGCCTCATAATAAATATTAGGATGTTCTCACAGCCCTTTATAGTGTAAGTTGTTATTCACCTTCACCCTAATAGGTGTGTGTGTCTATATATCTCCTCGTGTCTAACTTTGTATGTGTGCATGCGTGGTACATAGTAGCACAGGGAGGAATCGGGTGGAGGTCCGTTTGATGAGGGACACATAACACTGTACTTGTAAGGAGATCTGAGTTATTTTAGCTTTGGGAATAACTTTTTAATGACCTTACACAAATCAATATACTTCTTTGTTTTTAGTTTCTTCATCTCTAAAATAAAAGGAGTGGGTTAAGAGAAATTATGGCAAACAGGTATAATTTCAAGTGACAATTCTGAGCTACTGGTAGAGGCTCCCTGGAGTTCTTTGCCCAGAAGGAAGTCCAGGCTTCCAAGGAAAGTGGGAGTTTTGATTAATGACAGGTCACAGATGAAAGGGAACAAGCGAATCTAAGCACTGATACCACGAACTAGATGATCTTTAAAGACGTTCATATTTCTAAAGTTCAATCACATTTTATTAAGATCTTTTGCCAGTTGCGATACAATTCAAATAACCATATTAAAAGAAGCATACAATTAATCAGCTCACTCCCTAAAATTAAACTTAAATGATATAAACATTCTAACATTATATACTACTGTTAAAACCATAGACTCATTTGGAAATATATTCTTTGTAATGGATAACCCACATTTTTATGTTTTGCCTGATTGTCTATTACTCATCCTTTTTATTCTTCAACAAACAATGAGGGAATAGTGAGTGACCTTTTATATTTCATAGAATTAATTGTCTAAATATAGCCTGTGAAATCAGAAGCATTATTGCCCTCTGTTTAATGGTAGTGTGACTGAGAGCAAACACTTCACATAATGAATGGCAGAAAAGAGTTTCACGGAGGAACCAAATTATTTCAGCTCCAATTTATAAACCTACCCACTTTAATTAAGAAAAGTAATCTGCATGGTAATAGAACCGCAAACCATTCTGGTGGGGAAATCACCTGCCATAGTACCAAGAAGCTATATATGTATCAAGAGAAATACATAGAGCCCAAGTATAAAGTATTGTAAATGAATAATGCCATGAAGTAATCAAAGTGAGAAGCCAGTCTGCAACAACGAAGCTAGTAAACAAAATGAAATTGTCAGTAATTAAGGTCAGGTGAGAACATTAGAAACATTTTAATCACTTGCTTTAAAAAGTTGAAATAGATCATGAATTCTGTATATTAGTTGGCAATACATTCGTCTGTAATTGTTTTAATGGCCACTCTATGCTGAATATATCAAGGACAGAATATAGGAAATATATATGAATTCTAAAATCAATGAAGCATTTCCGACTCAGTTAACTCAGCCATGAAAGTCATTAACAATAGGTAACTATAAAAATCTATTCTAACTTGACTTTTATACATTCCTCCAAAGTCCCCTAAAACTTTTTAGGTTGGATAATTTCACAAAATAGGAAATTCTGGGAAAGTTAAAAGGGTATAGTAAAAATTTTTGAATAGTACATTCCTTGTGTAATATACTACATAAATTTTCATATTTGAAAACACTTAATAAAAACTTCATTGACATTTTGCTCTATGCTGATGTTAACAGGACAGCCTCCAATTTTGATTTCAAGTTCTACAACTAATAACGAACCAAGGAAAATGTAACATTTGGACATTTGCTAGAATCAGGAAGATGCTGAAATAAGGGGGTAGAATTTGAGCAAAACACACACCTAGATTATCAATCTCCCTTAAACTAGTCCATTATCCACAGGTCTTATTTTCATTCCTCAGTGGAGCCAGTTAGGGGGGATAAAAATGTAAGTATGTTTAACTATTTCATTGCGGATTGACAGCTGACAGAGCTGGATTTTAAAAAGAAATTGTCCTTTAAAAAACATTAAGGTAGAAATTGATGGGCTCATCCTAAAATTCATATGGAAATGCAAAGGACCACTTTGCATAGATAGCCAAAACAATCTTCAAAAAGAACAAAGTCAGTAGTCTGATACTTTCTGATTCCAAAACTTTGTAGAAAGCTACAATAATCAAGAATATGGTCTTGGCATATGGATAGACATGCAGATTACCAACAGAAAAAAATTTGATTCCAGAAATAAACCCAACATCTGTGATTCACTGATTTTCCAACCAAAATTAAACAATGATATCATTTATGGAGTATTCATTATATGCCAGACATTGAGCTAGAATATCTACATATTTTCTTCCTGTCTTAACCACACCCATGCAAGGTAGCTTTTATTTTATTCATTTTATCGATAAGGAATTTGAGGCTGAGAGAGTGTAAGTCAACCCACAAGTTAGTGGCTGAGTCATAATTCTGAAGCCAGATCCACCTGATTCTGGAGCCTGATTCCAAAAGGAATCATGAATACCACCCTATGTGATTACTTTCATATGTCTTTATAAAATAAATAAGATAAACTGGCTTTTGAAAATATTACTGTTAACATCAAATAAACATAAGTGTAAAAATAGTTTAATAGGACTTCCTTGGTGGCACAGTGGTTAAGAATCTGCCTGCCATCGCAGGGGACACGGGCTCGAACCCTAGTCCGGGAAGATCCCACATGCCGAAGATCAACTAAGCCCATGTGCCACAACACTGAGCCTGCACGCCACAACTACTGAAGCCTGTGTGCCTAGAGCCCGTGCTCTGCAACGAGAAGCCACCACAATGAGAAGTCCGTGCACCACAACGACAAGTAACCCTGCTCGCCGCAACGAAGACCCAATAGAGCCAAAAATTTTTTTAATGTAAATAAATAAATAAAATTATATAAGAAAAAGAATTCTTTAAAAAATAGTTTAATAAACAAATATAGGAGGCTATTCCATACCAAAAACCAAAACCAAACACAGCAATTGGGTCCCTTGTTTCAGATTAGATATTGTCTTCATATTTTTAAATAATAGTGTACAATTCTCAATTTATCTCCAACAAATTAAATAGTACCTTTTGATTCTCCCCATGAAAGACAGAGAAAATGGAAATATTACTTCCAACCACCAACTCGCCATCTCCCCATCTATGGCCATTTTTTAAATGATTTTTTCTGAGATTTTTTTTTTAATCTGTTACTATCAAGTTATTGTTTATCTGTTATGTAGTTTTCCTTTCATGAATTACAACAGTTATACTACATTTGTAGCTACCAAGTTATTTATACTTAATCTATGTTTATTTGGATCTAATTCTCTTAATCAATTTTTATGTATTATGACATTCATTTGTGAGTTTCTAATTTTTACTTAATATTTGGGTGGCTGTGTTAAATTTTCAAGTAATATTTTCAGTTGGGTTCATGGGTATGGTAGTTCACAATGTCTTGAATATTTAGGATTAGTAAGAATCCTCTCTGGGCAAAAACTTCTTGGGTCATGTGCTAGGGTTTTCCAGAGAAACAGAACCAAGCATACATATATATGCAGTATACATATAATATGTATAGAGATTTATGTGTGTGTGTGTGTGTGTGTGTGTGTGTGTGTACACACACATAGAGAGATGGGGGGATTTATTTTAAGGAATTGGATCATGTGATTGTGGAGGCTTAGTGAACCCAAAATCTGATGGAGGAGGCTGGCAGCTGGACACTCAGGGAATAGTTGAAATATGAGTCCAAAGGCGGTCCACTGGTGTAATTCCTTCTTGTTCAGGGGAGATGTCTTTGTTCTAATAATGCCTTCAACTGATTGGATTAAGCCCACCCCATATTATGGAGCATAATCTACTTTAGTTAAAGTTCATTGATTTAAATGTTAATTTCATCCAAAAGACACCTTCATGGAAACGTCTAGAATAATGTTTGACCAAATATCTGTGCACTGTGGGGCAGCCAAATTGGCACACAAAATGAACCATCACATTTTTTTTTTTCTTCTACTGTGTTGACACTTTGATTCTGTCCTCTTCTTTCTCCTCCTCCTGACCCTTCTCCTTTTTCTTCATCTTCTTCATTCTCCCTGAATGAGCTACTAGCTTTAATAGGGACAGAGTAAAGTGACAATGTAGGTGATTAAAAAGTTAATCCCACTAGCGGATTAGAAATAGAGAAAAAAGTATGGGAGACTCCTGTAAGTTAATTATCACGCAAGAAAGCAGGTTTGCTTAGCAACAAAACCATGTAACAGAAGCATGAGACATGCCCCCAAACAATAAAACAATGGTAGCATGAGGCCCATATCCTGCCCAGTGAGCCCAGTAAATTAATGATTCCTAGGGCATGGTCCTCTGTGCACACTAAAAACAAAAATACAAGGAAGAGGTGACATTATACTGAAACCTGAGATAACTTATCATATTTTAGTATATGTTACCGCTTTTTTGCCCATTTCTACTGCTCCATGACAGTCCCAGTTTGACCATGTAGGGACAAGAAATCTCCCCCACCCGAGACAGAGGAGGAACTGATGATGGACGCGTGACATCTACTCAAGAATGACAAAGAAAGTGGCCTTCTCCCCCTCCGCACTTTTCCTTTGATTATAAAACTGTAGGCCACTAAGTTCTGGGCACAGCACTGCCCCCTTGCCCACTGGCTTGTAAGCCTCACAAGCATCCTATTGTAATAAATCACTTCTTATCTATCATTTTGCCTCTGGATGAATTCTTTCTCCTCTGAGATATAAAGAAATGAAGCTCCTTGGAGCTCCCCTTAATGCATTTCTGTGGTTTGTTTTTTTTCTGAATTCTTGCAAGGTTCCTTTTTTATACTTACATTATAAAACCCCCTTGACTGTGGTCTGGTGGATCTTATTAATTTTTAATTTATTTTCCTTTTTTTAGATATTGAAACTTTTCAATCCCTACATTTAGGCTTTCTTTTCACTGGACCTTTTTTTCATATTTTGATTTTTTTTTTCTGTTCCATTTTTCTGTTTTCTTCTGCACATAGCAGATTGCCATTGTCTATTTACTTGTGATGTTATGATTTATAAGAAATATATATTTAATTATTCTAATGACCAAAATATATTTCTCACATATATTTGGTCTTTATTCACAGTTCTTGGCTCACAGCTCCTAAAACCCTTGGAATTTCCTAAGTGTTTGAGAGTAATAAAGGTGTCTTTTGTGTAAATGAAGTGACTTTTGGAAAGCACCTACAGAAGGGCGTTGGTTGCCAGAAGAACCAATCATGTGATTAGAAGGTTAGAACTTTCTGCCCCACCACGTGACCTCTGGGGAGGGGAAAGAGGAGGGGCTAGAGGGTGAATCAATTGCCAGTGGTCAATAATTGAATCAATCATGCCTATGTAATGAAGCCTCCATAAAACCCCAGAAGGACAGGGTTCAGAGAGTTTCTGGGTGGGTGAACACATGGAGGTGCTGGAAAGTGGCACCTGGAAAGGCCATGGAAGCTCTGTGCCCTTTCCCTGCACCCCACTGTCTTCACCTTTTCTGTCTGGCTCTTCCTGAGTTACATTCTTTTATAATAAACCAGTAATCTAGTAAGTAAAATATTTTCTTGAGTTCTATAAGCCTCTCTCATGGTCTACCAATACTGCTTAGCCTCTTCTTTCTGAGAAAGGACTCTTCATAGGACCCCCTGGTTGCTGTCTTTTGCAACGCCAACCATAATGTGTGGTACACCCTTGTCAAGAACTGTGAAGGGTCTGGGATTTTTACAATACTTGCAAGCTAATAATTAGCTTACCACAATTTCATGGATGCCGGCAAAACACAGACTCCTGGGTTAGAGACAAAGGACTTTATTATTTATGGCACAGTAGGCGGCATGAGCTTAGTGTCTGAATAGTTTCTTCTTGTCCTGCAAATCTCACAAGGGCAAAACACAGGTCGTCCCAGGTGGCTACTATACACACAGCTGAGCTTAAGAAACCACCGATCGATTAATAGGCTAAGAGTAAATCTGCATAAACTTTGCCTCAGAGGGAGATATTATCTTTATTATTTTGGTCAAGAAGCAACTAGACCCTCAGTCCTGATGGCAGACACTATGTCTATCTTCCAAAGTCTAGAATATAGATGTCAATTCTTCTTGCTCAGAAGAGGAGGAAAAACAAGCAATCCATGAAAAATTGTCTCCCCCAAATCTTGACCTCATTGTTCAATTTGTTTCACATTTTAAGGTCTTAATTATTTGTGACCTCCCCCCATTTTTGTTCTTTGTTTGTTTTGGTACATTTTAATACTGAAAGTTACGCAAGTGTCATTCTAATCCCTGGAGGATGGGATCTTCCTGATGATGAACCTGGTGAAAGATGCAGAAGTTCCTGATGACTATAAACTCTATTTTATCTTTCAGAATGGTGATCTAATCTCATTACAGAAGAGCTATTGAGTAGTGAGAGGTCAACACTTTTCTCAGCACTGACAGGACCCCTCGACTGTATAATGGTGAAGAGTTACAGGCAAGAATGTATCCCTTTAGGGACCAAAGATGACCTACATAGATGATCCTACCATCTACCTACTCTAAAGTGAGTCCCATCAGTCCCTGCTTTCTGTAACTACCTTGTTTTGTTGTAATCTGTCCTTTCAGGCTTCATAAATCCAGAATTTACGGCGGGAGTGTGGATGTTATCTCTTCCTAAATCAATAACTTGCCTGCCATGCAGCACTAATCTGAGATGTGCAAACATTTTTTGTTAAGCAGTGTAGAGCCATTAGAGATTCAGGCATGCTCTTAGTGACACATTAGGATGATTCAACTATAAGCAGATATTAGGATTGATTGGAATATGAGAGATGATGAATTGAGAAATATTTCTATAACTTTGAATATGATATAAGAATTAACAACCTTATGTTTTCTTATATTGTTTGCCTCAAATAGAAAAAAATTCATTTTATTTTCAAAAAAAGTGATACACACACTTATTAAAAAATTAATGCCAAAAGCACTTTGCTAAAATAATGCAATTGCTTGCACCCAATGTCTCTCAGCCAATTTTGGCCTCTCAGAAGCAACGATATTCAACTCTTTCAGCTACTTCTTTGGGGATTCTTGAAGTATAATTGACATAAATAAAATGAGTATTTTTAAAGCATAAAATCTGCACGATTTTACATGTGTACACACTCATGAAACCATCAGCATAATCAAGATAATGAAAAAAAAAAAAAACTTATGGGGCTTCCCTGGTGGCGCAGTGGTTGCGAGTCCGCCTGCCGATGCAGGGGACGCGGGTTTGTGTCCCGGTCCGGGAAGATCCCACGTGCCGCGGAGCAACTAAGCCCGTGAGCCGTGGCCGCTGCGCCTGCGCGTCCGGAGCCTGTGCTCCGCAACGGGAGAGGCCACAGCAGTGAGAGGCCCGCGTACCGCAAAAAAAAAAAAAAAAAAAAGATAATGACCACATTAATCACCCACAAAACATTACTCATGCCCCTTTATAATCTCTTCCTCCTGTTCTATCGCTTTCTCTCTTATATTGATATCTTTTTGAGGTTTTAACTTGAATTTCACCAATGATTAATGATGTTGAACATCTTTTCCTGCACTTAATTGAAGTACATCCACCATGTTTCATGAGGATCTGTTCAAATCTTTTGCCTGTTTTTTATTGGGCTTTTTTTTCCTATTATAGAATTCTGAGTCATTTACATATTTTGGGAATAGTTCCTTTGTCATATCCCAATCCATGGCTTATCTTTTCATTTTGTTAAGAGTGTCTTGCAAAGAAAAAAGTTCTTAATTTTGATGAAATCCATTTTAGTAATTTTTTATGGATCAAACTTTTGGTGTTATATCTAAAAAACTGTTGCCTTACCCAAGGTCCAAAAGATTTTCTCCATTGTTTTCTTCTAGAAGTTTTATAGTTTTAAAATTTAGGACTATGACCTATTTTGAGTTAATTTTTGTATATAGTATGAGATATTAATTGAAGTTTATTTTTTGCTTGTCAGGTCTAATTTTTCCATCACCATTCGTTAAACAGAATTTCCTTTTTAAATTAAATTGCCTTTGTACCTATGCCAAAAATCAGTTGACCATACATTTGTAGGTCTATTTCTGGAATCCCTCTCCTGTTTCATTGATTTATTTCTCTGTCTTTTCACAAATATCTCACAGTCTCAATTACTGTCGCTTTATAATCAGTTTTTTTCCTTTTATTTATTTTTATTTTATTTTAATTAAAAAATAAATTTATTTATTTATTTTATTTTTGGCTGCTTTGGGTCTTTGTTGCTGCATGCAGGCTTTCTCTAGCTGCAGCGAGCAGGGGCTATTCTTTTTTGTGGTGTGCAGGCTTCTCATTGTGGTGGCTTCTCTTGTTTCAGAGCATGGACTTTAGGCGTGTGGGCTTCAGTAGTTGTGGCTTGCGGGCTTTAGAGCACGGGCTCAGTAGTTGTGGCGCATGGGCTTAGTTGCTCCACGGCATGTGGGTCTTCCCAGACCAGGGCTTGAACCCGTGTCCCCTGCATTGGCAGGCAGATTCTTAACCACTGTGCCACCAGGGGTTTCCCTATTTATTTTTTAAATTGAAGTATAGTTGATTTACAATACTATATTAGTTTCAGGTATACAGCATATTGAGTCAGTATTTTTACAGATTATACTCCATTTCAAGTTATTATAAGACATAATCAGGGATTTCCCTGGTGGTCCAGTGGGTAAGACTCCATGCTCCCAATGCAGGGGGCCCAGGTTCAAACCCTGATCGGGAAACTAGAGCCTGCATGCATGCCGCCACTAAGAGTTCGCATGCCGCAACTAAAGATCCTGCATGCTGCAACTAAGACCCAGCACAACCTAAATAAATAAATAAAAGATATAATCAGTTTTTTAAATTACATAGTGAAAAATCTTTCAACATCGTCCCCGTTTATCAAAGTTGATCTTCCAGGTTCTTTGCATTTCCATATGAACTTTAAACTCAATTTGTCAATTTCTACAAAGTGCCTGCTAGAATCTTGATTGAGATTGCATTAAATCTATAGAAAAATTTAGGAACAATTCACATTTTAACAGTATTGAGTCTTCAGATCCATGGACACAGTATATGTCACCAGTCATTTAGATCTTCTTTAAGTACTCTCAGCACTGTCTTGTAGTTTTCAAAGTATAAGTCTTGCACATCTTTTGTCATATTTATTTATAAGTTTTCATATTCTTGATATTATTATAATTCGTGGCATTGCTTTTTAAATTTCAGTTTCTAACTGTTCATTGCTAATGTATAGAAATAGAACTCATTTTTTTGATATTGACTTTCATTTCTACAACCATGCTACACACACTTATTAGTTCTAGTAGCTATTCTGTATATTTCATCACATTTTCTACATACATAATTATATCATCTTCCAATAATGACAATTTACTTCTTCCTTTTCAATTTGGATGCCTTTTGTTTTTTATTCTTGCTTTATTGCACTAGATATATGACCTTCCAGTACTATGTTGGTAATAGTGGACATTCTTGTCTTCTTCCTGAACTTAGGGGAAAGCATTCAGGCTTTCATTAAGTTTGATATTAGCTGTAAGTTTTTTGTGGATGTGCTTTATCGGGTAGAGGAAGTTCTATTCCTAGATTGCTGAATACTTTCTCAGGAATTGATGTTAATTTTTAAAAAATATTTTTTTGTATCTCTGGAGAATATTAAAGGGTTTCCTTTTTTAGTTTGTTAATAAGGTGATTTGCATTTATTGACTTTTCACAAACATGAAAACAATTTTGCATTCTAGGAATGACCTTCCCCCCATTTACATAATGACGCATAATCCTTTTTACATACAATGTCAAATTAAATTTGCTAAGATTTTATTTGGAATCTTTGCAGCCATAGTCATGAGGGGTATTGGTCCTTGGTTTTATTTTCTTATAGTATCTTTGGTTATGTGATCAGGGTAATACTGACTTCATAGAATAAGTTGGGAAGTAGTCCCTCCTCTTCAATTTTCTGGAAGAGTTAGTGTAAAATTGGTGTCATCTTTTCTTCAAGAATTTGATAAAATTTACCAGTAGAGCCATCTGGGTCTGGAGTTTCCTCTTCAGGAAGATTTTAAACTACAAATTCTTTTTTTAAAAAAAGATACAGAATTATTAGGTTATTTAGTTCTTCTTGACTGAGTGTCGGTAGTTATCTTTCAAGTAAATTGTCATTGCATATTAGTTGTTGAAACTATTTCTGTACATTTGTACATAGTATTCCCCCACTATCACTTAAATACCTGTAATTTCTGTAATGATGTTACCGGTCTTATTCCTGGTATTGGTCGTTTGTATCTTTTGTTTTCCTGATCAGTCTTTTAGAAGTTTATCAATTTTATTGGTCTTCACAAAGAACCAGCTTTCAGTTCCTTTGATTTTTTTTCTTTTCTTTTTTTTTTTCCTGTTTTCTATTACTTTGGTTTCTGCTTTGATCTCTGATATATCCTAACTGCTTACTTTGTGTTTAATTCTTTTCATTTCTAGATTTTTTTAAGGTTTGAAGCTGAAGGCTTTGAGTTGAGGTCTTTTTTTTTTTTTTTTTTTTCAGTTATAGGTGTTGAAGGCCAAAAATTTGTCCCTAAGTACTGCATTAGCAGCAGCTCACGCTTTTGATATGTTGTATTTTCATTTCATTCAGCTCAAAATAGTTTTTAATTTCCATTTTAATTTCTTTTTTGACCTACACGTTATTTAGAAATATGTTATTTGGTTTCCAAATAATGGGAGATATTCCAGATATATTTCTATTATTCCTTTCTAATTCAATTCCATTTTGATAGAGAACATACTTGGTATGAAGGGATCCTTTGAAATCTATTGAGCCATGATATACATTCAGAATATACTCTCTTGTAAATGTTCCATGTGCACTTGAAAAAGTATGTGTATTCTGTTTTAAACTTATTTTTGTTCATAAACTTAATCAGTTCAGTTGTTTTCCCAGGAAAAAGCAAAAGAGAATCTGAGCTATAATGCCCTAGTAAATAACTTTAGTCAAATAGAAATTTACCCTACAAGTTTCCTGAAGATGATCACCACTGTTGAAACTTTACTAAATAGGACTCCATTCCAACTAATTTGGAAACTTTCAGATATGGAGCTTCTCTTTGCCTTGAGGTTTGATTTAAATCTGACTATTGAATTAAACTGGAAACTAGATATTTAAGAAGACAGAGGATAAATCAAATCTTGTTACTCCAAAGCACATATAAAATAAAAAGATTAGGACTTCCCTGGTGGTGCAGTGGTTAAGAATCCACCTGCCAATGCAAGGGACGGGTTTGAACCCTGGTCAGGGAAGATCCCATATGCCGCAGAGCAACGAAGCCAGTGTACTATAACTACTGAGCCTGCGCTCTAGAGCCCGCAAGCCACAACTACTGAACCCACGTGCCACAACTACTGAAACCTGTGCACCTAGAGCCCATGCTCTGCAACAAGAGAAGCTACCACAATGAGAAGTTCATGCACCGCAACGAAGAGTAGCCCCTGCTCGCTGCAACTAGAGAAAGCCTGCATCCAGCAAAGAAGACCCAATGCAGCCAAAAATAACTAAGTAACTAAATTGATAAAAAAAAGATTAATTTTATTACTACTCGACATGTTTGAATTGTCAACGCTTTCTCGAATCTCCTGTTTAGCATTACATAAACAGAAAGTAACTTGTTAAAATAAAACATATATACATATGCATGTTTTGATCAACTAAAACACAAGAAGATAGTCCCTTTGTGTATTCACATTCGTCTCATTTCTAAATGATTAGGTCAGTTAATTTACAGGGATGGAACATGAACTTTAAGATGATTTGCGTTTTAAAGATGAGATGAAGCCCAGAGATATTAAAAATTACAAATCCAAAGTTAGGACTACAAGTTTGTTCTGATAATACCAAATCTGATGTTTTGGCACTGTTATATCACAATTTCAAATTTCACAGAGCATTAGATTAAAAAGAAAAGGAACGTGACATAGGGTATTGCTGCTTATTTATTGACAAGTAAGGACATTAAAAAACAAAAGTCATCACTAATGTTCTCCAATATCCACTCTTCTCTTTCATTGGAAAAGAAACTTGATTTTTATCAGACCACAGGATTTCACTCTTACCTGGGCCCTCAGTGTTCCTCAGCTATTCTTTTCTCTTTCCCCATTGGCTTCTTCTCCCATTCTCAAGACAGTTTATCCACATCATTCACAGCTTTCCCTAACTGTCCCTCTCATTCTGAGCCAATGCTCTTATCTTGAATTACAACTCTATCAATCAAGACTTGTGCAACCTGGGGCAGTTACATAATTTCTTAAATTTTCAAATTCCTATTTGGCAGAATGGAGTCAGTAACAGTACCAACCCTGTTGGGAGGAATTAATTAAGGTAACACATTTAAAGCTCTATATTTATTTAATATAAAATGGGAAAAAGACAGTCTCTTCAAGTGGTGCTGGGAAAGTTGGACAGCTGCATGTAAATCAACGAAGTTAGAACACACCTTCACACCATGCACAAAAATAAACTCAAAATGGCTTAAAGACTTAAACAGGAGACAATAAGAGACAAGACACCATAAAACTCCTAGAAGAGATCATAGACAAAACATTCTCTGACATAAATTCTACCAATGTTTTCTTAGGTCAGTCTCCCAACGCAATAGAAATAAAAACAAAAATAAACAAATGTGACCTAATCAAACTTACAAGCTTTTGCACAGCAAAGGAAACTATAAACAAGATGAAAATTCATCCTATGGAATGGGAGAAACTATTTGCAAATGATGCGACTGACAAGGGCTTAATTTCCAAAATATATGAACTCATACAACTCAACAGCAAACAAACAAACAAAAACCCAATGGAAAATGGACAGAAGACCTAAATAGACATTTCTAAAAAGAAGATGTACAAATGGCCAATAGGCACATGAAAAGATTCTCAACATCACTAATTATTAGACAAATGAAAATCAAAACTACAATGAGGTACCACTTCACACCGGTCAGAATGGCCATCATTAAAAAGTCTACAAATAACAAATGCTGGAGAGGGTGTGGAGAAAAGGGAACCCTTCTACACAGTTGGTGAAGTCAGTGGTACAGCCATGATGAAAAACAGTATGGAGGTTCCTCAGAAAACTTAGGATTACTATATGATCCAGCAATCCCACTCATGGGCATATATCTGGACAAAACTGTAATGCAAAAAGATATATGCATTCCTATGTTCATTGCAGCAGTATTCACAATAGTCAAGGCATGGAAACAACCTAAATGTCCACTGACAGATGCATGTATAAAGAAAATGTGGTACATATATACAACAGAATACTATTCAGCCATAAAAAAGAATGAAATAATGCCATTTGCAGCAACATGGATGGACCTAGAGATTATCATACTAAGTGAAGTAAGTCAGAAAGAGAAAGACAAATACCATATGATATCACTTACATGTGGAGTCTCAACTATGGCACAAATGAACCTAAATGAAATAGAAACAGACTCACAGACATAGAGAACAGACTTGTGGTTACCAAGGTGGGTAGGTGGGGGAGGGATGGACAGGGAGTTTGGGATTAGTAGATGCAAATTATTACATATAGAATGGATGGGCAACAAGGTCCTACCGTATAGCACAGGGAACTATATTCAGTATCCTGGGATAAACTATAATGGAAAACAAGATATAAAAGAATGTTCATATGTATATAACTGAGTCACTTTGCTGTACAACAGAAATTAACACAACATTGTAAAGCAATTATACTCCAATAAAGATGTTAAAAAATAAAATAAGATAAGATAAACAATAAGAAAAAGAAAGAAAGAAAGAAAGAAAGAACGGAAGTCTAGATTCCTAAACTACCTTAATGTTTTGCCTTCGGACTATACATTTGTCTACAATCTCACTTAATCCCATTTAACCATTTTGTCAGTTTTCTAAGGAAGCGGCCTCCATCTCTACTTTTAGCTTAATCTGACCTTCTGCTTTTTAGATCATAAGCCCTCCTTCCCTCTCTGAGACCTTGTCAATCATCCATCCCTTTTCTTCCCCACAGAGTCCTTCACTTCAGTGAATGGAATATCCTCAAATCTGTCCCACGAAGAAAGAATGCTCAGAGCAAGTTTCAGCTCATCCTTTATTACTGTGGCTCACATACTACCTCTTCTGTTAAGATTTGTTCACCTCCCTCCATTCTGTCTGGCTTTACCTCTTTGTTAGGCAATTCCTCTCCTTTATTCCCTTTGCATGTTTATCACTTAACTGTAATTCTTTCTACTTCCTCCCCATCCCCCACCCAGTATTAACTCCAAGAAGGCAAAGACTTATTAGTTGAACCTTCAGCACAGGTCAGAGTCTCAGTACTTAGTGCTTGTGAAGTAATTCTTGAATTCGAATATGAGAGGTTATAGAAATCATCCTCATTTACATCTATTTTCTTTGTCTTGTCTTTGTTCTTATAGATTCCTTTGACTTCAAAAGAGCATTATTTAACTTTTGAAAAATTTGATAAAACTGAGAAAGGGCAAAAACTTAATTTTCTGTAACTATAAAAAGAGCCGGAATCTAAAAGACATATAGAAAATGGATGTTTTCCCATTTTTTTCCAGATCACCATCTGTCTGATTTTCAACAAATATTCCACTTTAAGAGAATTTTGGTAAGGCATGAACTATAAAGGGATCAGAGTTATGTATATGGAAGATATCTGAAAAAACAACCACCAATAGAGACTTCTTCCTCCCAATTAAAAAGGACCCTGAGGCCAGGGAATTAAAATAGGCAATAGGCGAAATCATGTTTAAAATGGTAAACTAAAGCTTACCTTATTATTCTTTCTGTCCGTGTAATGAATGCAGATGCCAAGTTCTTCTATAGTTTAAACAATATACTATGTGTTCCAGCATGAGATGGGAGTTACTCTCTTTTTTACCCTCTCTTCACTCAAGGCATTTTTAAGGTTTTTGGTGCAGAATCTCTCTTAGGATTTTACAGAGATCTGTAATCAAGTGCTAGAAAGGAATGTTCTCCTTCAACCACTGGAAGCCTATATCGAATCCTTTCACGTGTTTACTATCAATCCTTGCTTCCTTTGAGGGCTTAAAGCAAAAAAAAAAAAGTAACTTTACAAATATAAAGTAGTATAAATTAGTGTTCCCAATGTGGCATAGGATTCATCAGTTAAAAATATAGTTTTTCTGGCCCCCTTTCAGACCTACTAGATCAGATTCCCCATAGGAGAGGCCTGAGTACCTCTATGTTTAGTTGATGAGTCTTAGAACAGAGAAGTTTCTGAAATTCTGTGGTAAAGGAAACCACAGAATGGGAAGGAACAACTAGTGTGGCAGTGGAACAGGCTATCAGGAAATGATCCGTTGTTCACTGCTGAAGACTTTACCAACAGGAGTAATAATGTTGCTAAGATTATGCACCAGCAATTAACACTCAAATTGACTGATAAAGAAATAGACATGGTACATTAAGTACAGACCTAAAAATATGTCAGAAAACAGCTAGGCTTGGCACAATGCCATAATAACAGACAAACCCCCTGGATATCAGATTATCAGAATAACATCCTGATTCCTTCCTTCCTTCCTCCCTTCCTCCCTCCCTTCTTTCCTTCCTTCCTTCCTCTTCCCTCTCTTTTTTTTGAACTGAGTGTACTTTCACTTACTGACATAGATGTCTTCTTTAGAAGAAATATTCCTAAACTGTTTTATCACAGAAAAGTATCTGTGGCAAAGACATGAATCATATAAGGAAACAGTTGCAAAGTAAAGCCAGTTCTCATGTTGATAACTGAGATGATTTATTCCAACTGATGGATATTTTGTAGGCTTGGTGGATGGAAGGCAATCTGTCCTATTTTCATTATGTGGGAGCCAGATTTCCTGACTCTTACCATATGGCAATAAGATTTTTATTATTTTGTTTAATGTTTAATGCATATTGAAATAGTATTGTTTAGGAAGTCTCTACCTCTTTTGAAATGGAAAACACATGAATTACAGAAGAGAAAAAAACAAACTTCAAAAATGTAGCTCAAAAGTGTTACCTTTAATAGAAGAATTTGGTTTGGCAACAGCAGATATAGTCCCAAAGAAAGAGCACGAACAATATGGTGTGATAGGAATGTATTTCCTTTTGAATAATTTAATAAACTGGTGTTAATAATAATGATGATTACTAATACTAATAATAACTTATCCTTGCTGAGGGCTTATACCTACGTTGTCTCGGGCATTATGCTAAGGAATTTACATGGATTAATTTAATTCTCACAAAACCTCTATGAATTGGGAATTCTAATGATCTCCACTATTTTACAGTCAAGGAAACCGAGGCTTTCAAACTTAGAAAGCTGGCTAGTAGTAGAGCTAGCATTTGAACCCAGGCCTACATTATTAACCATTACTCCGTAGAATTAAAGATTTGCCTTTGCTGGAAGCATTGCGTGCCTGACTGAAATCTAGTCTGAAGTGAGCAGTGGATGAGGAGATAAACTGTGTGCTCTTTTGTGCAGACATTCTTTTTATATCCATACCTCTTGGGTCTTATAATCCAGGCACATAAGGTTCTTGGTTATAAAGTGAAAGTTCAGCATCTAATCCCGAAAAGATCGGTACAGAATCGGTCAATAAGTACTATAATTATATGTTAAAGTCAGATTAATATAATTTCCAAAAATGATGAGCTAGTAAACTGACATATTATTTCCTATTTTTGCTGTAACAAATCATCACAATTTTGGTGTCTTAGAACAATACAAATACATTATTTCATAGTTCCAGGAAGTCAGGAGTCTACTGGGCTAAAGTCAAATTGTCAGTACGGCCGGTTCCTCCTGGAGGCTCTAGGGGAGAATGCTTCCTTTTCCGGCTTCTAGAGGAAGATGCCTTCCTCCATCTTCGAAGCCAGCAGGATAGCATATTGAAATCTCTTTCTCTCTCAGACCTCTGATTCCACCAACACATCTCCCTTTCTCACTTTGGCCCTCCTGCCTCCTCCTTGTGAGGACCCTGTGTCTATGCTGAGCCCATCAGGATCATTCAGAGTAACCTCCCATCTTAAGAACCTCAGCTTAATCACGCTAGCAAAGTCTCTTTCCCACGTAAGGTTACACATTCACAAGTTCTGGAGTTTAGGATACAGCATCTTTAGAGGGCCATTATTCAGCCTACCACAACTGGACTGATGAATTCAAAGACATTGTGTGTATATTTTATTTATCCTACAGAATTTTATTGCAGAAAAGGACTAATTTCTCCTGATGGAGAAATCGAGGTAAGAAAGAATAAGAGAGTGTGGAAAAATAGCTTAGGCTCTTCAAGTTTCTTTTAAAACCTTAAATTAGAAGAGAAAATGGAAACTACGTGACAGCATGTTTGCACACGAGCCAAGTGAAAATAAAAATAAGAGGCTGGCCTAGATAAGCAGTTGTGCAAAAATATACTCCCATTTCTTTTTCCATCCTATATGCTTTTACTGATGAAACTTTTACAGTGATAAGATCATGCACTGACAATTCTTAAGTCTTTCGCAGAATCACTCAAAAACGGCAAATTTTATGCATCCAGTCAAATTTGCTGAAAGAAAAATGGCTCTCATGCAAGAATCAATCTCAGAATGGTACCGAATTTCGCTAACACTGGAAGTCAGTGGCGGAATACCTTCAAAATTCTGACGTTTCTAAACCCAGTTAAATTATTGACCAGATGAAAAACAGAATGAAGACAGCTTAAAAAATACAAGAACTAAAAATAGTATCTAACTTGCACTCTCTTTGGGAAGGTACTGAAAGTTGTGCTTCTGCAAAATGTAGGATAAAGAAGAGACAGATAAAAACATAGGATCCAGGAAATGGTGATCCAGTAAAGGCATTCTAATAAAAGGAGGTTCCAGTCGGGTTCCAGTGGTAGAAGGAGAGTGGAATTCTGGAAAGAGATCTCAGTGCTGAGAAGGGTGAGATAAATTATAGATTATATGATGTATTTGAGTTGGAAATATATTGCTTAGGTATTTGACAAATTAGTTGGGGCATTTGGGGGAAATCAGGAATGTATATATAAAACTAAGCAAGTGAAGAAATAATGAATATATAGACTCCAGCAAAAAAAAAAAAAAAAGTACAAAGGAAGACACAAGCATAGTTTACTATTTGGCTTAAATGTGAACATTGTTTACATTGTCAAAATAATCTAAACTCTGCAGCTTTAACTAAACCTTGTGACGTAACTATGTTGAGCGGATGGGTGTTGACAAGATATAAGAAATGATGGCGGAAAGGAGTTCAATCCTCATAATAACATGAAACTAACAGACGACGACTAAAATGGAGATATCAAGAAATAGAATCATGAGCATAATTGTTTGGAAATATGGAGGTAAATACCAGAAGGAATAGATTCAAAGTGATACGAGGTACTTCTACAGATCAATACTGGAGGAAGGTGGGGACAGGTAGGATCTGAGTCTCCTGTTATTACATATGTTTTCAAATACAATTTGCTTTTTAACTTTATACCAGAATAACTTTGATAGAAAGGAAAACTTTTTTTTTTTTTTTTTTGCGGTACGCAGGCTTCTCACTGTCGTGGCCTCTCCCGTTGCGGAGCACAGGCTCCGGACGCGCGGGCTCACGGGCCCAGCTGCTCTGCGGCACGTGGTGGGATCTTCCCGGACCGGGGCTCGAACCCGTGTCCCCTACATCGGCAGGCGGACTCGCAACCACTGCGCCACCAGGGAAACCCAGAAAGGAAAACTTGAAAAGAGCACTAGAAACAAATTAGTAAAGCAACCAGCATCCCATTAGGTATACAGTAAGCACTCACTAAGTATTCTCCGTCATTCTTATTGCTGCCCTTTTCTGGAGGGAGAGGACAGGAGTAGGAGGGGAGGCGAGCGGCTTGCAGACTCATCGGTACTTTGGGTGCCTACAGGAGGCTTCCGTCTGGTTGAGGACGACTGCCACGCTCAACCTGGCTTCGTCCTCCCTGCTCCCAAATAGTGTACAAATTTGAAAGGATGAAAAGAAAATCTACCACCATTCCAGATTCAATATACATTTACTAAGCAGCTGCTGTTTTCAAGGCACTGGTGATTCAAAGATGAATATGACACTGTCCTGCTTTCCAATAACTGAAGACGTACTGAGCACAATAAAGGTGGCAAGTTTTGCTAATTGCTGAAGTGACGTCTAAGCCCAGTGCCACGTGTGCCCCAAAGAGGGAATAACTGGTCAAGATTTGCCTTCAAAGGTGGATTCATGGAGGAGGAGGTACATATTTTATTTAGGTCTTGAGAGTATCTTCATAGATTTCATTCAAAAATGGAGAAAAGGTGGGCTTCCCTGGTGGCGCAGTGGTTGAGAATCCGCCTGCCGATGCAGGAGACACGGGTTCGTGCCCTGGTCCGGGAAGATCCCACATGCCGCGGAGCAACTAAGCCCGTGAGCCATGGCCGCTGTGCCTGTGCGTCCGGAGCCTGTGCTCCGCAACGGGAGAGGCCACAACAGTGAGAGGCCCGCATACCGCAAAAAAAAAAAAAAAAAAAAAAAAAATGGAGAAAAGGTACGGCCAAGAAGACAAGTTAAGCAGAGCCTCTAAAGGAAAAAAAATGTGAGAGACGCCTCATAGATTTTTTTGTATGAAGGCACAGCGAAATTTCAACAGTTCTATATCTGATTTGGTAATGATAACATGGATGTATCTCGATCTGACAAAACTCATTTAATTGCACACTTTAATCTTTGTATTGTATTGTATAGAAAGTATACCTCAATAAGGAAAACGTATTAAAAAATAAAAATTGCAGACGTGAAAAGAGAGATAGAAAGAGAGAGAAAGGATAAAGGAAGAAGGAGGCTGGCTTGACATTGGAGAGACTGACACTGAATCCAGAAAGAAAGCAGCAGGATGAAGGCAGCAATGGAATGTAGTGGTGGTATAACTGATAAGAAGAGATTTGAAACTGAGATGGGGCAGCGGTTAGGGAAGAGGAGAGAGAGTAATTGGGCAGCAACAAATGATTAAATTTTACACATTTGATAGAATTTGATGTAACTGCATGGTCATGAATAGAAATTTCTACTTTCTCCCCCTCTGTTCCACTCTTTAATGAACATCCTGCCTGCTAAACTACATCTAAGAATTTGCTTCACAGGGAATCCAAACTGACCAGTGATACTTGATGCCAGGAATGTTCTGAGAAAGCAGATGCTTTTGGAGCTGCATCACTCACTGCATGCTGGCAAAGAGGACCCTAGAGCTGGTAGAAGGTAGAAAACAGATAGCCCCCTACACTAACTGTTAAAACTTTTACCAGTAGTGAATTGATACGGTATGCAAATGGAAGGACTGAATTAGCTGGTGTAATGTATCATGAGTTTGAGGTGTATGGGAGAAGTAATAAGTTTAAAGAAAGTAAGATGCTAAAATGGCCCAGCTCTCCCTATTCAAATGAGCCACTCCTTTTGACTTCAAGGTAATGAGGCTTCTTCCATGCGAGGTAATGTGTTCTCTCTTCAGGATCTGTGCCTATTCCCCACTTGGTCACTGGGTCAATAGCTAGGCTTAGCTCACAAAACAGCTCAGCTGGGAATGTGCTGAGCATGATAAGTGAGGAAAATGACTCTATATCTAAGGACACACAAGGCCTTGCCAGAAACATGCCAACAAAAGCCAGCAAAGTATGTGTTGGCTTGAACTCAGGGTATTTGATCAAGAGGGCCAGTGCATAAGGTTGGATAAAGGAAAGGTTATTAATTTGAGATCACTCTCCCAGAATACTGGATTTAACACTCTGGTAATGACCCTAGGAGATGGTGCAAATTTGCTAATAGGATGGCTCCTAGAAGCATGGGGTAATCAATGGCCCGTGCTAAGGGAGGATGAAGTGCCAGATATTGCTTTGGCAGAGAACAGAAAATGTGTTTACGGGCTCAGGGAAGTGGGCTGGCTATGTAAAGCCAAGAGGTGTACCAGGTGATTACGTGCCATGGGAAGACCCGGAGGGCACGCCATTTACCAAAGCTATGAGGAACGCTGTTGAGAGCAGCAGCAGCATCCCAGGAATTAGTGGTGCTGGCTCTCTGTAGGACAAGGCTGATGATAAAAGAGGGGATTCGGGAGCTTGGATCACCAATAGCGACAGGACGATTGCTAGCGGGTGACAGGACTTGGAGCAGTAAGGGAGACCTGGTAGGGCTACCTGTTGGAAGTCAGGTGGATGAAATTTTCCTATTTAATTGCAAAGTAAGAGAAGCAGAACTTCACAGATTTAATAGAGTATGAAGACCCTAGGGACAAAATAAGTGAGAAGTAAACAGAGATACATTCAATCTGTAACAGCAAAAGAAACTAAAGGTGGATGATTATGAGTTCAAGGGCAATTTCTCCAATATAAAGCTCGAATGTTCTTCCCAGTTTCTCTACTGAGCCAGTTGTTGGATCTGGAGCCCACTGATGAAAGAAAAAGCTGCTTTCCCTGGAATAATGACCCTGAAAGATTATGGCAAGTATACTTGGTAAAGGTTCCCATCCTTACCCAATAGGGACCTATTTCTCGGGTAGAATTGTACAGTAGAGACCGGGGAATACACAAACATATCAAGGGCTACAATATATAGAATCTGAGTTATCACTAACACCTGGAGAATGAAAGCGTCATCACAGAATCCTGCTAGAAATGGGGCAGGTATGGGATAGGTGACCAGCTCCCATCCAGCCGTTCATCAAAGTCACCGCATTAGAACAAAAGACACTGCTATCACTCAGCATATTCCAAGGGCTTTAGGAGCTCTGTGTCAGAAACTGGGGCCAAAGACCAAATGTTAGAACAAAAGATGCTCTTAATGCTTTTATCACTTAGGAAATTACAAGAATTTTAGGAGGTCTGTGCCAGGAACTGGGAACAGAGACCAATACGTATATCTTCTATTATCTCAAAGTTCTACTCACCTTTCTCTTCTAAGTTTCCCTCTAGAAGAGTGGTCTATCGGATTCTTGGAGGAGCTTTTCACAGAATGTGTATGAATTGTGACTCCCAAGTAGCACAAGGAAAGGGCTGTAGCTGACACGGTGATGTGCTGCCCAGATCCCTCTTCAATGAACTACGTGTTACTCTAGCTGCTAAAAAAGCTGCTGGGGAAGCTCTTGGCAGCCAGACCTCTTCTGAAATTGCCTTGACCCTAGAAAGCCTTCTTGTCCAAGATCACAACACTTCCTGATTAACCCACACCCAATGACAGACCTCAGACTGACTGTGGCTACTTTGAAGGGGACCTTCTAGCCCGAGAATCCCCCATGGGTTTGGCTGAGGCTGGCATGTGTCCCGCATCAGAATTCAACTGATCTCTCTGTTCATTTTTTCTTCTTCTTCTCCCTTCCACAGATACCCCTTAATAAATATCCTACATGCTAAACACCATCTCAGAGTCTGCTTCCCCCCAAAAGTTAATCTGTAACAGATATCTTAAGTATCCATTGATTAAACAATGATAAAAACTATATAAATTCAGTAACTGTTTGAATAAATTTGTTTTCTTAATCATACATACATGAAAATAGTAGTACATATATGAAAATAGTAGTACATATATGCTTGTGTACATTCCTTATTCTGCCTGTGGCAGGAATATGAGCTTGAGAATTGCTTGTAATAATTCTTTAGTCCAGTAGAAATATACTGCCCATAGGTTGGAAATTGGGACATAATTTCATTACCTGTTGGATAGAACACTACTCCATGTCACTCATACAATTTAGATGATAAACTCCACAATAGATGATATGACATCCATATGACAACCAGGAAAGGCTTTCGATTCAAAATTCATCGACTATATATGGCACAGGGAGACCACTTGAAGCAACACAGCCTAGTGGACACTGTGAGGACAGTAGCGGTGGCCAAGAGCAGGGCAGCTCGTGGAGAAGCAGGCTGGTATGGGGGGCTATTCTTGAACAAAGATCCAAGTATGTTACGAGTCTAAAGGGAAGGAAGTGCAAATAATACCACGTTGTGTAAATAGCAGCTGGACTTGTAAATCAAAGGGCAAATTGTATGGGCACAAATCACTGAAGAGGTTATGGCATATTTATTGGCCTTTTCAGTGAAAATCATTACTATAGCCCTTCAGCTATGAAGAAGGGCGATATTTAGACATTTTATATCTTGGTTTCCAAACTCAATCAAAATAATGGTTATAACTGGCTAATTGATTACCTAATTGATTGGGTAGGTAACTACTAGGAAGGAAGATTATAACTTTTATATTCTAGATGTAAAATTAAGGTTGATGTGTTGCACTCGTCTTTTTTTTTTTTGCACTCGTCTTTTTGATGTGATTGTTAGTTAGCCTTTAATATACAGTATTTTCTTTTCCTAACTGGATAGTTCAACTCCTAAGGGCAAGAACTACATTTTATATTTATTTAAAAATTTTATTAAACCTACCAGCACCAAGCATTCAATAAATATTTAGTGATTCATTTTTTTAAAGTTGATGTCTCAAAGTGGGACCTATAGAATGTAGTAAATTAGTACAGAATCTGGAGTCAGACCATGGTAGAATCTTTAGCTCTTTGATTCACTGTGTGACTTTGGGTACGTTACTTAACCACTCTGTCTTAGTCTGTTCGTAATAACTACCTTGCAGAACTTTTATGAGGATTAAAGATTATGTTTACCAAGCATCTAGCACTGTGTGTGGAACACAGCAAAGGTTCAATAAATGGTAGCCACTGTAATCAGTTCTCTCTTTTTTTACAATGTATTATAGGACTTGGTGAAGAGAAGAAAAATCAACTCCATTATTTTTGTATGCTTGTACATTTTAAATATTTTATATATATCCATGAAGATAAAACTTCATGGATATCATAACTAAGTGATATATTTAAAAATTTACATAATTTATGTCTGAAGTAATCTGCAAATCACTATGTAAAATCTCCTACCCAATGCATTATCTATAACGTTCCTAGGACCACCCAGTTGCTGTTTAAACACTTCCAGAAATAGGGTTTCTACCACCTCAAGTCTTCAGTTTGGGGGCAGTTCTTAATATTAGAATACTTCATCTTTAGGGACTTCCCTGGTTAGTCTAGTGGCTAAGGCTCCTTCCAATGCAGGGGGCCCGGGTTCAATCCCTGGTCAGGGAACTAGATCCCACATGCCGCAACTAAAGACCCCGCATGCCACAACAAATATCTCACGTGCCACAACTAAGACCCAGCGCAGCCAAATAAATAATTACATACATACATATTAAAAAAAAAAAAAGAATGCTTCATCCTTAAGGTGAAAACAAATTAGGAGGCTGGCGACCTTCCTCCTACTGGCCTTAATCCTGTCTTCTGGAACTATGTAGAGGAGACTTTATTGCATACAAGGTCTTCAAAGAACAAAATGGAAAGAATAGTAATACCGAGAAGCTAATGTTAACTGTCATATTCATATTATTCATATGAGGGGGAGGTCAATCAGGGAAGACTTCAAAGTGTGGGCATTTCTTAAGTTGCTGCTAACTCCTGTTGTCCTTCATGTCATCACTTTGCCCAAATAGGATTCACACACCTATCCTCCGTGTTCCCACAGCCCCTGCACGTACCTACAGACCAATGAGCCCCTAGATGGTGGCAAAGAGACCTCCATGTGGTGAGTACTCAACACATATTTTACAAATAAATGAATGAATAAGGTAGATTAGGGGTAGAGGCATTTCAGGAAGCGGGAACCATGTGGAAAAACCTGAAACTATGAGACTGCATAGTTATTTGAGGTAACTCTAGGTAGTTATATGCAATTAGCTGCACTAATGAATATTAAAGTTGTCAATATACAAAAAAAAATCATTTAGAACGGTTAACACATGGGAACTGCTTAGAAGAGAGCCTTGCATGTTGGCCCTGTTTTCTTTAGGTCATGTCTCTGGGTTGATGGGTAGCAGCTACATATGCCTACGGTTCCCAGAGGATGCTTAGCCCTGGTTTCTCCACCCTCTGACTTGTGAGTCAGCTGGACAGGGTACAGCACAGAAAGATTAGGGACTTGCTTCCTAAGGATAGTCAGCCATATTTAGCAGAGTGTGTGTTAAGCAGAGAGAGAATTCAGTGTGGAAGGGGTCTGTAATTCTACCTCTCCACTAGAAATCTGGCCTTGTCTTTGGATTTCCCAGAGACTCATTCTGATTTGTAATACAGATCTAGCTAATGAAATTCTGAGAAAAATATCTCCTGCATTGTATTGTTTTGGTGAATTTCCTTCATTTTGCTAAGTAATATGAAACGATGTACTTTCTTTGATAAATATCATCCTTATTGCAGAAAAGAGTGATTTTTTTTTATCAGATATAAAACAAATCAGCACCTCTCTCAGACAAAGGATGGACTGTTTTATAAGAGGAGGAAACCAGCATGCCTATTATGTATACTTGGGCTGTCCTGGGCTTATTAGCCCTCGGGTCCACTCCTTTCTCTTGCCCTGTAGGGCTGGCCTCTGCAGGCTGCATTTCCCAGGCTTCATGTCAGCAAGCCTGCAGCTGGGTGCAGCCAATGGGAGGCACTGCTGGAAATTGCAGGGTGATATTAGGGTTGGGGAGGGAGTGGTGAAGAAGGAGAGGAGAAAGATGGAATCTTTAGAAAAAATAATTGAAACTATGGGGGGGAGGAGTCTCAAAGTTAACATACTTATATCCCTCGAAGAGGTTACCAGAGTGACAAATATTTTAGAGATAAATGCATATATTCAAAGTTGATATTGAAGGAAAATTTTAAGTGACACAGGAAAAGGAAACTTCAGTTAGGATGGGATACAAAGTCAAAGAAACATACAAACTGTCTACTTTAGATCTTCCCTTCCCAAATGTGTATCATTTTACAGATAATGAAACCGATGCTCAGAAAAATTGATTTTCTAGAGGCCACACTGCTTAGATTAGAGCTAGGAGTAGAATTCAAGACACTTGAATTCTATGCCACTTATTTTTAAAAAATTATTTATTTAATTTATTTATTTTTGGCTGCGTTGAGTCTTCGTTGCTGCACGCGGGCTTCCTCTAGTTGTGGCGAGCGGGGGCTACTCCTCGTTGCGGTGCTCGGACTTCTCATTGCGGTGGCTTCTCTTGCTGTGGAGCACGGGCTCTAGGCGCACGGGCTTCAGTAGTTGTGGCTCGTGGGCTCAGCAGTTGTGGCACACGGGCTTAGTTGCTCCATGGCATGTGGGATCTTCCCAGACCAGAGAGCGAACACGTGTCCCCTGCATTGGCAGGTGGTTTCTTAACCACTGCGCCAGCAGGGAAGTCCCAAGGTCACCTGAATTCTAGATGAGCGTGTTTTCAACAACTCCATACTGCCAATCTTCTTTTTCGTAGAAAATATCTTTGTACGCATATTGACTAGTCTAGTGACAAGAACAATGAACTAAGACTAGATAAGAAATTAGGTAAAGTTTGCTTTGAAATTTAAGGCAATGGTGCCAAAAATATGTGATTATTGGAAATATCTAACATGCAAGATAGAATTTAGAAAAAATAATAGGATAACTTGGAAAATATTTTGTATGTAAATGTAGGAAGATAGAATTACTTAGGGAAATAAGTGCTTCAGCTTATGAAAGAAGAAAGATATGAAACAAGCTGAGAGGATTAAAATACACAAATAAAACTAAATAGATGATTAAATCAGGAAACTATTCCTCAAATATAGTAGGCAATGAAGAAAAAAAAAAGAGAGAGAATTTTATTGCTCTGCCAGAGAAGAAGGGAAACTAATAACAGATAATGGTATAAAAATGGAAAGTTTTCAATGTATACATTCCTGACACTTCAGTTATTTAAAAATTTAAAAAAGTTTAAAATAAAATAAAACCCAACTCTATGTTATTTTAAGAAAGCAATAACTGGGTGAATCGCGTTCCAATTATATTCAAAAGATGTAAGGCATAACTTAGTAGGAAAAGATATAGAATACCTGGATATATTCCTATTATTAAGAGGCATAGTTAAGGAACTACACTGTTATTAACTTCAAATTTTGAAATAAAGAATATAAAATAAATTCCTGAGAATTAATAAAAGAAAAATAATATGTTTATCTTAAATAATTATAGAATAGGAAGAGAGGATTATTCTTGGAAATCACAGAATAATCAATCTAAAAAATATTACAACCAAGTACAGGAAGTCTCACTTTGTATAGCCTGGATATGCACAAATTTCAGTTACCACAATTTAGTTAAGTAACACCAGGCCCCTAGCGACACAGTTCAAGTTTCAGTTACCCTATATATTAACTATAAATAATTGCATAAAGGACAAAATTAGCTGATAGCTCTTCAGTCCACAAATCACCACATAAATAATAGATGTATATTATGATCAATGGCCAATCACATCTCTTTTCTCAAAATCTGTGGCTAATGGATCACTGTGCATCTGTTATTCAGCTCCTGCCCAGACAGCAAAGTGTGTAGTTATGTTGCTTACTTGTTCCCCAATGATAAGCCTATGTGACATTTTATGCAAATGGTAGTTGAAAGAGGGAATTAGCCAATAAAGATGAAAGTGCAGCAAAGAAAACAAAAGTGATAACACTGGAAATGAGATTCACACTGAACAGTGGATTTATAATGGCTGGTAATGGTGATTTATAATTGCTGCCATTTGAAAGACTCTAGTTATTGAGCCAGAAGAACTTGGTGAAGGTGAAATTATAGACACAAAGGAGGAATGTGGTTGTGATAAAAGGGATAAAAGTATCCTAGAGGAAGTGATGCTGCTAAAAAACTTCACTTTCAAGGTACTCTTGGAGATATTTTCTGACACTGAAAGTGCAAAAGATTAGTAAATTAGCTGATCCAAACTTAGGATGGAGCATTATGATTCTTTAAGGCATAGACAATACGCTCACTCCAGTCATAAACTATATTGTGAGAAGAAAGCAAGTACTGTTCAAATTACTCTTGATAAGATTTTTGCACAGAAAAAAAACCACGTCTCAATTTTCTAATGTTTTAAATTAAAATGTATAAAATACACACTTCTTTTACTCTTTTTCACTCCCCTCTACATTTATAGCCAACAGTAAGAGTTCTTAATATTGACAAAATTTTTAATGGTCTTTGAACAATCATAAATTTTCCCATAGATTTTTAAGATTGCTTTGCATGGTTTCAGCTTGCACAGTCACCTTCATGACTCTGCGTGACTTTGCAAAGCAAGAACTGCCTACATTAAGCAACTGGTTCGTATGTACCAAGAATAATATAGTATAATGCCTAATTATTTTTGTGAAGAACAAGGTGCTCAAGATTGACGTTACATTTTATCGATCTCATTCCTACTATGGAATGAGAAAGGGATAGATATGTTAGATCTCATTTGACTGAACACTGAGACGTATCTCTCATAAATTCTGTAACACTTTGCAGTTACTGAGTATTTACTGTGTGTCCTCTATTACACCAGAAAGTGTGGAGAAAGCTAAAGAAGCTTTTACTTCAGTGGCTTCATAAAATAATCATAAATATAAATGACCACAAATGAAGCAACTAGAGAACAATTAAGTGGTGAACTATGTTCATTTCTGATACAGAGTGATTGATGTGGTATTATGCTTCCTGGGGAACTGGGCTTAGGGCAGAGTGGGAATTTGAGTTAAGATGTGAATCATGAGACGGATTTGGAAAAGTGGAGATAATTATATTCTAAGAAGGAGATGCATAAGATCATAAGTGGTTGTTGCCTCTGTCCATGTGCCTGGTATCCCTAGGGCACGGAATAGCAAAGGAGTTTGCTAGAATACACAAATAAATACTTGGGAGTCCACAGATGAAAGAGAGCATAGATCATCTGGAGCTAAATGTATTACCCTCTGTAGGTCAGTGCCCAGGTCAGAACAAGAAAAGAATCAGTGTGAGAAAATAGAGGTGAATTTACTACTTCCCAAGGACCACACAAAGTAGATGTTGAATTCCAAAGGCTAGAAAAAGAGACAGGAATTTGAAGAATAGCATAAACTCTAAGAATACTATTTTTGTACCTGACTTATATTTGCACTCCATCAGGAAATATATATTTCCTTTTAAGGAAGGCATCAATTTATAATTTCCAGTTGTATTTCACCCAGGACCTGAAGGTGGCAGCATTGCACTGGTGGGTTTAAATAAATGGGGGGAAGACAGATTAGAAGATTAGAAGGGGATAAGACAATTGTTGACAGAGTATGAGAAAAAGGGCCAAATAAATAATCATACTATGAAAAAGTGTATGGAATAACACTTAGTTTTCAAATGATAGCTCATAGAAGACGATACATGATTCTCTAATTAACGGGAAGAGTGTCAGAGATAGTTTATCTAATATATTAGAGCAAAAAGGTCTGCACAGAGCTGCTTTATGTAATCATGAATAAGATTCTCAGAAATAAAAAGAAGTCAACTCCAAACAGTGGAAATCATACTGGTCTTAGACTTTTTCACAGCAACATTTACTGCTAGAAGGAAATGAAGCAAAGTCTGTTAACGAAAGAAAGTCTGATTCTAAAATAAGCATAAATGTAGGAGGCAGATTTCCTTGAACATGAAGATCTCAGGTAATAGATCAGGGATGAGCCCCCATTAAAAAAAAACAGCAAACAAACTACATGATGGTAACACTCCCAGCCAACCAAGAGAATCCAGAAATGGAAAGCGTGTGGCAAAGAGCTGACGGAGAACACCGAATCCTCCACTAAAGTCAAAAGCAAACAAACAATTTGAAAAGTTGGGGTTGCGTAACCAAATATAAATGTTAAAAATTTCACTAAAGTAGACATAATGTAACATATGTGACAGGATAGTGGGAGAGAAAAGAAGGGAACATATAGCCATGCTCATTATCTCATCTTTTACAGTGGAGAAACAGCATGTAGTTAGAAGTCACAATGGTTTCCTTTATTCTTAACTTCAGAGGATTTTTTTAAGGAAATAATAACTCATATCATTAAAAATATGTATCTAAAAATTTAAATGTATTCAAATTTACTCCAGTTTTTCTTTTGTGAACTGTAATTAACAATAAAATTTAACAGAATTTAACTTCAAAAGAGTGTATATGGTATTAACACATTTCTCCCTTTTCCTCTCTCTTTTCTCTTGTTCAATATATATGAATAGAGGTGGATTTTGTATGTTCTGCAAACGTTTAAGGTGGTTTTTAATCTGCGAGTGTTTGCAGTTTAAGATGATATTTTTCCTTGACATTTTTATATGATTTGAATTTCTGTGTTTTGTACTGGTACTCTTTTAATTTATTGAGTTATTGTGTAAAGTAGTATGTACTCAAGGTACAAACTTTGGAACCCAAAAGAAAGTTGAAAAAGGAGAAAAAAGTCACTCATCCTATTATTTAAAGACACTGCGATTAAAATTGTGTTTCCTGGATTTTTCCAATTTTTTTCCTATTCCTAAGAATTTCAGTAGAGACAAATTTGTTATTATTTGGGGTATATTATGTGTTACTCTACCACAGCATTAATTTCCCATGTCGTTATAAACTCTTCATAAGCACCCCTTTAATGATTGTATAATATTTCATTGGGTATATATACCTTAATTTAGATTAAGTACATCTAATATAGTTGAAAGGGCAATTACACAAATAGCCTTGAATATGCTATAGTGGTTCAAACATATGATTAAAGGAACAGTGATTGGCTTACTAATATTCAACTTCTTTCTTAATTATATTAATTTTTAACTGTGAAATCACCAGTAGAAGCTATAACTTTTCTTTACATGTCTTGAAGAATAAGGGTTTGGAGAGTGACGTTGAATGCACAAGACTCCTGGATTTAAGATGAAACATATAATTCATAAACTTTTATATATCCATTTTATTAATCAATAAAATAATTTAATTTCTTATTTTCAGAGCCAGTGTAAATAAAACGAGGGATCAGGTACTCAGTTTTTACCCTTAGGGTATAAGGAATCACAGAGGATTTAATAGGACATCAATGATGTACTTATATACGAATCAAAATAAACTGTATGCTACAAAAACAAATGATCCCCCCAATAATAGTGGCTTATATCAACAAAGATATATTTCTTGCTCACCATAGATATCCACAGAACACAAGCTTCAGATAAGCTCTACATTATCTTTACTCTAGGAACCAGACTGCTAAAGAAGCATTTATCCTTAGTAGCGCCCAAGGGAAAAGAGATCATGTGAGCCACAAGGTAGCCTTTAAAAGTTCTGCTTACATTTCATTGGCCAGACCAAGGACCAAGAGGTAAAGAGGTAGCAACGTATAATGACAACCGTTCCGTAGGGAAGGGTACTGAAGTGAGGGAAAGTAGATTATTTGGCAGAAGAGTAGTTTAGTAATGTTATGGACTGAATTGTATACTCCTCCCACCAAATTTATATCTTGAAGTCCTACCTGCAAGTACCTTAGAACGTGTCTGCTTGGAGACAGGGCCAAAGAAGTAATTAAGCTTAAATGAGGTTGAATGGATGGGCTCTAATCCAACTGATAGGCGTCTTTATGAGAAGAGGAGGTTAGGACACATGGACAGACACGAGGGGCGTGTGTGCACAGAGGGACGACCGCGTGAAGAAGGAGCAGGTGGGTGGCCCCCTGCCAGCCACGGAGAGAGAGCTCAGAGAGAAGCTCAGAAGAGAGAAAATACATTTTTTGTTGTTTAAGCCACTCAGTCTGTTATGACAGCCCTAGCAGACCAAGGCATGTCAAGTATAACATATCTTCATGAAAGCTTCCGTGGATATTTTACTGATTTGTGTGCGTTATGGAGCCTAATTTGGAAATAGGTAAGAAGGAGAGAAATAAGAAAAAAAATAAAGCAGGAAAGCAAGGAGATAATTTAGCCATCATGTGATTTAGGACCTACAATTCTTTGACAATTTATATGAAAACACCATAGTGTATAACATACATTTCTCACTATACTTATTTCTTGTAAATTGTCCAATGTGAAAAGTGAGATTGATTTTCGAAATTAGTTAATTGATTGCAGCTCGTTATTGGCAGAAGTAAACTCTCTTTACAATAAAAATTTGATGTTAGGTTGTAGGTTTTTTGAGTCTCCATCCCAGAAAACTTAAAAAAAACCCAGTGAGGTTGGAGGTGTGGGTGGTATAACCTCATAGACGACTAAATGGAGGCTTTCTGGGCAATGGAATTGGAAAATTCCGATTTCTGAGCATAACACAGAATAAATTCCTTTGTAAATAACATTTTACAAATATAACTGAGCCCTGTGTTAAACCTTAATCTCTGAGGATTTACTGCCTTTGGTGATATAGCTACCGTGCTCCATAGAGGGGAAAAAAAAATCACTTTAATCAATCAGTAAGAAGACCACAGTGTGTTAAAGTCAAAACACTCTGTAATCAAAACACTCTGTAAACTTCTGAACTATTCAAAAAAGATAAGCTATAATAGAACACAAATGAATACAATACATTAAGAAATAAGACGCATATTTTGGGTGATTAAATATATTTCCTAGGATTTACTGTAGGTTTTCAAATTATTATAGTCTGCTCGGTGTTCACACTGAATTAGACATTACTAACGTTTTTTTTCTTTAAATGGATTCTCTTCTTACATAAGAATATAAAACCTATTTGAAAAATCACACAATTACATAGTCATTCCTTGGGTACAGGCTGCACTTTGGTATGTTAAAAAAAAATTCTCTTTATTCAGAATGAAATTTCTAAGTTGTAGCAAACAAGTATTGTAGGAATAATTTTAAAGATATTTTTGAAAGCTTGATGCACAGAAAGCCAAAAAATACCTCATTATGTTGTTAAAATTCTAGAAGTTCTATTCTATTGAGTTCTAAATGTTCATCAAACTGAGTTATCCTTGTTAGAACAATCTAATTAGAAAGGAATATATTCCAGAATCACTGAAACCTATCCGGGAAGAGAATTAATGCAACTATATCATCTAGACTTTCAGAGTGCATACCTCCTGTTAATGCTAATTATATTTATAAAATGCAAATTACTTACTTCCCTTTGCTCTATGTATTTATGTTAATGTGCACAATTTAAACGAAGGCAAAAACACACAAGCTGATAATGTTCATGTAAAACTAAAGTGATTAGTTTATTTTAAAAAAATAACTATTGTAATGGTGCATATCCCCAAATACTCTAATGCTCCAATTTTCCAGTTTATTTATTTATACTTTTTCTTTCAACTCTCTAAAAATGAAAGTATCTGTACAGGGTTAAATAGTTTCTGGCCTCTAAGTTTATCTAGGGGAATTTAAAATCACTTTGGGGAAGTGGCTAAGAGGCTGAGAGATCAACGGAAAACTGACAAGACGGGAAGAATAATATTGGTCCTAATTAACTGAATCCGAAGATGTTACAACCTAAAAATTATCTCAAATGCTGCCTTAACTATGTAAGCACCATACAAGAGCACAGGGTAACAGTGCCCACCTCTGGGGACAGACTGATTTAGATTCTGCTCTTAGCTCCGTCCTTCATCAGTTCTATAACTTGAGGCAAGTTTCTTAACATCTCTAGACTCGTCTATAAAATGGATCTAATAATCATATAAACCTCTCAGGGTTGTTGTGAAGATGACATAGGATAACTTAAGGCTTCAGGGCTTAGCAGCAGTGCCTGGCAATATAATAATTGCTCAGTAAAATATCATGTAGCAGCAAACCACATAAAAAGGGGACACATAAATGCAGTAGTTAGATCGTATCAGTTGACAATTATCCAAACATTTCAGTAGCTAATAGCAAAAGAAAGTAAATGAATCTCGGGATCAACACATGACACAGAAGAGAGGGGTGGCTTGAAGGTAGAAGAATGCCTTCTTGAACAGAGTCTGGCAGTGATGCCCACGGTTGGAGTGGGATGAGAACGGGATGTGGGTGTGTGAGTACAGAGGAAGAATACAGAAGGTGAGACTATGAAATAAACCCCGAGTTCTAAACTACCAAAAATTCCTAGTTATTTCACTTACATTTAAATGTATTTTCATTTCTTTGAACATTCAGTTTTAAGTTTTTTCTACTATGAAGAAACAAACACACATAGTTACTTGTTTAAAAATATCACCACAAACCCACAGCTGTAAAATTATGCATTATTCTTTTCCTGAATTTTCCCAATAAAGCTGTGAAATTCCAGGATGCATGCAGCTTTTCTTATACCTGTTCCATTTGTTACTCCTAGTGAAACTCAATGACTTTGTCAATGAAATTAGGTAACTTTGTTCAGCAGAACTGAAGGTTTTTTTCTTGTTCTGTGAACCTATTAACTCTAAACCAATGCTTTGAGTGACAATGCCAACAAGACTTCAACTTGAAGAACAATTTCAGATGAAGCAAGCTTTTTTTCATATTAAAGTGACACATTATAAGAAGCCCCACTACTGGTTTTATGGGTCCTGATCTGTATATCAAAACACCTGAGATATCAGTATCCACCACAGGAAAGTTGGATTATTTTCAGAGATAACATCAATGTTGAAATTATACCGTATACTGAAAATACCTATTCTCCAGATTGGTATAGAGAGTCATACAATTGCCTTCCAAATTCCGACAGAAGTTTTCAAATTTGCAACCTGATTCTAAAGGCTATATGGTAGAGCCAAGTTACAATACTAGGCAAAACAACCTCACACCTGTCAGAATGGCTATCAATCAAAAAGACCACAGATAACAAATGTTGGAGAGGACATAGAGAAAAGGGAGTCCTCCTTCACTATTGGTGGGAATGTAGTTTGGTACAGTCACTGTGAAAAACAGTATGAAAACTTCTCAAAAAAACCTAAAGATATAAGTACCATATAACCAAGCAATTCCACTCCTGGGTCTATATCCAGAAAACCAAATACACTAATTCGAAAAGATATGTGCACCCTGGTGTTCACAGCAGCATTATTTACCATAGACAAGATATAGAAGCAACCTAAGTCTCTATCAACAGATGAATGGATAAAGATGTGGCATATATATACAACGGAATACTACTCAGCCATAAAAAGAATGAAATTTTGCCATTTGTAATGACATGGATGGCCTTGGAAGGTATTACGCTAAGTGAAATGTCAGATAAAGATAAATACTCTATGTTATTACTTACATATGGAATCTAAAAAATAAAACAAATGAGAGATTGTAACAAAACAAATATATTCACAGATACAGAGAACAAACTAGAGGTTTACCAGTGGGAGGAGGTGAGAGGGGAGGGGCAGGATAGGGGTATGGGGTTAAGAAATACAAACTACTATGTATGAAATATATAAGCTACAAGGATATAATGCATAGCTCAGGGAATATAGTTGCTATTTTATAATAACTATATATGGAATATAATCTTTAAAAATTGTGAATCACGATGTTGTACATCTGAAACTTATATAATACAGTACATCAAGTATGCCTCGATTTTAAAAAAGAATAGTCATAATACTCTTGAATAAGAAGATAAAACCAGAGGAATTTCCCAGAGAGATATCAAGGCATATGATAAAGCTGTACTAACTCAGATAATGAGACCTTGACTTATATTGATCAGTATAATAGAGCTCTTCTAAATAGGCTCATACATATAAAGACATTTAAAATATCATGGAGTGGATGCTACAAATCCCTATGATAAAATAGCAGTCCTGAACAACCCGTACTACACGAAAAAAAGAAAACTCCATTGGATTTCTACTTCAATTCAGATAAGGTGCTACAAAACATCACACAAACCTTTAAAAAAATGATGTGGCAGAACTTCGTTGGTGCTTTCTCTAACAGTAGCTAATCTTTCGGCCAATTATAGTAACATTTCAGACATTCAGGGAGGGCCCGTGTGACCCAATTCATTGGCTCAAACTTAAAAATAACATTACTTGCACCGTGTAAATACCAATATTCCTGGTAAGGGTAACATTTTAATCCACTGAGTAACATTTATATCAATCATAGTGGGAGCTAAGTATATGAAAGTGGGTTTTTATTGAGATAGGAGCAACAAAGACATCAAATAACCGCATACTTTCTTGAAGGTCACTAAGAAATCAGTCCATTTTCAGTTTATAGCTCTGTCTTTTCCAGAAGACTTTTAAACAAGTCTGCCTCTGAAGACAGTATTACTTTTTGGGTTCTTCCTTTGCAAGTTTAAACTATGTGGGCTTAGTTATTTTCATCCCTTGACTAATAATCATGTTCAGGCAAATATTTCTGAAAACCAACTGTATAGATTAGTTCTTAGTAAGTCTAGGAAGCTGTGTTCTTGATGCTATACCCAAGAAAAGCCTCAATAATGTTTTGTCTCTTGAAATATTTTTCTGTATTTGAAGAATTTATAGCATTAAAACATTATTTCTCACATCAACCTGAGAATCAAATGATGTAATTTATTCAAGTTCACATCCCTCGTGAGGCTCACAGCTGAGATTAGAATCCAGGTCTGCCTGATTCCAAAGTTGGTATTTTTTCTACCACGTTTATCATTCATACACAGAAGGAATGAAATAGTGAAACGGAGTCATGCAGTTGATATAAATAACATTAATGGGAAAATGTAGTAAATTATTTCAGATTTTGCTTTAGGTATAGATCCAGAGTTCATGCATAATTTCAGATACAGCTTCAGGGAACATATCTACAAACTAATGTATGTGTCTGATCAGTGAATATATGTCATTCTAGGCATAGGCATTCTGCTTAATTATATCTGTAATGCATTTATTATATCATTGCATAAAATATTTGACCATATTTTTGCAGCATAATACACTTGACCTTGATGTTTAGTAGTAGAAATGTGGATAACTGGCTACGTGTAGTAAAAAATTTTAAATTGACATCATTTCCAGTTTATAACTTGAGTCCCAGGACACTACCTTCTTGCCTATGTCCTTGTGTTGTACTGGATATCACTAAAGTGAGCTTTATTTCAGAAGAAAATAATATGATTCACTTTGATGTCCCACTCGAAACAGAAAGCTGGGGCTTGATGAATACTTAGGAAGGACATTAAGATGATGAGAGAGGTTTTGACTACTTCGAATGTACTTTTGTCCATAATGGAAGGAATGGCCAGAGACAAAATTCAGACCTTCAAAAATCACTTTCAAAAATGATTTGTTCATGGTAATATCACAAATTGATATAAGTATGATATTGAACCTTTCATTCAACCTCATAGATGACAAAGTTTTAGGAATTTATTTTATGCTCATTTTTGTGGCCAATTATCCTTGATCTAAAAATATTTCACCATCTCTTAGGCTTTGAATTACAGAAATCATTTGAGGCAGACATTTTGGACGTTTACCACAGAAAAGCAAGTCAAGTTTTAGGCATAAGTTGGAGAGACCTTTATTTTGCTTTCTCTATGTGGTATTTGAAACAAGCTAGTTCCAATTTGGAAAATTCCTCATAAATATTCCCATCAGAACTACACCAAAGATATTTTCTCAAAGCTAAGAATTATTGTATATATTTCTCAAGTGTTATTGAATAATTACAAATCTGTCCACTATGATTATAACTTGGTTGAATACGGTAGCCTATTTTAATTAATTTTTCTTTGTTCACATAGCCAGAAGACACATTGAAATTATGAATTATGTTATTCAATTATGATACTAAATCAGTGGAGCTAGAACGAAATTTCACAGTTGTAAATTTATAACGCTATGATTCATGAGGTCTTTTATGTGAATGTCCACTTCTTCCCTAAAAAACTGAGTAAATTTAAGATAGTTTCTCTCAGAGGTGAAGCGAAGAAAAAATTTTCATGGTAATAAATAGATAGAAAATATCTTCTTCCAGGGACAATAATACATTCTTTCAGAAGAGCGTTTTTCAGTTTGGAAATAGCCAGAAAATGCAAGTAACAACAATTGTTATAATGAATGAGCACTGGGGAGAAAATTTCATGCAAATTATTTTGCATCCGTTTCTCAATAAAACAGATAACACTACACTTGAGAGGCAATGTGATATTGTGAAAAGAGTATGCTTTGGGAGTAATATAGAAGGTCTTTGGACTTCCAGGGCAGTAAATATTTTCTTATTTTTATGTTCCATCTTGCTGTTAATTCAATCAATCTTTTTCCATTAAGCAAATTTGATGTTATAGCAATTTTGACACTATTAAAACAATTTGCCACTTAAAATTGATAAGGGAATATAGGAAATCACATTCTTATGGAGAGAGCTTCAATAACACTAAAGTTCTATCACATACCTTAATTACACGTAAACAGAAATTGACTCTGGCTGTTTTAAGCAGGCAAGAAACTAATTAAAAAGATACTGCGTAGCTCATAGAACCTCCAGGGAGCTACGCAGGCGTGCTTAGAACCTCCAAAGCCGGAAGAAATGCCTGCACGGCCTATTGGGAGGACACTGCTGGAGTCTGCACAGGCGCCTTGGTTTGCTGACCCTGCAGGTAATGGACTGGGCACCACTCCTAGCATCTGCCAGAGAGGACTCGCTACATACCCCTTTCCTGGACATCATTAACTCTTGATTCAAAATTCACTTGATGACATTTGGTCATGAGTCCGCGTCCTCCCTGCAAAGGAAGGCTTGAGGAGCAAGTATGCGGCATTTTCAGCTTTTATAATGTGAGAAGGTTCTAGATCATGGGCAGCTCCAAAAGGTGATGCTGTCTCACGTGAGTAATTAGAGTAAAACAGGAACGCACTCAACAACGTCACCATCGTCTCCTTCTAACTCCTTCCTGCGCCTGTAGTAATTATGATAGGAACTTAACGGTAACAGTACTTTGTAGGAATTGAATCATGAAATTTTTGAGGGTTTGCTATGTGCATAAAAAACAAACACTCCTAAAAGTGTTTTAGCTGTAAAATCACATTTAATTTCTACAAACGACCATTTCAAGTAGTTCTTATTAGTATCCCTATAAATTTAGCAACAGAGAAATTGGGAAAATTGACCAGGGTCACAGCGTTGACGAGAAATATGACAAGATTTTACTCCAGGAAATGTGGTGCCAGAGCTCACACGCCGAAGTCTGAGGTTATGTTGCCTCCCATATCTTCAAAGAACTCTGCTGTGGTGGTGATTTATATTTCCCCTAACCAGATTTATTAGAATATCTTTCCATGCCAGTAATAAAGTGAGAAAAAACGATCATTTTCCCATCAGTGTAGCTGCTTTATTTTACTTTGCTCAGGGTGAAACTGGGGATGTTTTTGCTTGTTTTGGTTTATCTTGGACGTGAGGCTGTGATAGGCATGCAAAATGTTAGGGTTTTTGTTTTTTCTGTTTTTTTTTAGGAGAGAAACATTTGTCAACAATGGAACATTTTGTTTGCTGGCTTTCTTCTCACTTCCCCTTCTTTCCAAACCTGTTTAAAAACGTTTTGAGCCCTTGGTTTAAATACTACATTTTCAAAGTCAAAAAGAAATTTGGATGAACTTGTAAATTAAATATCAGAAGATCCATCAGTGAAGGCAAAGGGGCAATGATTACCAATTCCTTTAATTATATGCATGTAGAAATTATTCTTTCCCTACCAGAGTAATCGTTTGCTAGTTGTAGATATCTACTTAAGTTCTACAACTTTCCTGAACTTTAAGAAAAGGCAAATCATATTACTAGGACTCCTTTTCAAATAGAGATACCGTAGTATACAGGTGAACTACGTAACTAGAATTAGTGGCTAGGATAGAACGTAACATACACATAGGCTGGTGATTTTAGTATGCGGACACGGGTGACCACGTCCACCCATTTTGCTTTCTGTAAAGGTCAATGCATGGCTTATACAGGTGATTGTAGAAAAACTGCCAACTGGAAAAATTTTTTTGAAGAATGCCTGTGTGTGTGTGACTTTACATTAGTATGCTAATAATTATTACTTATAATTATTTCAAATTTTAATAATGTCCCCAAACCATGAAAGCAATAGATTCTTCTTTCCGAATCATTCAAATAAATTGAATAAGTATGTATATTTATTCAATGTTCATTTCTCTCTCAATGACATTGCCTGTTTACTTTTATGGTACCAGCAAAATAGCATGTAGCTCCTTTCCTGTCAACATCTTTCAAGAAAAAGTGGTGATTTTCCATCAGACCTTTGACTTGTCAACTTGAGCAAAATGACTCCATGCAGCTGCTGTGAAGCATTTAACAAATCACTTTCTTTTCCCATCCAGTTGCAGATTCATTAGCTACGGTGGCCACATTTGCAACACATGCATAAATGCATGGATTTCTTGAATCACCAAGAGGTAGACAAACAGGATTTAAATATCTTCGTAGAACATTCTACTTGGGGCAGTCACTTGGGACTTTATAAAATTACACAGAGGACTAATTCTCAGGAATAGGATAACTATTTATTCCCAATGTGGAGCCTATAGATTATTTTAGCTACAGGATTCTGTTTTGTCTTTCCAGATGTTCTGTCAGGCATTAACACTTTAACTAGCCTCCAGCCACCTATTTGATTCAATTCTGTCATCAATCAGGAACACAACTTTCTCTGACTAGCTGTTCCTTTCTTCTTTTAGGGCTCCTTTTACTTTGTAAAATCACTCAAATATTGCTGTAACTCAGAGGGAGCCCTTATTTTGTATGTGTTATGTAACCAGAAAGAATTTTGAGAAGGAGGTATTGAACTTGCCTGCCCAATTCTTACAGTTAAGTAGGCAGAGTTGATTTGGAAAATTATATCCTAAACCTGTCAGGATATAATTTAATCAATGATTCAATAAGCACGTTGATTGCCTTGTATGTATTTTTCATACTAAACATAAACTTTTTTTTCTGTACAATTTCCAACTTTGTGTAAAGCATATCAGTTTAAAATGTTAGAATATTCTCTTAGCCGCTAGTACTAGTTCCCTCTTTCAAGATGAATCCTGAAGGAATTAAAGGGGAAAAAGACCAGGAATACCATGGGAAACCCTTAAGGCAATGGGTGGTGGTCGCAAGCAAGGTGTTTTGAGATAATTGGAAGGTGATGACTTTGACCTGGGGGAGGAGACAGCCTCAAAGGGCTAAGGCAGAATAGAATGGTAAAGGAGACATTTGTCCTGCTCCTACCTCTCTCCACTACCACCTTGATATAGTCACCTGTGAATGAAGATCCCAGAAAAATAAGTTCATACTAACTGATCACTAGCATTTGCTTCCCATCCCCTTTTCTCCGAAGTCCCAGGGCTGGCAAATCATGATCTAAGGAGAATCTAATGTGGCTTCTCTCTGGGAAGTGAAGAGAAAATTCCTAATCTGTAGGTCTGTTTTATAGACTGAGGAGCCAGTGACTGGCTTTCTGATGCCAGGGTTTCTTCATCATAGGGCCAACAGGTTAAAATGATAAGATATTTGAGAAGTATAACTATTTAAAAGAGGAAAAAAGTCATATCGGACTATGGACTTTCATTAGGAGCAGACATATTAGAAAGATGAATTGAGAATATGTTCACTGCAGCACTATTTACAATAGCCAGGACATGGAAACAACTAAATGTCCATCAACAGAGGAGTGGATAAAGAAGATGTGGTACATATATACAATGGAATATTACTTGGCCATGAAAAAGAACAAAATTGGGTCATTTGTAGAGATATGGATGGACCTAGAGAGTGTCATACAGAGTGAAGTAAGTCAGAAAGAGAAAAAGAAATACCGTACATTAATGCATATATGTGGAATCTAGAAAAATGGTATAGATGACTTTATTTGCAAAGCAGAAATAGAGACACAGATGTATGGATACCAAGAGGGAAAGGGAGGTGGTGGGAGGAATTGGGAGACTGGGATGACATATATACACTATTGATACAATGTATTAAAGAGATAACTATTGAGAACAGACTGTATAGTGCAGGGAACTCTACTTAACGCTCTGTGGTGACCTAAATGGGAAGAAAATCCAAAAAAGAGGGGATATATGTATATGTATAGGTGATTCATTTTACTGTACAGTAGAAACTAACCCAACATTGTAAAGCAGCTATACTCCAATAAAAATTAATTTAAAAAAAAACTAGCCAAATGAAATGTTCTAAAAGTTATTAGGAAGGGATTAGCCATAAGTCTATGAACAAGAAAACATGAGAAAAGAGCCAAACATAAATATCAAGCCTAATGTTTTTGAACAATTGAACAACATATTGAACTAAATACCAAAAACATAAAATTGAAGAATGAAATAATGCGTTGGAAGTCTAAATTGAGAAAATCTTCTAGAATGAGTTGGGAGATTTTTTTTCAGTATAGGGCCAGAGAGTAGACTTTACGTTTTGTGGCCACAGATGGTCTCTGTCATATATAGGCATGCCTCATTCTATTGTGCTTTACATTTTTTACAAAACGAAGGTTTGTGGCAACCTTACATGGAGCAAGTCTATTGGCAACATTTTTTCAACAGCATTTGCTTACTTTGTGTCTCTGTGTCACACTTTGGTAATTCTCATAATATTTTAAACTTTTCCATTATTATTATATTTGTTACAGTGATCTGTGATCAGTGATCGCTGATATTACTATTGTAATTGTTTGTGGGTGCTGTGAACTGCATCCATGTAAAATGGCAAACTTAATCCACAAATGTTGCATGTATTCTGACTGCTCCACCAACTAGCCATTCTCCCATCTCTCTCCTTCTCCTTAGGCCTCCCTATTCCCTGAAACACAACCATATTGAAATTAAGCCAAGTAATAACCCTACAATGTCCTCTAAGTGCTCAAGTGACAGGAAGAGTCATGTGTCTCCCACCTGAAATCAAAATCTAGAAATGATTAAGCTTAGGGGGAAGGCAGGCTGAAAGCTAAGACAGGCCCAAAGCTAGGCCTCTTGTGCAAACAATTAGCTAAGTTGTGAATGCAAAGGAAAAGTTCTTGAAGGAAATCAAAAGTGCAACTCCAGTAAACACAGGAATGATAAGAAAGTGAAACAGCCTTAATGCTGATATGGAGAATGTTGTAGTGATCTGGACAAAAGATCAAAACAGTCACAACACTGCCTTAAACCAAAGCCCAATCCAGAGCAAGGACCTAACTCTCTTCAATTCTATGAAGGCTGAGAGAGGTGAGGAAGCTGCAGAAGAAGAGTTCGGAGGTTTAAGAAAAGAATCTGTCTCCATAACAAAAAAGCAAAAGGTGAAGTAGCAAGTGCTGATGTAGAAGTTGCAGCAAGTTATCCAGAAGATCTAGCTACAATAACTAATGAAGGGGGTTACACTAAACCACAGATCTTCAATGTAGACGAAACAGACTTTTATTAGAAGACAATGCCACCTAAGGCTCTAGGAATTTCATAGCTAGAAAGGAGAAGTCAATGCCTGCCTTCAAAGCTTCAAAGGACAAGCTGACTCTTTTGTCAGGGGCTAATGTAGCTGGTGACTTTAAGTTGAAACCAATGCTCATTTATCATTCTGAAAATCCTAGAGCCCTTAAGAATTATGCTAAATCGATTCTGCCTGTGCTTTATAAATGGAACAACAAGGTCTGGATGATAACACATCTATTTACAACATGGTTTACCAAATATTTTAAACCCGATATTGAGAACTACTTCTCAGAAAAAAACATTCCTTTCAAAATATTACTGCTCATTGGCAATGCACCTGGTCACCCAACAACTCTGAGGGAGATGTACAAGATGAATGTTGTTATGCCTGCTAACAAAATACCCATTCTTCAGTCCACGGATCAAGGAGTCATTTTGACTTGCAAGCTTTATTATTTAAGAAATACATGGGTAGCGATTCCTCTGAGGAATCTGGGCAAAGTCAATAGAAAACCTTCTGGGAAGGATTCACCATTCTGGATGCCATTAAGAACATTTGTGATTCATGGGAAAAGATCAAAATATCCACATTCACTGGAGTTTGGAAGAAGGTGATTCCAACCCTTATGGATAACTTTGAGGGATGCTAGACATCCGTGGAAGAAGTAACTGCAGATGTGGTGGAAATAGCAAGAGAACTAGAATTAGAAGTAGAGCCTGAAGATGTGACCGAATTGCTGCCATCTCATGAACTTTAACATATGAGGAGTTGCTTCTTATGGATGAGCAAAGAAAGTGGTTCTTGAGATGAAATCAACTTCTGGTGAAGATGTTGTGAAGACTGTTGAAATGACAACAAAGGATTTAGAATGTGACATAAACTTAGTTGATAAAACAGCAGCAGAGTCTGAGAGAACTGAATCCAAGTTTGAAACAAGTTCTACTGTGGGTGAAACACTATCAAATAGCATGGCATGCTACGGAGAAGTTGCTTCATGAAAGGAAGAGTCAAACAAAGCAGCAAACTTCGTTGTTGCTTTTTTTTTTCACTTTTTATTTTATGTTGGAATATAGTTGGTTAACAATGTTGTGATAGTTTCAGGTGTACAGCAAAGTGGCTCAGTTATACGTATACATGTATTTATTCTTTTTCAAATTCTTTTCCCATTTAAGTTGCTGCATGATATTGAGCAGAGTTCCCTGTGCTGAGCAGTAGGTCCTTGTTGGTTATCTATTTTAAACATAGCAGTGTGTACTTGTCAATCCCAAAGTCGCTAACTATCCCTTCCCCCTACGCTTCCCCCCACTCCCCATACCATAAGTTCATTCTCTAAGTCTGTGAGTCTGTTTCTGTTTTGTAAATAAGTTCACTTGGATCATTTCTTTTTAGATTCTGCATATAAGTGATATCATACAATATTTCTCTTTTTCTGTCTGACTTACTTCACTCAGTATGACAATCTCTAGGTCCATCCATGTTGCTGCAAATGGCATTATTTCATTCCTTTCTATGGCTGAGTCGTATTCCTCTGTATATATGTACCACATCTTCTTTATCCACTCCTCTGTCGATGGACATTTAGGTTGCTCCCATGTCATGGCTACTGTGAACAGTGCTGCAGTGAACACTGGGGTGCGTGCATCCTTGTCTTATTATAAGAAATTGTCACAGCTGCCCCAACCTTCAGCAACTATGACCCCGAGCAGTCAGCAGCCATCAACATTGAGGCAAGACTCTTCAGTGGCAAAAGGATTACAACTCACTGAAGGCTCAGATGATGGTTAGCTTTTTTTTTTTTTTTAGCAATAATGTATTTTAAAATTAAGGTATGTACTTTGTTTTTTAGACATAATATTTTACACCTAACAGACTATAGTATAGTGTAAACATACCTTTTATCAAAAAAATTTGTGACTCTCTTTATTGCAATAGTGGTCTGGAACCAAACCCACAATATCTCTGAGGTACGTCCGTATATATTTTTTAAAAACTATTTAAAAATGTAAAAAACCATTTTTAGCCTCTTTTTATACAGAAACAGGATTCATGTCAGTTTGGCCCGTAGTCTGATAACCTTTCAACTAGAAGGAAGAAGGAAAGCAAATCGAATAGAAAAGACCATTCTAAAATATACATGGAAATGTAAATTAATAATAGCCAGATACTACAGAAGAATAAGAGCACTTATGGTCAGTTAATCTATGACAAAGGAGGCAAGAATATAAAATGAAGGAAAGATAGTTTCTTCAACAAATGGTGCTGGGGAAACTGGAGAGCTACATGAAAAAGAATGAAATTAGAACACTGTATACAAAATAAACTCAAAATGGATTAAAGGCCTGATGTAAGACTGGATACTATAAACCTCCTAGAGGAAAACAGGCAGAACACTCTCTGATATAAATTGCAGAAATATTTTTTTGGATCCATCTCCTAGAGTAATGGAAATAAAAACAAAAAGAAACAAATGGGACCGAATTAAACTTAAAAGCTTTTGCACAGCAAAGGAAACCATAAAGAAAACAAAAAGACAGCCTACAGAATGGGAGAAAACATTTGCAAACAATGTTACCGACAAGGGATTCATTTCCAAAATATACAAACAGTACATACAGCTTAATATTAAAACAACAGACAACCCAATCAAAAAAATGGGCAGAAGACCTAAATAGACTTTTCTCCAAAGGAGACATACAGATGGTCAACAGGCACATGAAATGATGCTCAATATCGCTACTTGTTAGAGAAATGCAAATCAAACTACAATAAGGTATCACCTCACACCAGTCAGAATGGCCATCATTAAAAATAGCCAGTTAAATAAAACCAGGCCATGTAGGGGCCAATGATGAGTGTGCCATGTATCAATAATTAAGATGAATCTATAACCCAACACTTAACATCGGAGGTCCAATTAAAAAGAGTTAGAGTGCATATCCTTCCTCCCAATTTTTTAAATAAGAACTAATTTTCTATAGAATTCAGAGTGATAATTAACTTGGGATTGAAAACTAACCATCCGTAGGAAAGAATCATCAGTTTGTATTTGCTAGGACAAAAGCCAATTCCTTCTGGGTAATATTTTTTAAATGTCTTAGCTTTGCAGATGACAAAGCATTAATATGTAAGTTCCTGTACTTCAGAAAGCTTGTTCTGAGTCTACTAGTTCCATAAGCCCAAGGACACTAAATGGGTTTAAGCTCAAGAGTGAGTCTTGGAAAGTGTTAAAACCAGACCTCGTCTTGCTTTTCCTGATTATAAATTCAACTTGAATTTTTTCACCAAATAAACCAGATTCATTTTCGTTAAATACATACTGGGGTAACTAACCATCTTTTATGATTCCCCCAAATGTTCTACATCTGATATTTCCTTGCGTATCTACATTCATAGCCTTATCACTCAGTTTTATGTTTTGTAGATTTGAAAAAAGCCCTGGAAATATCCCTGACGTGACAAAATTTCATCAGGATGATATTTATCATGCTTAGCTTTAAGCTGTCAACAAACTCCTAGTTGAATTAGTATTTTTTTGCATTCAATAATGGTGTTGACTTTCTAGTTCTGAAAATTCTTCAGTTCTAAAGTGATAACAGAAATTGTTTCACATATTTATTTTGTTGCTATTAATGGCTGTCAGTATTCTTGCTCTGTTGGGAATGGAAAAAACTCTTTTTTAAATAACCAATTAACATAGACATTTGTTTGCATGTCAAATTAAAGGATGCAAAAAAATAACAGGCGTGTATATATGCTCAAATTAAAAGATTAAAATTAGATAAGGTTTTATTTTAAAAATAAATTTACTTACTTCAATAGAAAGAAAAGGGTTATGAAAATATAACCCAGGTACTTGGAAGTTGTAGTGAAACCATGCAGGTAAAAAGTGAACGGGTGTCTGAAGTGTGGCCAACATTCCTTCAGGTGATGGTACCACCATCAAATTTTGGCCATAATTGTTTTCTTTCTTCATTTTCTTTAGAGAAAATTGTATTATAAGACCCCTAGATTCTATGAAATATCAATGTTTCTTTAACAGATGAAAAGTGTTTAAGGGTCATGGCTATTAGGTTACTAAGAGAACCTGGTCCAAGCTGCACAATAATAAATATTTAGTTCATGCCCAATGTCAGGCCGAATTCTGAGCACTCCGCATGTTTTAAATAATTTCATCCTCACATCAATTCTATGAGGCAGAACATTTTTGTAAATTATACATCTGAGAAGTGACTTGTATCTAAAATATATAAATAACTATTACAACTCAATAATAAAAAGACAACTCTAGAAACTGGGCAAAGGATCTGAGTAGACATTTTTGTGAAGAATATATGCAAATGACCAGCTGTTGTTTTCACTTTTTAGATGAGGAAAGCGAGATGCAGCAGGGCTAAAGGGATTGCCCATGGTAACAAAGTCAGCATTTGAACCTATGCAAACTGGATCATAATCTTTACATGATGACTACCTTTTGAAGTTATCTCCTTTATGTTATCAAATTCATTTTCAGAATTCAGAATGCTGTTTCTCCAGAAGAATCTAAGTATTGCTGCCTTAACAAACTGCATTATTTTGAATAGAAGCCAACACTGTGTTTAAACCAGGATTTTTTTTTTAACAGACATGGCAAAAAGTTGGGTTAGAGGCATTTCCTTCTTAAAATTCTATTTTACTGGCCTGTGGTGGTACTGATATCTCTTTCCCTGCTTGACAATTTACCTTTGCACCTGCACAAAGCTGTTAACGCTCTGGTTTCCGAAATACAATCCAACAATAAGCAGAAGGGATGCTGTTCTCTTATGGATAATATTGTGAGTCTTCAACTCCTTGGATCAGAGAAGCCAAGGCAAAGAGAATTTACTTCTTTCCTAGCAAGTGTGAAACAAGTCTCAAACCAATTTCTCAACTGTAAATGGGTAGTAAAGGGAGACAATAAAAAGAATGTCTTTGGTAGTAACTTCAATTCTTTTCTTTTTTTTTTTTTTCTCTTCCTTTTCCTTTCCTCTCTCCCTCTCTCTGGTTTACAGACATTTAGGAGACTACTGTTTTGATCCATCAACACATAAGTATTGCAACTCAGTAACAACTGTAAAAAATATTTGGAATACAATCTTTTATAGGAGACCAGTTGACTACAAATTATTTAGCCTGAATTTTAAATTACCTTATACATATTGGTAAGAATAAAAATACATGCTGTTATGTTAGCTACAATTGGAGAGGGCTTCAACTCCATGATTCAGATAATAAACTAGGCTCAGAGGAGATTTTTTCACAGGCTTAGAATAGCGGCAATATGAATATTAGTAATTGTCTGGTCAAAATTATACTAAAAGCATTTATTGTTGGCACCAAAATTGGACTGGGTAAACTTATCCGATTGTACACTTCATGTTATTCCCCTTTTATATGCTCTTAATTAGGAAGCAGCTGGTGAATGAACACCTGAGTGGCAGGAAGGTAGTAGGATGGGATAATGGCTCTTCATATTGTTTAATGGGCTGGTACTGAAACAACTTTTTCAGATCATGAAACCTTTTGATTATTACCAAATAATTAGTGCTGCAAAGCACCATTAAGTTATCTTTTTAATTCACCTGCATTAAAGAGGATATCAAGGCAAAACTCACATAGCTTGGCTTATTTTCTGGTGTCAGAGATGGTTATCCGTTTATAGTTTCTCTAAAACCATGATGATTACGTTGCTGCGGTTTATACTCATTATCAAGTACCCCAGAGTTTGCTATGACATCACATCTTTTCAAAACTATGCATATAAAGTTCTATTATTTCCTTCTCATTAAGCTCTACTTGCCTTTTTGATCATTAGTGCCCTTGGGCATTTCTTTAGTAACGTACAGTTTTATGAATGAAGGAACTGTTGGACTTGTGAAAAGGATTCCTGAAGTTTCTAGAAGATGCAGTTTAGTAAGAATCTATCAAACTGTACTCTAAAATCCTCAGCAATCAAGCCATAAGTGTATACAGTCAACTGGTGCATGGCAAATTGGTCAATATGGTTTACTGGTTACCAAGATTATTGATTCTTCCAGATAAGAACTGGAGTTTATTTAACTACTGTCTATCTCAACAGAGCAGATATGGAGTGACTTTTCAGCCAGGTTGATGGTTCCGCTAACAGAGTTGAGTCTCATTAACTAGGCCCAAGAATGAAATAAACATAGACTCAAGCTTCAAGCACTTGATAATTCAGGAGGGACCATAATATGTATACAAATAGCTATGCACCACAGGATGTGATTTGATCCATTAATTAACTAACTCAACAAATATTTCTTGAGTGCTTATTATGTGTCAAACAATATTCTAAATCTAGGCATAACAGCACTAAACAGTGAGAGAAAAATCTTTGTTTTCATGATGCTTTCTCTCAAGTGATCTACTGGAAGCATGAAACAAATATATGTGTTAAGATAAAGTTAGCCAATATTTAAATATGATTGCATATTTATTAATGTACTATTTTTTTCAACAAATAAATTTTAATCTACCTCCTTTTACCAGTAAGTTTTACTTTTTCAGTCGAAGATATGGAACCTTCACATTTAACCAAAGCAAGTGTATAATAGAGTTCTAAACTTTTATTTTCTGCAAAGTAAATGGGTTTATAACCCGTTTTATTTGTAGGCAGTTTCTTATCCCTCAGTGATACCTTCATGAGGCATACAATGGCTCTTTTCTTTGCCCAAAACTTGGTCATGATTGATATCTTCTAGGAATTCTTGAAAATTTGTAAGACAAGTTTCAGTTTTACATTGAATGTAAGAAATCTTCCATTGTCAGATGTATTGTTATTTTTGCATAGTATTATGAAAGCAGAAGCACCCAAGGTAGGATATCAAAGGGCCGCACAATTAAGTGTAAGAGCAAAAATAGATGAAACCAATATGAGGAAAGAGAGAGCAAGGAAACTTACATGTCTCAATCCTAGTACCAGGTAGTAGGAGGAAGAAAAGTGTACCTCCTCTGAGAATTTGAACCACAACCAGATTTATGTTCTGAATTCACACCACCAACGTGGTCCAAAAGCTCATGAAGAAGTTTTAATTTAAATTGGTCTCAGTCTATTCCAACAATGATGGAAGGACACTGCAGATTATAAAATGCAAACTGATTTAACAAATGTTAAAATGCTTTAAAAATACACCTTATATTCAATAAAATATGATCAAAATGTTCTTGCATAAAACTGCATTTAGTGTCCCTGATAGCGAGTTATTAAAGGCTTATTTTTCAGATCAGGAAGTCAAGATCATGTAGAAGTTTTACTTGCAAACATCTTTCATCAAGACATGCTTAAAATAAGCCAGAACATTTTGAAATTAAGGCTCAAACATAGGGACTTCCCTGGCGGTCCAGTGGTTAAGACTCTGCACTTCCATTGCAGGGGACTTGAGTTCAATCCCTGGTTGGGGAACTAAGATCCAGCATGAAGCGCTGTGTGGTCAAAAAAATAAAGCTCAAACGTAAAGGCCCTTTATGAAATAGTTACTTCTCTGCAGTGCATACCTGTTCATTTGTCTCAAATGGCTTGTATGCTGAACTGGTTAGTTTTCTCTTGGGCCTGCTTTTAGGTTCTAGGTGCCCTCAAAGTTAACAAGCGTTTGTTCCTTTTTTGTCACAATCCACTTAGTGGCGCCTAGTTCAGTACAGAATACTCAGGGAACACTCAACAGATATTAAAATGAATTAAATCTGTGTTTTGTAATGTTTTGGTTTATAGTACAAATCTCTCAAAAAAAACATTATTAGAGTAACTTGATAAAAACTCAAATTCAAAATTTTTTGTCTGGGGGAATTTTTGAATTTGTAAACTTTAGTATATACTTCTTTTACTGCCTTGGAACAATACCTCACATTATAAATAGTCAAATAGTGTTACATTAGTTTACTGAAACAAACTGTAATGAAATTACTATTTTTCTGAAAGGTGCATTTTTAAAGTTGCTTTTCTCTTCAAGGTAACATCTTTTCTACCAGGGCCTAATTGTAGCAGACACATTCCTTTGGAACAATTTCAGTACACCTAAAGAACTCTTTACATCAAGAGGAAATCACTTAAAAATTACCTTTCTCTAGAGAATCTCTTTGGGACTGAAACAGTTTTTTATATTGCACAGAATCTTAATATGCAAAGTAATTATATGACTTTATATACTTTAGAACCTTATATGAGTTAACTCAGTATTTCAGAATTATAAAAGCCTAAATTTACAGTCAAAGAGGTGCATCCGATATGGGGAAAATGTTTATATAAAAATTTAAAAAATGGTTCTTAGCTCATGTTTTCAGTAAAATTCAATGTTGCATGCACAATTAAGTTATTAAGAATCTTGAAAGTGTTTTTATTCTTAACGTTTGAGTTGAGACTTCCAATCTTGTTTCAACTCACATACTAGTTACCTAACTTAAACGGCATTTCTCAAATGTTCTTTTGAACTTGTGAATAGTGGAAGAAGGCAAGTGTTACTCGCTTTTCTTTGTTTCCTTTTGTTGTTGTTTTGTTTTCAAATGAGTCATTCTTTTTAAATTCACTGTTTCCTTTTCTGGTTTTCCTACAGGGGAGTGTACTTTTCCCTGTCATGATGGAATTCTCAGTTGTTCCACTTTTAATTTGTCACTGCAAGGGACATTGATCATTGAACATGGCTGCTCTTGTCTCCTTATGTAAAAGACTTCTTCCCTTTAGTTAAAGGACTTCGTTTCTAATATTTAAATTCATGACTTCACCTTCCTTTTAATTGTCACTTCACTGACATTGGTGAAATGCTTTTCCCTTTATATGCGGGAAAGGATAGACAAGGATATGTGTACAATTTTGGCTACACAGTTTAAGAGCTTGGAATATTTGGAAAGGATTCAGAAAAGACACATAAATTTGATGAAAAAGTAGTGAAATAAAATCTATGGGGAATGATTAAAAGGCAACATTGATAGTTTTTTTTTTAAGGGTAGTCAACAATATTTAATGTGCATTAGGATGATATGCTACTTGGGATTCATTCTTATCTCATTCTACGGTACCAAATAGAAAAGTTTTCTAGTCAAAAAACTGTGAGTGTGAAAACTTCTCTATTGATTTTGTTCTCTCATAATAACCTTTCTCTCTCTTAGACACAGTCAACAACTTGGTTTGAAAGCATGATGTGAAGGAATTTGAGTGAACCCCTTCTAATAAGAATCAATTACAGGAAACTACAAATACAGCCCTACAGCATAACTCTGCTTTAGGCTAGGACACTTTCTAATTCTCAAGTCTTGTGGTTACACTTCTTTGCACAAATTTATCTTGCTTTCACCTCCCAGTTTCATTGAATCTGTAGATTGCTTTGGGTAGTATAGTCATTTTCACAATATTGATTGTTCTAATCCAAGAACATGGTATATCTCTCCACCTGTTGGTATCATCTTTCATCAGTGTCTTATAGTTTTCTGCATACAGGTGTTTTGTCTCCCTAGGTAGGTTTATTCCTAGGTATTTTATTCTTTTCATTGCAGTGGTAAATGGGACTGTTCCCTTAATTTCTCTTTCAGATTTTTCATCATTAGTGTATAGGAATGCAAGAGATTTCTGTGCATTAATTTTGTATCCTGCAACTTGACCAAATTCACTGATTAGTTCTAGTAGTTTTCTGGTGGCATCTTTAGGATTCTGTATGTATAGTATCATGTCATCTGCAAACAGTGACAGTTTTATTTCTTCTTTTACAATTTGTATTCCTTTTATTTCTTTTTCTTCTCTGATTGCCATGGCTAGGACTTCCAAAACTATGTTGAATAATAGTGGTGAGAGTGGACATTCTTGTCTTGTTCCTGATCGTAGAGGAAATGCTTTCAGTTTTCACCATTGAGAACAATGTTTGCTATGGGTTTGTCGTACATGGCCTTTATTATGTTGAGGTAGGTTCCCTCTATGCCCACTTTCTGGAGAGTTTTTATCATAAATGGGTGTTGAATTTTGTCAAAAGCTTTTTCTGCATCTATTGAGATGATCATATGGTTTTTATTCTTCAATTTGTTAATATGGTGTAACACATTGATTGATTTGCATATACTGAAGAATCCTTGCCTCCCTGGGATAAATCCCACTTGATCATGGTCTATGATCCTTTTAATGTGTTGTTGGATTCTGTTTGCTAGTATTTTATTGAGGATTTTTGCATCTATATTCATCAGTGATATTGGTCTGTAATTTTCTTTTTTTATAGTACCTTTGTCTGGTTTTGGTATCAGCGTGATGGTGGCCTCAGAGAATGAGTTTGGGAGTGTTCCTTCCTCTGCAATTTTCTGGAAGAGTTTGAGAAGGATGGGTTTTAGGTCTTCTCTAAATGTTTGATAGATTTCACCTGTGAAGCCATCTAGTCCTGGACTTTTTTTTTTTTTTTGGAAGATTTTTAATCACAGTTTCAATTTCATTACTTGTGATTGGTCTGTTCATATTTTCTATTTCTTCCTGGTTCTGTCTTGGAAGGTTATACCTTTCTAAGAATTTGTTCATTTCTTCCAGGTTGTCCATTTTACTGGCATAGAGTTGCTTGTAGTGGTCTCTTAGGATGCTTTGTATTTCTGCAGTGTCTGTTGTAACTTCTCCTTTTTCATATCTAATTTTATTGATTTTAGTCCTCTCCCTCTTTTTCTTGATGATGAGTCTGGCTAATGGTTTATCAATTTTGTTTATCTTCTCAAAGTATCAGATTTTAGTTTTATTGATCTTTGCTACTATTTTCTTTGTTTCTATTTTATTTATTTCTGCTCCGATCTTTATGATTCCTTTCCTCCTGCTAACTCTGGGTTTTCTTTGTTCTTCTTTCTCTAGTTTCTTTAGGTGTAAGGTTAGATTGTTTATTTGAGACTTTTCTTGTTTCTTGAGGTAGGCTTGTATATCTATAAACTTCCCTCTTAGAACTGCTTTCGCTTCATCCCATAGGTTTTGGATCGTCATGTTTTTCTAGTCATTTGTCTCTAGGTATTTTTTGATTTCCTCTTTGATTTCTTCAGTGATCTCTTGGTTATTTAGTAACATATTGTTTAGCCTCCATGTGTTTGTGTTTTTTACGTTTTTTGATACCATGATCATTATATAGTGTCCTTCTTTGTCTCTTGTAATAGTCTTTATTTTAAAGTCTATTTTGTCTGATATGAGAATTGCTACTCCAGCTTTCTTTTGATTTCCATTTGCATTGAATAACTTTTTCCATCCCCTTACTTTCAGTCTGTATGTGTCCCTAGGTCTGAAGTGGGTCTCTTGTAGACAGCATATATATGGGTCTTGTTGTATCCATTCATCAAGCCTGTGTCTTTTGGTTGGAGCATTTAATCCATTCACATTTAAGGTAATTGTCGATATGTATGTTCCTATTACCATTTTCATAATTGTTATGGGTTTGATTTTGTAGGTCCTTTTCTTCTCTTGTGTTTCCCAGTTAGAGAAGTTCCTTTAGCATTTGTTGTAGAGCTGGTTTGGTGGTGCTGAATTCTCTTAGCTTTTGCTTGTCTGTAAAGCTTTTGATTTCTCCATCGAATCTGAATGAGATCCTTGCTGGGTAGAGTAATCTTGGTTGTAAGTTCTTCCCTTTCATCACTTTAAGTATATCATGCCAGTCCCTCTGGCTTGTAGAGTTTCTGCTAAGAAATCAGCTGTTAACCTTTGGGTATTCCCTTGTATGATATTTGTCATTTTTCCCTTGCTGCTTTCAATAATTTGTCTTTAATTTTTGCCAGTTTTATTACTATGTGTCTCAGCATGTTTCTCCTTGGGTTTATCCTGCATGGGACTCTGTGTGCTTCCTGGACTTGGGTGGCTATTTCCTTTCCCATGTTAGGGAAGTTTTCAACTATAATGCCTTCACATATTTTCTCGGGTCCTTTCTCTCTCTCTTATCCTTTTGGGACCCCTATAATGCGAATGTTGTTGCGTTTAATGTTGTCCCAGAGGTCTCTTAGGCTGTCTCCATTTCTTTTCATTCTTTTTTCTTTAATCTGTTCTGCAGCAGTGAATTCCACCATTCTGTCTTCCAGGTCACTTATACGTTCTTCTGCCTCAGTTATTCTGCTATTGATTCCTTCTAGTATAGTTTTCATTTCAGTTACTGTACTGTTCATCTCTGTTTGTTTGTTTTTTAATTCTTGTAGGTCTTTGTTAAACATTTCTTGCGTCTTCTCGACCTTTGCCTCCTTTCTTTTTCTGAGGTCCTGGATCATCTTCACTATCATTATTCTGAATTCTTTTTCTGGAAGGTTGCCCACCTCCACTTCATTTAGTTGTTTTTCTGGGCTTTTATCTTGTTCCTTCATCTGGTACATAGCCCTCTGCCTTTTCATCTTGTCTATCTGTCTGTGAATGTGGTTTTTGTACAGGCTGCACGATTGTAGTTCTTCTTGTTTCTGCTGTCTGCCCTCTCATGTGCCTATCATAAATTTGAAGTATTTCTCCTAAATGTACTGTTGATGAGACCATGTGGAAAAGCAAAACTGAAGACTATGGTGTAATTATCATTTTCCTGAGAGAAGCTGAATGTTCCCCCTCCCTCCTCCATGCAGGAGAGAAGACAAATGTCGTGGTAGAATCGCACGGAAGACCCTTTTGTCTCAGAGGTAAAAATTGTGTTTTCCTAAGAGATGGAAGCCCACAGGGAATTGAGAGGCTAATGAAGCATCTCCATTTCACTACCTAGCACCTCTGTGGACAAAAACATTGCATCAGGTGCATTAAGAGTGAACTACTTCAAAAACAAAAAGACCAGGCATTGCCATGGACCTTTCTCCAAGGGTACTATCTATATTTATGCAGAAAGATGACTCATGATCATAGCTCTGCCATTGATGAGAGGTTCATTTTCCTTCCCACTCTTTCAAATTAGTAAGGGTATGCACTTTCAATCTTTTTTCCCCTTAAATTCAGATCTGATGTTTTCTTTTTTCTTTTTTTTTTTTTTTTTGCGGTACATGGGCCTCTGACTGTTGTGACCTCTCCCATTGCGGAGCACAGGCTCCGGATGCACAGGCTCAGCGGCCATGGCTCACGGGCCTAGCCGCCCCGCGGCATGTGGGATCTTCCCGGACCGGGGTGTGAACCCGTGTCCCCTGCATCGGCAGGCGGACTCTCAACCACTGCACCACCAGGGAAGCCCTGATGTTTTCTTTAGGAAATATTTGAGTTTTGAAGTAATGCTCATCTTTGTGATAAGTAATTCAATTCTTGCCAGCCTATACCACAATCCTGGACCAGCATGGGAGTTTCTTAGAAAAGAATGAAACAAAGAAAAATGACAGTGAGTGTGCAAAAAATCCTTCATATCAGTAGAAGGGTTTCAAGAGATTTATTTCTTCTGAATATATACTTTAAGAAATATTCACAAAATATTTTAACTCTGTTTTCAAATATAATACAAAATTAAATGCTGGAAAGGGTGTGGAGAAAAGGGAACCCTCCTACACTGTTGGTGGGAATGTAAATTGGTACAACCATTTTGGAGAACAGTACAGAGGTTCCTAAAAAACTAAATATAGAACTACCATATAATCCAGCAATCCCACTCCTGAGCATGTATCTGGAGAAAACCATAATTTGAAAAGATACATGCACCCCAGTGTTCATTGCAGCACTATTCACAATAGTCAAGACATGGAAGCAGCCTAAATATCCATCAACAGATGAATGGATAAAGAAGATGTGGTACATATATACAATGGAATATTACTCAGCCATAAAAAGGAGTGGGATAGTGCCATTTGCAGCAACCTGGACGGACCTAGAGATTAGCATATTAAGTGAAAGAAGTCAGACAGAGAAAGACAAATATCATATGATATCACATATGCAGAATATAAGAAATGATACCAATGAGCTTATTTACAAAACAGAAATAGACTCACAGACATGTCACAAACTTATGGTTACCAAAGGTGATAGCAAAGAGTGGGGGATAAATAAGGAGTTTGGGATTAACATATAGACACTACAATATATAAAATAGGTAAACAGCAAGGACCTACTATATAGCACAGGGAACTATATTGAATATCTTGTAATAACCTATAATGGAAAAAATCTAAAAAAAGTTGACATATGTAACTGATTCACTTTGCTGGACACCTGAAACTAACACAACATTGTAAGTCAACTATATTCCAAAGAAAAGACTAAAGAAATTAGTTTCCATGAACGTCTTCAGTGAAAAGGGAATAATCTGAGTTGAGTAAAGAATGCAGAAAGATGAAAAACCCAGATGCTGAATAAAAAATAATGAAGGAGGCAGATGAATAGATTTGACCCAGAAGAAAAAGTAATTAATAAAAGGTAAAGACAAGCCACACAGATTCTCCTAGAACAAAGAGAGAAAAATGAGACTCAGGATCAGAAGTTAATATTAAAATACACATCTGATCCTGTAGATTATAAGCTTCTCAAGAGATAATTAAACAATTGGAACCACAAAGTCATGATCCATGAAAAAAAATTGAAAAGCTGGACTTCATTAAAATTAAAAATTTATGCCTTGTGAAAGACTCTGTCAAAAGAATGAGAAGATAAGCTACAGACTGGGAGAAAATATTTGCAAAAGACACATCTGAAAAAGGACTGTTATCCAAAATATACACAGAACTCTCAAAACTCGACAATAAGAGAAGGAACAACCTGATTCAAAAATGGACAAAAGACCTGAAAAGACACCTCATCAAAGAAGATATACAGATGCAGATAAATTTATGGAAAGATGTTCAGTATCATATGTCATTAGAGAGTTGCAAATGTAAACAGTCACATACCACTACGCATGTATTGGAATGGCCAAAATCAAAAACACTGTCAACATCAAATGCTGGAGAGAATGTGGAACAATAGCATTCATTGCATGTGGAAATGCAAATTGGTACAGCCTCTTTGGAAGGCCGTTTGACAGCTTCTTATAAAATTAAACATATTCTTACCATATGATTGCTCCTTGATATTTATCCAAATGACTTGAAAATTTATGTCCACATAAAAACATGTGCAAGGATATTTATAGCAGCTTTACTCATAATTGTCAAGGTTGGAAGCAACCAAGATGTCCTTCAGTAAGTGAATGAATAAACGGTGGCATATTCAGACAACGGAATATTGGTCAGTACTTAAAAAGAAGTGAGTTATCAAGCCATGAAAAGACATAGAGGAATCTTAAATTCATATTACTATGTGAAAGAACCCAGCCTGAAAAGGCTACATACTGCATGATTCCAATCATATGACGTTTTGGAAAAGGCAACTGTGAAGACAGAAAAAAGATCAGCTGTTTTCAGGGGTTAGGGAGGAGGGAGGAATGAATTGGCAGAAAGCAAAGGATTTTCAGGGCAGTGAAGCCATTCTGTATGATACTACAGTGGTGGGATATGTCACTATACATCTGTCCAAACTCATAGAATGTACAGCACCAAGAGTGAACTCTAATGTAATCTATGGGCCTTGGGTGATGATGACGTGTCAGTGTAGGTTCATTGATTTTATAAATGTTGATGGTGGGGAGGTCGTGTGTGTGAGGGGACAGGGGTATGTGGGAATTCTCTGTACTTTCTCCTCCATTTTGCTGTGAATCTAAAACTGCTCTCAAGTCTATTAATTTAAAAATATAGAAGAAACCCTTTCCAACCTAAAAATTTCAGTGGAGTTTACTGCTACCTGAGGATGATAGTTGTATAACTCAACTACCTGTATTTTATCTCTACTCTGGCAATATCAGCAGCAAATTCCTAAAGAACAACCAAAAAATGTTCCAATTTTCCGACTCTAAGCACATAATAAGCAGAACTGGCCACTTCGATGAGGTACATATCCTTGAGAGAGATAGAGGTATCACAGAGGAGAACACCCAGGGACAATGATGTTGGTGATTTCTGGTTGGCTGGAATGAGTAAGAGAGGATCATTTAATCTGAATATTTAAAGGAATGTATTTGCATATCTTGACTGTGATTTGTGATACAGAATAAATTGATCTTTGTGGGAGGGTATCGGTGATCAGGCAACCTGGCATAACCCCTGTCCTTTTACAGGCACAGATAACTAGTGCAGAATTTTCTAGCCACAAGTACAAGGCCATGAGATTTGTCTGAATAAAAGGTAGAGGCTAATATAACCTTTGGCTTTGGTCCACAGGGCCTCAGCCTTTAGGCTCTTCAATTTCAAGCACTGATGGCTCAGACTCAGCACCACTTTGAACTTATACACAAACATCTGTTCCCCAAGGCCTCGCCACAGTGCCTGAGGGATGAGTTTTCCAGGCAACACGTATACTCTACTTGAAAAACCATCTCTCTTGTCTTCTGCATCTTCTATCCCCCAAGTAAAGAAATCTCCCCTTCCCTCAGTCCAGAAGTCTTCCCTGAATTTTTGTCATAGGGTTATGGCACTTCTTTGGGGAGGAGATTTCACCTTGCTGCATATCCACCTGTCTTTACCAATCAGAGGCAGCTCAAGCATTCATCAGAAAAGAAGAATCACACAGCTGTGAAGCTTGGTATCATAACAAATTTATAGTTTCCAAACTCAGCCGGGCCCTGAATATGGCTTAGTAATTTTTTCACTGGTTTCCTTCTGACATCCCTCATTGCAAATTAAAAACGTTATTACTCCATTTAATCCCCATCTCCTCACTAGCAGGAGATGCTCTTTCATTTTAATCATGCCATTCCTTTGCCTACGTTGGCAAAGCTTAATTACTCATAAAGAGATCTCAGTTTTACCTCTTTTTCCAAGCAAACTTTTTGACCTCCACAAGTGGAATTGAGCACTTCTAGCCCTAAGGATATAGCATGTTTTTAATACCTTTGTTATAGCACCATCATTGATATAATCATTTTGCACATGTCTCCTCACCCCCAGAAGCTAGTAACAAAGGGGGTGCACTGACTATTTTTTATTCAGCTTTGCATCCCTAAGGCTGAACACTGCAGTGCTAGGCACATGGAGAGCTGGAGTAGGCAGATGGCACTTCCGTTTGCCCAGAAAATTTGATTTGGGAAATCACATTTATTCCACTTCCTATTGGTTTTCTGGGTTATTATTTAGAGGATTGTCATTTTTCCTCCCTCCCTCCCGTTAGACATAGTCCGATTTGATTAGTCATGTCTTATTTTGAGACTGATAAACAAATATTGGGAGAGGGAAGAAATCTTCCCATTTGCTAGAATTGCTAAGCTGAGATGATGTCTTCCTGGAGCTGCCAGTGACCTTCGTCTCTGATGGGGTAAGAAAGAGAAAAACGAAGATATTCCCAGAAATACCTGGGGTTAATAAGAGGTCCTAAACATCCTCTCCCAACAGGGATAAGAAATTATAGTCCTTTCCCTATAATGAGGGCTCACAAGGGCAGGAAGGTCTGTGGAGCTCAGAAACATACCCATTTATCTCAGGCAGACTTCATAAAGGAGAGGGTAAAGGTAAACCTCTTACTTGTCCTTTCACTTGGAGTGTGTCTACCTACTCCCCTGGGAGGGTCCAGAGTGGACCCTCAGAGGGACTTGCACTCTTAGTGATGGTCAGTAGCTACTTCAGACCTACTCTCCTATTGAGGACAATTAAAAAATCAGATGAAAATTTAACAAACACTGGGAGCAAACAAGGAATTGAAAAATTATTGGGCCAAGATTCAGATACAGATGGATATTGAGAGAAGCAAATTTAGAATTTAAAGATAACAAATAATAATTACACATGTCATTATAAGAAAAACTAAAATGTTAACTAAAATGTTAACTAAAATTTAGTTAAAACTAAATTGGAATTTTTTGGATGATATAACTCTGGGCATGTGTCACCCTATCATAATGCCAAATATGCCCCTATTTCACGGTCTCAGATGATGTGCAGACCTCATTCTCTTTGCCTTTCAGCTCTGTTTAGTGAATAGCTACCTATAGAGTTCAGTACCTGCTATGTTCTTTGTTCGTTGTCCCATGAGTGCCCAGAACTGACAAAAATCCCCTTCTGTATGGAGCTTGCATTCCAGTTGGGAAATAGAGACAATAACAAATAAATAGAATACATAAATTAACTTTATAGTTGATTAGATGGCAATAAGTGATACCAAAAGATAGAATGAGGTAAGGGGACTGGGAGTGCAGGTTGTTATTTTAAATAGGTTGGTTGGGGATACTTTTTTGAGTGGGTGATACTTGAGCAAAGACTTAAAGAAGGTGAAGGAATTGGCAATGAGGAGATCCGAAAGATCGTTTCAGAGAATAACGGCCCTAACATAGTGGGTGCTTTATGTCTTCTTTGAATAAATAGAGAGTAGTAGCAATTCAATCAGAAGGTAATAAAGAGTCAGATGTCCTTGTAGGTCCTTGTCGGCCGTTGTGAGGACCTTGGCTTTTACTTTCAGTGAGATGGGGGCTACTGGAGGGGCAGAGGAGTGACAAGATCTAACTTTGGTTTTGAGAGGATCACTCTGGACGCTGTTGAGAACAGGCTGTAGAGGAGTCAATGTTGGAAGTAGCGAGACTACTTTGAAAATCACTGGGGAGGAATCCAGCTAATTGATGATGGTATCTCCAACCATGCATGGAGATGATGACAAGAGATGACAAGAGTCCACATAGGATTTGAAGGCTATCAGGATTTTATGACTGATCAGATAGTAAATCTATGAAGAATCAAGGATGACTCTCAGAATTTTAGCTTGAGTAACTGCAAGGATAGAGTTGCTATCAAGTAAGATAGGAAAGAATATAAATGGAATACTTCGGGAAAGGGAGCCAAAACTAGTAGTTCCGTTCTGGACATATTAATTTGGATATGGCTATGCCACATCCTAGCAGATGTTGAGTAGGCAGTTGGATATACAAGTCTAGAGTTCTGGATAGAAATCTTGGCAGGAGGTTAAAAAAAAATTAGAGGGCTTCCCTGGTGGCGCAGTGGTTGAGAGTCCGCCTGCCGATTCAGGGGACGCGGGTTCGTGCCCCGGTCCGGGAGGATCCCACGTGCCGTGGAGCGGCTGGACCCGTGAGCCATGGCCGCTGAGCCTGCGCGTCCGGAGCCTGTGCTCCGCAACGGGAGAGGCCACAGCAGTGAGAGGCCCAAGTACTGCAAAAAAAAAAAAAAAAAAAAAAAAAATTAGAGTCATTTGCATATAAAGGGCATGAAATCAAAGAGACTAGATGAAATCACCAAGAGATTGTGTGTTGTTAAAGAAGAATAGAAGATAAAAGACTGAGCCCTAGGCCAATCCAAAGTTAGGACATTAGGGAGATGAGTAAGCATCCATGGAAGAGACAGAATTAGTGACCCGTAAGGTCAGCTGATGGAGGGTTTATAGGGCCAGGGGAAGAAAGTGTATCAGTGAAGAGGGAGTGGACACCATCGTTAAAATCTGCTAAAAAATGAGGTCACCGGGCACCTTGACAGAGGCACTGTTTGGAAGCGTACAAAGGAAGCCTGACTGGACATGGTTGGAGAGACAATAGAAAGAAGTGAGGTAAAGAGAAATTATAATCTTTTGAGGAGTTTTGTAAGGAAGAGGAGCACACAAATGGGGTGGTAGCTGGTGGGAAAAATGAGGTCAGAAGAGGTTTTGTTTGATACAGAAACAGATCCCACATGACTTTTACTTAATGTGACCTTTTTAAAAGCCAAAGATTTATCACTAAAATATAACTTTCCAAAGGTGAATTTTCAAAGGCCAGGACAAAACTCCATTTCGTGTGTATAAGCTTGGTTAAAATGTTATCTTTTGCCACATTACATAAAAAAAAAAAAAAAAAAACTAATATATTGATTACAAGCTACCTACTGCTACATTTTGTTTTTTGATGAAAAAAATCCTGCAATATATTGACCTTTACCTGGTGATTTTAATTGTATATGTGGAACACTTCGAGAGATCCAAGAATGTGGATTTGTAAAAGGTAGTATAAATGCTCTGCAAAAACGTAAATTTTCTCAATGTATTTACAATGCATTGTGCTAAATTATCTTTTTCTCCATTGTACTTTGCACAAAATTGAATATATATGATATTAAACACATACCCTCATTTTTTAGATGAGCAAAGTGATGCTTAGTTACATACAAAAGGCAAGTTGTAGAAGACTGTACATATACTATAGTCTTCTTTCTAAAACTTCAGCTTAAATTCTAGATGTTAGGGATGAAAATCTTTGGCATTTATGTTTATATTAGTTCTTTACATTCATTGCTTTGCATTATTTCATGCATATATATCCCTAGACTGGAAACTTTTTGAGAGGAAGAACTTGTGTATTGCTATTTCTTTTGCATATGTGCATCACACCAAATTTGGTACCATATGTGTTCAACATATTTGAAAAAATTGAAAAATTTATGAATAAACATACTAAAATATTATGACTGCTATCTCCTAATTAAAGCAAAGAGTAAAAATCAGAAGATAACTGACTTTAGTTATAAGATATACAAAACTCAAACTGTCTAGACATTTAGTGCATCAAAAGTTATGGAGTGGCTAAGATAATACAACGGCTCAATCGTCTCCATCAGCTGCTTTTCTCCCTCTTACAATTAAATCACTGTGATGCCTGACAATTTTTGAAAGTATTTTTAATCTTTTTTTGGCCATATCTTTTATCATGAGACTGAAAGCTTTTTTCCTTTCTCACAGTTACCCTTCAGAGCCTTTGTTCACTGGGATAAGACAGAAGGACTTCTTTACACAAGGAGGTCAAAGGGAATATTTGGAAAAAGGGAAATGTATAATCATTCTGTCTTAGGATGCTAGAATGAAATTTAGTAGCAACGTACTCTTCATGTTTAGTTTTTAATTTTACCTCTTTAGTATTGGCCAAAACCCAGCCCCGAGCTCTTAAACTTACTGTCTTTACTCTCATTATACCCACTCCTTTCCTGCTATTTCACATTCCTTCTCATTGCCTTTTGGTGCCAAATTTATTAATTTTTATTTTCCGACATAAAAGCTGCTGATTCCTAACTGTTCCCCTTCCCTATCTATAAGTAGTGTTACTTGACAGTCCTGTGGGGCTAATGACAGCTTTGTAAAATAAACTTGTCACACATAGCAGTAGTTGGAGAAATAATACTTGAAGTAAATGCTTGTAAAGACCTAAAGCTTTTAGGACTCTGGCAGATGAAGATGGTTTTGTTTGGAAAACAGTATAATCTAAGTCAGAAAATGCCTATTCAAAAAGTACCCTTCGTTGACATTCCTCCGCCTGTCCAGATAGGAAGATCACCTCTCTCTGTAACAGGAAAGACAAGCTATGCGCGTATTGCTAATAGGTTACCAAGGGAGCTGACCCAACCACAGGAACCCCAAACATGTTTCATGATGAATTTTATAGCAGGCACTCAGGGACTGTTGTAGACTAGCTTACTCATTGTGCTTGTTTGTAACTGAGTCTCAGTTTCTTTCTCTTCAACATGAAATAGTACATTACTTTCTCCTTTTTTTTTTTTAATTGAGTAGGAAATTCTCATAACTGTCTATCAAATGGAACAGACACCTGAAAGCTTTTGTTTTCAAGTGTTATAAAATGTCACAGTTTCCCAGGCGTATAGTTTTAATCATTGGTTCTGTAATGTTGCTAAGAACTTCCCCACATTGCACAAATATTGGCAGGTTTCCACACCTTCCTCCCCTTCCTCCACTTAATTAAGATAGCTTCATACTGAGAATGGATGAGAAAGACCACAGTCTTATTTAACAGTACGACAACTTAACCATTAAGCCAACACTCATCAGGAACATTCACTGAAGCTACTACACCTGGCCACCTCGCCGTCTGTCTCACCAACTACGTGAAGGGTAGTCCTCAGATGACGGCTGCTTACACATTACACATGTGTGTGGGTAGAGCTATTTCCCACCTAGTACACGTTTACTCTACCTCATTCTTTACATTCTTCCCTGGAATAAACATTTAAGTCCTAACTAAGTAAAAATCCTGCAGTAGCTTGTGATGACTTGACTCCTTACCTAGACATACATGATTTTACAGGGAAGGACCCAAATCTATGTTGTAACCTCACCTCCTGACACTGATCTCATGTAGTCCATGCAGCATCAGACTGAGCTACTCACTGTGACTGCAGTCTGTTCTCTTTGCCCGACGTTCTTCCTCTACTTTTGTATTTGGTGAATTTTTGCTTACTTTCAACTCAAATATTGACACCACTCTGAAGCCTTTCCTTTTTCATGCAGAATTAGTCACTCCCTCATTTCTGTCACCATATATATGCCTCTTATAGCATCACATTTTCATAAATAGTTATTTGCCTGTTTCTCCACCTAAGAGTCAAAATGAGAGCTTATACATGGTTTGTCCAGCCCCAAGCACAGTGCTTGGATATCATGAAGGCTCCTCAGTGTTTAATGAATGGGTGGCTCCTGTTAGTATTTTTGTTTTAGTGTTATTTCATAAAATACTACTCCCTTATATCTGGAATACTTTTCTTCAAATATTTTATTAAATAAAATAGCATATAATTTGGGATGCCATTTTTGTCTTAAGAACTTGAAGTTGACACATGGATGTAGAATTATAAAAAAAGAAAGGATGATGAATGATAATTGGCCAATTCCATGGCTGTGGATTATACTATACAGCCTATGTGGAAACGTGCTCTCCCTGCAAGTCACATAAGAGGCATCGGTTCTCTAGAGAAGCGATAAAATATCCTTCTCTAGTGTTTAGGAACCTTGAATGTCACAAAGGTCTTCTTATGGGCTAAATGAAATCTTTCTTAATGAAGTTTCTGTTTCTTGGTTCATTCCTCAAGGGTAATTGATAGTGGCTGAGTCTTATCTGTCAATTAACAAATAAGCGAGTGCTATTTATTGAGTTCTTACTACACGGTCACCACTGTAATTACAAAATTGGGAAACCTAAGATGTATACGACATTATGATTTTCCTGTTGCAGTTTCAATTTTCTTATGAGATGCCACATGGAAAAATCATTCAATCATTAATCCAAAAATGTTTCTTGAGAATCTGATTTGTTCCAGGGACTGGAACAAAGGGACTAGAGTTACAGGAAGAAGACCTGATCTCTGCAAGAAATGCAGAAAGAGAGTTTATTCTCTCCCCAAATGTACCCTTCCTATTATGAACACTTTCACTAAAATGTCATAAGTTTTGTTTGAAACATGGTTGCTGACCATATTCTGTAGCTGTAGTAGAGGTCATGGCTATTAGAGTAGCATTGATTGTTGCATGTATCAGTTATGTGTTGCCACGATAATACTATATAACAAATACCCTCCAATCTTAGTAGATTAAAGCAATAATGATTGATTATTACTCTCAAACTTATGGGTAAGTTGATTCTGCTGAGCGGGGTGCTCTAAGGCTTACCTATGTATCTTTGGTTAGCTGTAGGTTGGGTAGGTGACTTTGCTGATATTGACTGGGCTCTCTTACTTGTCTAGGGTCTCACCTAAGACAAATGACTAGGCTTTGCTTAATGTGTCTCATCCTCCAGCAACCTAGCCTGAGAATGTTGACATGTTATCAAGGCAAAGGCAGAAGAGGCAGATGAAGAGAGAAAGAGCAGAAATGTGGAAGGAATTTTTCAAAACTTAACTTGAATCACATTTATTCCATTGGCCAAAGCAAGTGTCTTGGCCAAGCTCAGCATCAAAGTATATACTAATGGGCATAGACACAGAGAGACGTAAAAATGTTGTCCACTAATACCATGAATCTGCCACGATAGAGTAGCTAAGGCTTGAGAGGTGGGTGCCAAGCCAAAGTGACCAGAATGCTTATGTTAAAGATTTTCCAATCCTTTTCCCCTTCGAATGCAGGAGGTATGGGAGGTTGAGTTCATCTTATTTATACAGATGATGATCTGATGGATATGACTGCAGAATCACTAATTGCACACGAGCATTCTTGTAACAAGTGAGTTTTCCGGGCAAAGACAGAGGCTATAGGAGTATGAAGAACCCACCTATATCACAAATCTGTTTTCAAAGTTCATGTCTATAGTTTAGCAATCAAGACATTTCTCTGCTCCAGCTGCTGCCTCTATGGTTCTTCTTGGGAAGAGCAATTTCCCATTATCGCACTTAGTCGAGGGGCCATCATGCCTTAAAGGCCTGAGTTACTGGCACTGTTCAAGTTACATACTGTTATGGGTTGAATTGGATCCTCCAAAGAGATGTGTTGAAGATCTAACCCTCATTATTTCAGAATGCTCTCTTATTTGGAAACAGTGTCATTATAGATGCAATTAGTTGAGATGAGATTATACTGGAGTAGGTACGATAGACCCTTATTTCAATATAACTAATGTCCTTATGAGAAGAGGAGAGAGAACCACAGAGAGGAGAATGCCCTGTGAAGGTACAGAGAAACACAGGGAGAAGACAAGCATGAGATGACAGAGGCAGAGGTTGGAGTCAAGGATTGCTAATAACCTCCAGAAGCTAGGAGAGGGGCGTGGAACAGATTCTCCCTCGGAGGTCTCAGAAGGAACCAACCCTGCTGACCCTTTGATTGCAGATGTCTAGCCTCCAGAACTGTGAGAGAATACATTTCTGTTGTTTTAAGCCAACCAGTTTGTGCAAGTGTCTTTGGAATCGGGTCACGGGTAGGATTAGCCCCAGGAGAGCTGCATGGCATAGCTTTCAAACAGTTCTCAAAACTCATGTCTTATTTAGGCTATTCTCCCAGGATTATTGGAGCCAATTGCTGTGCACCTCTGTTTCTAAGAGACTGCTAAACCCAGCAATCCCAGCGTGACTGACCCATCCTAACTGTACTGTGACATTTTTGGTTACTATTATGGCTTAAAAAAATCAAACATTTATTCTCTGAGCACAGCGGAAGAGCTGCTTGCTAACTACCCAGCTAAATACATTTACCTTGTGAGGCTTTGAGCAAGTCCCGTTTCCTTCTGCATCCCCTCAAGCACTGTAGGCACCGCGGGATGTTTCTGTTTCTAACTCCTTCAGCCTTTATTACAAGGACCCCCAGGAGCGCCTGCTGGCCCATCTCGTTCTCTAGCTATCGTCAGGGAGGAGGATTCTGGTTTTACAACCCCGAGAAGAAGCCTTCACTTCATTTTATATTCCCAAGGTGCCTAGCGCACTGTCAGGAGTGTACTGGCGCTCTCCACCTGATGATTAACTGATTCTTGACCTTTCTGTCAGGCAAGCAGTTGTCGTAAATCCATGGAGAAAGTTCTCTGGATCTTTATTGGTGGTGGTGGTGTGGGGAGATGAATTAAAGGGAGGAAAAGCATTACACAGAGCTGGCAAGGCAGCTGTCTTTATGCTCCAAGTACTATGTGTCCCAGCCATTGACCAAAGGGCCCTGGAACGATTTCCATTAGAGTCACTTCTCAGTGATGTTTTGAGAGATACTGGATTCTAACTGGTAAATAGGAGATGGAACATATTTGGGGGCTGGCCCAGGAGACATGTTACATAGCGTAAGTACTAACTCTTTGTTCTAGTTGGAAAGCACAGCGGGCAAAGGGAGGGGGAAGGGAGGTTTCGGGCAAGGGGAAGTAGAGGTTTGGGGAAAACAATCCTCCTTTGTTCCAGCAGCAGCCTCTGAATGACCGGAAGCAGCTGAGGGGTCTCTAGGGAGAAAGGAGGTCAGTCAGCAGGAAGGTATCAAAAGTGAAAAGGTAGAGTAAGACGTGGAGGAACCAACTGTGGCAATTTCTTAGCTGATCTCTGGTGGGAGACCTGGGGTGTTTCTTTCCCCAGTTTGGTCTGACAGGTGAGCATGTACGTCTGGATTTCTGCTTCAGCCATGAAAGATTTCATATTATAGAAAATATACTACGAAGACTTAATTTTTTTGTTTTTTTTTACAGAGCCCAGGGAGCTTTTCACAGAAGCGATTAAAAAAACATCTCCAGCTTTGATCCACTCCTTTGCAATGTTTTGGTTTTAAGTCAGACACTTGAGTCCTCTATAAAAATAGCAAGCAAATTTCACAACCACAGATATACATTTTAAAGCGTAAATGTTCTTAAATTATATTTAGACAAAATCAGGATTAGCTTCATGTTTTTAAGTAAGAAAACCTCCTATAAATTATGAATATATTTTGATTTGGAGTAAGTAAATGACTTTTAAGCAAAGCAAAGTATTTTTATGCCAATCTGAAACTTTACTATAAGAAAGGTACTTTTTGGTGCCAGTGTTTTTCTTCATGTTTAAGTATGAAGAAATGTTATGTCTTTTTTTTTTTTTTTTTTGTGGTACGCGGGCTTCTCACTGCTGTGGCCTCTCCCGTTGCGGAGCACAGGCTCCGGACGCGCAGGCTCAGCGGCCATGGCTCACGGGCCCAGCTGCTCCGCGGCACGTGGGATCCTCCCGGACCGGGGCACGAATCCGTGCCCCTGCATCGGCAGGTGGACTCTCAACCACTGTACCACCAGGGAAGCCCCAGTGTTACATCTTTGAAACAGCAGGTAACCCTTGAAGCACTGACACTGCTTAACAAGGGACACATCTAGTCATTTCAGGTTTGGATCGTTTGGAAATAATCTCACGAGGTTAAGGACTCTGGAAGTGAAGGCCTCTGATTTAAAGGGATTTTAGTGTTTGCCGAGGTCTCTGTTTCATGGAAACTGTGGTTTGAAACAACATTACTCAAGCAAGATAGAGAATCTGCAACCTGTAAACCCCAGGTGGGTAAGATGCTCTAAATCCTTGAAAGAGCTGTGGTGAGTAACAAGCTCTTGGACATTGAATCATTTCATCCTGTTGATGTCGTGTTACCTGGTAACCACCTTAACTATTTTCCTAGATACGCCGAGAAATTAGAAAATAACAACAGAACATTTCTTTTATGGTATTATTCAACCATCAGCCAGGAGATTGAAGAAATCTTATTTGAAGACCCTACCCCTAAAACCTCTAAGACCTCTTTACTGCCCCAAGTCTAAAAATACTGTGAAGGAGATGACCAAGAAAATGAACATGTCTTGCTTTAGAAATTATAAATTAAGATGCAAATGCTTACTAGACTGAAAGATGGATTTTTCAGTGACTTCAGCCCCTTAGCTAATATTTAATGACAGATGCTAAGTGGGCAGGCCATTTCCCTCCCAAGGAAGATGGCTCACCAGAAAAATCCCTCCTGGCTATTTTGTAAGCCTCATACAATTCCCTCTGTTTTCTTGGCATTTGCTTTTCACACCTCAACCAGTTTTTTGTTTAGGATCCCCGTGGAGTCAATCTGAAGGCAGAGGGAGAGGAGGAAGGTGTCCAGTTGTTAGGCAGTAGATGACCTACATTCCTGCTGCCGATGGTAGGGCTTATCAACTTGGAGTGAGACTGCGTAGGTCATGGCAAAGAGTGTAAGACACAGAACTTGTCTACAAGAAAAGAATTTTCAAGAGGCTTTGGGAATAGTGTCTCCTCCTGAAAGAAAGGCGCTATCTCTGAAGGAAAGAAAAGAGAAAGCTTTAGAAATCAAGCATAAATTCCCTTCTATGTGTTTAGATTCTTAAGTCTGCAGGTAAACAAGGCAGCAGGGAGCATCTACACACAGGCTGAGGAAGGAGGCAAGCAGGGGGAGATTACCACTCATGACACCACTTGACATGAATTAAACATCTTTTAAAGAAAGAAGGTGTTCGATTACTTTTTTATTGCAGGCAATATTTACATTAATTATGCCAAATGCCGAAACTGTCTTCTAGAGCCAAGTCATCTGCACTTGTAATCAACTCATGCATTTTGGAGACCAACAGGTTAGGTTAGCAGAGGATGCTAGCAGGCTTTCCTCTGGGCATGTGAAATTAAAACGCGCTGCTTGAGAGACCTAGTCCTTCGTTTCCACATCAGATGCCCCTCCCGTTTCTTTCTCCCCTGTGGAATCATTAGTGAGCGCGATTCTGCTAAAGCACACTGGGGTGAGGACTCAAGTCCTCCATACTTGCAGCTTGTGGCCTGGAGTGTTATTTCCTGGGGCTGCAACTCTGACCAAGTGCTGAGGGTTTACATAAATTGCAGGTGACTCTGGCAGTGTCCTTAGTGTTTTACTGTTTTCTCCTATACCTATTGATTTGCAATGCTTCTAATTTTGCACCTGGTAAGATGGCAATGGATATCATTCCATAGAACCCATACTCCCTCCTCCCCCTCCTCCATCCAGGCACCTAGACCTCCTTCCAGGCACCTGTACCCATCTTATTCTTTCTCCCTGTAGATCTTTGCACATGCCAATTGCTAGACCTGGAAAGCTATTCCTTCCTCACTTTGCCTAGTTTCCTCTATTATATCTTCCCATAGGCCCATGAATCTTTTTTTACAGGACACAGCACAATGACAATTATACATTTGTAGTGTGATTATTTGATTAACTCCATTTCTCCTATTAAAATATGAGCTCTCAGGGACAGGGGTGTGTCTATTCTGCTCCACCAACATATCTCAGGATCTCCCATTGATCTCAGAGGGCCTGGCATAAAGAAGGTCTATAAAAATACACGTGAAATAAATTTAATATATGAGTGGAGTGGATGAATGAATGAAAATAAAACCCACAAATATTGCATCCATCCAAATTATTCTTCTGCTTATAATATCCACTGGTCTTTTGATATCTTGATTACCTTCTTCCCATCATTTGAGAGAGGTCAAGTCCCAGCTCCTGCATGATCTGATTTTTAACTATTAAATCCTCACCTAATCCCTTGTTTCTCCAAATTTCACATATCATGGATATACATGCCTTGCATTTATGGCAGGTTTTCCCCCTACATCTGTAAAATTTGTCTTCCTTAACAGATTTATGATGACACAGAGATACTTTCTACCATGCTAAGCACAGCGTGTGACACACAGAAGACGCACAAATAAATCTGATCTATTTCTGGAATCCTTGAGATTCTATCTCAAGCTATATGAAGAAATATAGTTATGGCTATGAGGATAACTACTCCACTCTTTAAAAAATGGGTTGGGTTGGGTTAGGAAAGAAGGATGGGGAAAATGGCGCAGTGAGAAAGAGTGTATCTGTCTAGGTCTAGTCAGGAAAACATAAACCACACCAGTTATTTTAACACCTACCTGAACACAGGGAATTGGTTAAACAGGTATGAGAGACCTGAAAAAGTGAAATGGGGGACACTAAGATAGCATAGAGATAGTAAACACAGGCAGCAATTACCATCCTCAGGGTTGGAAACAAAGTGATAAAGTTGAGACCATTAGGACCTAGAAGCTTGGAGAAGGCACTCAGTGAAGCTGGGACTCAGAGTCTACAGCTCAGCTGGTGCTGGTAAACCAGGGAGGTCCCAAGGAGGCTGGTTCTGGGTGTGAGAAGAAGGTTGGAAACTGGAACCAACTGCTCCTGGAACAACCAGCTGCTGCTCGGGCAATGCTGATAAGAACAGGGAACATCCACAGGTTCCCTCTCCCTCCACCTGCCTTCTAGTCTCATCCTGATGGCAGAACTTAGCAGCTGAGAAAAGAGTACTTTGTGTCTCAGCTGTAGCATCACAGAGTAAAGTAGAGATGGGAAGGCTTAGAGCTGAGAGACAACAGCTTCAAAACTGACACAGGAGGTTAGAGGAAGAATGAAAACTCCTGTTATGATAAACTGTCAGGAATGCAGATTTTGGCAAAATATACGTAACATAGTAATGCTTATTTAAGGGATAATTCAGGATTTTTTAAAAATGACTTTTTATTAGCTAGTTTTAAAATTGATCACTCTGATACGGGAACAACCTAAGACTCCATTGATAGATGAATAGATAAAGAAGATGTGATATATATGTACAATGGAACACTAAAAAATGTAATTCTGCAATTTATGACAACATGGATGGACCTTGAGGGTATTATGCTCAGTGAAACAGTCATATGGAGAAAGACAAATACCATGTGATTTCACTCATAAGTGGCATCTAAAACAAAACAAAACAAAACAAAACCAATGAACAAACGAAGTAAAACAAAGCAAACTCGTAGGTATGGTGAACAATTAATGGCTACCAAAGGGAATGGGGGTTTGAGGGGTGGGAAAAATGAAAGAAGGAGGTCAACTGTATGGTGATGGATGGAAACTAGATTTGTGGTGGTGATCACTGTAATGTATATAGATATTGAACTACAATGCTGTACACCTAGAACTTACATAATAAAAAATTTTAATGAAATTGATCACTTCACATAATTATTATTTTGGGACTAGTTTATTACCCTTTCCACAGAATCATAATTAGTAAATTATCTCACCTTGAAGTATCTGGAGAAGAGAAGCTTCTAGTTTCTAGCCCCTCTAAGCCTTCCTGGCCATTCTCTGTTCCTGATGCCCTTCTTTCTACCCTCCATCCCTCAACATACCCCCAATCCAATCTCCACCCCTCCCTGCTTTACCCTGTGCCCAAGAAGGTTGACAGCTAGGGACTTAACACCCATACTTTCTTGCCACCTGGATTCCAGTTGGATTTGGCCAGTGGTATGCATGAGCAGATCAGATGAGAGGATGAGAGAGACATTGGGATACATTTTCCTGATCTTGAACCTCGTTTGGCTGTATTTCTGGCAGTGGCTGCCACCTCTTCTTGATTACCACACCTGTTGTGTGGTTCCTTTCCATGGCTTCAGTACTCAGTGGGTTCCAATTATATTATTTCTTCTCCTTAACCTTTTTCTTCTAAAGGTAGCAGTGGCTTTCTTCTCTTGGTCTCTGAGCAGCACAAATTCTCTGTCCATTCCCTTAGTACTGTCCATGCCTCTAGACGTTTTCCTTTCTTTAAAATATTTTGAATCATTGGAATTAGATTCTGTTTACTGGTAAACCTGAGTGATTCGTAGGTGCACAGAAGCATCATCTAGATGCCAGTTGCCACATCAGAACTAATGTATAGGTTTCATGTATTTATTTGTGTGACTCTTGATAAATGTTTGTTTTAATTATTGGAGCATAAGCTACATGAGGGCAGGGATGATGATTGTACCCCTCACTATATTCCCAGCAAATAACACTGCACCACGCAGAATAGTTGACAAATATTAGTTAATGAGTGATTTCATCCATTCAATAAATATTTATTGTATTTATTATATACTATGTACACGAATTGACATTGGGAGTACTATAGTGGGGAGGCAAGGGGCTATGTGGAAGAGGTCTCATGATAAAGGAATCGAGAATTATGGTGGAATAGCTGGCTGCGGTTGGAGTTACTTTGGATGGGTGGTCAGGGAGTGTCTCTGTGAAAGGTGATATTTGAACAAAAACTCAAATAAGGAACAAGCAAACTAAATGAAATGAGAGATGAACAGCTACCACCAAAACCTGCAATAGCCAAGTGTACTACCATGGAAAATCATCAGTTCATGAAGAAAGACAGCAAGAAAAGAAGAAAGAAACAAGGGAACTATAAAACAGCCAGGAAAGAATTAATAAGATAACATTAATAAGTCCTTACCTATCAATAATTACTTTAAATGTAGATGGATTAAATTCTTCAGTCAAAAGGCACATAGTGGCTGAACAGATTAAAAGACAAGACCCAATTATATTCTGCTTACAAGAGATTCACTTCAGCTTTAAGGACTCTCACTGGCTCAAAGTGCAGGAGAGGAAACAAATATTCCACACAAATGTAAACAGAAAGAGAGCAGGGGTAGCTATATTATATCACATCAGACAAAGTGGACTTGAAGTCAAAAACTGTAAAAAGAGACAATGAAGGTCATTACATTATGATAAAGAATCAATTCATCAGGTGGATATAACAATTAAAAAAATATTTTTTTTCCTCTAAGTTTATAAACAAGAGAAGGGTCCTGACTAACTCCTATTCAACATAGTCCTGGAAGTCTTAGTCAGAGATATTTGGCAAGAAAAGAGAAATAAGTGGCATCCATATCAGAAAGGAAAAAGTAAAATTGTCTGTCTGCAGACAATATGATCTTATATAGAGAAAAATTCTGAAGATTCCACAAAAAAACCCTGTCACAACTGATAAGCAAATTCAGTAAAGTTGCAGGATATGAAATCAACATACAAAAATCAGTTTCATTTCTATACACTAATAATAAATTTTCTATCTGAAAAAGAAATAAAAGAAAACCATCCCATTTACAATAGCATTAAAAATAATAAAATACTTAGGAATAAATTTAACCAAGGAGGTGAAAGACCTGTACATTCAAAACTTTAAGACACTTATGAAAGAAATTGAAGAAGGCACAAATAAATGAAAAGTATCCTGTGTTCATGGATTGGAGAAATTAATATTGTTAAAATGCCCATACTGCCCAAAGGCGTCCAGAGATTCAATGCAATCCCTATCAAAATTTCAGTGAAATTTTTCACAGAAATAGAAAAAAATATTACCAAAATTTGTATGAAACCACAAAAGATCCCAAATAGCCAAAGCAATCCTGAGAAGGAGAAACAAAGCAGGAGGCACACACTTCCTGATTTCAATCTTTGTTACAAAGCTATAGTATGGTATTGATATAAAAACAGACACATAGACCAATGGAACAGAATCAATAGCCTAGAAATAAAACCATGCATATATGGTCAACTATATGGTCAACTAATATTTGACATGGGGGCCAAGAATATTCGATGGGGAAAGTTGATAATTGGTGTTAGTAAAACTGAATATTCACGTGCAAAAGAATGAAATTGGCCTCCTATCTTTCATCACTCACAAAAAATTAACTGGAAATGGATGAAAGACTTAAATGTAAAACATAAAACCATAAAACTCCTGTAACAAAACACAGGGGAAAATACCTTGACATTGGTCTTGGCAATGATTTCTTTGATAAGCAGCAAAGCAAAATCAAGTGAGGCTGCAACAAACTACAGAGTTAATGCACAGCAAAAGAAATAGTCAACAAAATGAAAAGATAACTTATAGAATTGGAGAAAATATTTGTAAATCATCTATTTGATAAGGGGTTAATATTCAAAATATATAAGGAATTTGTACAACTCCATAGCAGAAAAACAATCTGATGAAAAATGGGCAGAGGTTTTGAACAGACATTTTTCCAAGGAAGACATACAAATGGCCAACAGGTACATGAAAAGATGTTCGACATCACTAATTGTCAAGGAAATGCGAATCAAACCCCAAATGAGATATCACCACACACCTGTTACAATGTTATCACCAAAAAGAACAAACATAACAAGTGTTGGTGAGGGTGTGGAGAAACGGGAACCCTTGTACACTGTTGGTGGGAATGTAAACTGCTACATTTACTATGAAAAAGAGTATGGAGTTTCCTCCAAAAACTAAAAATAGAACTACTATATGATCCAGCAGTCCCACCTGTGAGTATATATACTGAGGAAATTAAATCACTATTTAAAGAGATATCTACACCACCATGTTCATTGCAGCATTATTCAAAATAGCTAAGACATGGAAACAACCTAAGCGTCTATCACGGATGAATGAATAAAGAAGATGTACTATGTGTGTGTGTGTGTGTGTGTGTGTGTGTGTGTGTCTGTGTGTGTGTGTATATACACACACACACACACACACAATGGAATATTATTCAGCCATAAGAGAGAAGCATATCTTGCCATTTGTGACAAAATGATTGGATCTTGAGGGCATTATGCTAAGCAAAACAAGTCAAACAGAGGAAGAAAAATAGTGTATGTCCTCTTTTATATGTGGAATCTGAGAAAGTAGAACCCATAGAAATAGAGAGTAGAATGGTGGTTGCCAGGGACTGAGGTGGTGGAGAAATTGGAGAGATGTTGGTCAAGGTGTAGACCCTGCGGCTATAAGATGAATAAGTTCTAAGATGAATAAGGCATGCTGACTTTAGTTAATAATGCTGTATAATATACTTGGAAGTTGCTAAGACTGTAGATCTTAAATGCTATAAACACACACCAAAAAAATGATAATTATGTGAGGTGATAATAACCAATGTTATTGTGGTGTTTCACAACATATATGTGTATCAAATCATCACACTGTACACCTTTGACTTACATATGTTATACGCCAATTATTTTTCAGTAGTGCTGGAGAAATATAAATTTAAAGCAAGTGATTATCCATTTCTTTTACAGAAAACAATACATTTGATGGTTCCTGACAGGAGTAAGAGAACAGAATCGACAACATTAAGAACCTTCAAAAAAAAAACCCAACCAACCAATGAAAAAAAACCTGCAATGGAAAGATATTATGCCAGGCACTGATATTGAAAAAGTATAAGAACTTAAGAACTTCATGGCTAGTAACATGAACAGCAATTAGTATTAAAATGGCAAAGGCAAAGGTTATTACTAAATACTCAATAAGTGATGCAGATGATGTATGCTATAAGAGTCTGAAGAAGGTAAGAATGCTGGAGAAATAATTGAGGCAGAGATTTAACTCAAGCTTGACATTGCATTTAGATATACATATAGGAGAAGGATATCATCAGGAAAGTAAAAACTCCAGCAAAGACCTAGAAGTTGAGATGCCGTTGTTGTAGAGAGAGAGTGAAGAAAAATAGAAGGGCAGGTATACAGAGACAGGAAAATCACATGCCCTCAACTTAATTATGCATAATCATTCTTAGAAGTAGAATGTGGAAGAATTACTTTGTGGTAGAATGGACAGCTCTGCCTCAATTCTTTTTTGTCTTAATCCTAGTCATATTACTCTAGCTCACCCTTGGGAAAGTATATCTTGTGATCTAGAATAGCAAAGAGAAGGAAGAACCAGAGGATGGAACCAAACCAGTGTCAAGAAAGAATATAAGATCAAACAAAACAAGGAAACCAAGCTGAAGGAGCAGGCGTGAACATTGAACACAAAGACAGGAAGTTCCAGAGCTAGGTTGCAATGGATGCTGTGGCATGCTTTCCAGATAGTTAATCTTTTACTCCTAAAAGTAGCAGTGGCTTTTCCATATAAATATATATATAGTCATGAATCCCTTGAATGTGGGCTTGTTTGAAACGTGCTTCTGGTCCTCTGCAGAGAAAGGATCTTCTATAAACCCTAAGTGCCACTTTTTGCATGGTTTTTTGAGTTTGCCTGTCCCTGTGGGTTTCTATGTCTCCTGGGATATCCTGAGTGTGAGGTAACATAAACTAGCCGTAAACAACCCAACCGGCCCTAGGCTTTCCAAGATTGTGGGTAAAGTTTAAACCTGAGCGTCACAGTCAGAATTAGAGCCAGAATATCCTGAGTGTTATAAATTCTCCTATCCACAATATTGTTTCAGACTTTGAAAAATGGTGTATAATTTCATCATATGTCTTCCCACAGTGACAGTGATGTAAGGCTCTACATACACATCCGAATGAAAGGTGGACTGGATTTTAGACCTAGATAGAGAAAAAGCTTCATTGTATTTAGGGCATAAATCACAAGTGTGGCCTAAGTATTGATAATGCATCAGTTTATTTTATAATAAATAAAAATGCTTAGAGGTGATGGAGTGCTTTGCATCCAGAGAGCATTTTATGAACATTGACTAATTTATCATTATTTGCAAGCCAATTAATTTTCACTACCCTGAGGTAGAAATTGTAATTACACCAGACTGGCAGTTGGGACAAAAGAAATTGGGGAGAGAATAAAAAAGAATTGTGAGTTTGACAGTCCTGAATTACATGGATATTTACTGTTCAATTTAAATACCATACAATAAAATTTGCAGTGGATATTTTGGTAAGACACGATTTCAGGTCTTACCTGAAATAGGTAAGGTCCCAAACATACTCTCACCTTCCCTTCCTCCTTCACTTATTCATTTACTCAATTAATCCCTTTAACAAATGTTTCTTGAGCACTGTGTTAGGTATTAAAAATATAAACTTAGGTACGATATATTAGTAGTTCTTAAGAAGCTCACGGTCCTCTAAACGAAACAAGTATGTAAGCAAACAATGGCCAAGTGGTGTTGTAGGTACTATCACATAAGCAAGAAGTGACTTACCAAATTGAAACAGGGAATTGCGGACAGTAAAATCTTCCCAGGTAAAGATGTTGCTTCCACCGAGTCTTGAGGGATGACTGATATTTATTATACAGATATGGTGGCAAAGGGTAGCCAAGACAGAAGAAACGTTACGCTTGAAAATTCAGATGTATGAAAGATCACAAACTTTTAAGGGGACACAAGCAATTCTTAAGGGCTATGATACAAGTATAGGTTGAAGGTGCAGGAGGATATAAAATTAGAAGGTAGACAGGAACAATATCACTGTAGCCTGTGAGTTAGACGTTAACCTGAAGGCCAATGGGATGTCCTATTATTATTTCACAGTCTTTCAGAAATTCTGGTCCAGTAATCTGAAGCAGGATCTGAGAATCTATGTTTTAAACAAAAGCCCCTAATTCTTCAGATGCAGGTGACCTTCGGCTACGCTTTGAGAAATTGATATAGGTGACGGTGAGTTATTGAAGGAACTTCTCTAAGGAAACATAATCAGATTTATATTTTAGAACAATAATTCTGATAGTAATGTGAAGGATGGATTAGGAGAGGCTGCAGTTGAGGCAAAAGTTGGGAGGGGAGACTGAAATCTACTTGAACTGTTCAAGAAGGAAAGAGGGCAATTTGATCTAAAGTAGCTGAGAGGGTTTAGGAAGGAGAGGTTAATTTGGAGGATATTTAGGAAGAGGGTTGGGGATTGATTTAAGATGAGGGGATGGAGATAAAAGAGTCTAGGATTACTCCTAAGTTTTTAAAACAAGGTGATACAATCGTTCTGGAAGGAGAGAACATTTCCACTTACACTTACTGCCTCCTAAGTCTGTGCTTGAAGAAAACAAATTTGTGTTTAAAACTTAGATGTGCTCATGATCTGTGTGGAGCAAAATTAATGGCTACCATGGGCTGCAATTCCACCATTTGAATAATAAGAAAGATGAAGTCATTTTATTTGTTGGATTGTAAAAGGGAGACACCAGAGTCAGAGTGACTAGTTAGTTGGCTATTAGGATTATCAGTGAGGTTTTGAATGTCATTGTAACAAACAATAGGAGGGGAATCAAACTTTAAAAACATTTCAAAAGAAGAATTGACAGGGCTTTACCACTAGTTCAAGATGGTTAATGAGGGAGATGAAAGAGAAAGTTAATATTTCAAGCCAAATATTGCAAAGAAGTTGAAGTTGATGATGAAATAGAGTAATCGATAAAGAGGAGAGTGGGATAAAGGGTGGGTGAGCAGCTGGGTTTAATTTGGGGTTCAAATAATGACCTTGAGCTGTTAGTGGGGTATTCAAGGGAATGAAGACTCAATAGGCACTTGAAACTACTGAACTGGATCTCAGATGAAAGGTTTATGTACCGGTTGCACTGACCTCAGGCCCTAATCATGACACTGCTTCAGGATGAGAAGCTGGAATTACTACCAGTTACTGTACAGTGGCCAGCTAGTCCATGGGTTTGTCAGAGGACACAGCTATTTACCACACTGGAAAATGTGCCTCCTGTTGATTTCCTTCCAATTGCTGAAATAAGAATAGCGTAGAATATTAATCAAGAATATGTGTGTAATATTCTTGGAGGTGAATCCTTTCTTGTTCTCATATAGAAAGTCTGTAACTCAGAGTTCTTTTTTCTTTTGTATTCCACCAGCAGCAGTAACTAAATAACTGTCTTCAAAAACATATGTGTTTAGATGAGTTCTTCAAGGCGAAAGTTACCCTCAAACCTACAGGAATAAACCTCAAATGATTTCCTGTTTCAAATAAAAGAAAGGGTTGAGAGACTTATCTAAGCCCAGGTCATTTAGAGTGGACTTACATAAGAATATAAACGTAGTTTTAACCACTTCTAATTTCTTTGCTTAAAAAAATCATATTCATCCTTATACCAAGTTAAATGGTCTATCCTATATAGATTGAAAATGACAAAGAATGCTGCCAGAGTCTAATTACTGATTATGGGACTTAGGACAAGCAGTTATAGGAAAGGCTATTTCATAGTTACTTTATGGTTTTTGTTTTTGTTTTCCAGAAGGAAGGAAACTTACTCCATTCTCAACCCGGTGAAACATTTACAAATGTTTCAAATGCATCGGTACTGTGGGTTTGCTAGTGATAAAATCTTCTCTAGTGAATTCCAATTATTCTTTTCCAGGCTATTTTGAAAGAATTGTAAATCTGTTTCATGGTCTCCATGTTTTCAAAGTGGTTTCCACTAATTTATTTCAATCCAAATTAGAACTTTTTGACCTGGATGTGCCAGGATGCTATAATTTTAGCTATTTCAGACAATCAAGGGGCATAATTGCGAATACTTCAATTAGCGGATGAAAACAAATGACTGTAGATTTTAAAACTCACTTGTTTACTATCGAAAGAATTTCCATGAATAAGCCATGAAAGGAATTTCTAAAAACATTTACCAGCTGAGCAAGTGTTACATGCTTGTTCTCTGATGACGTCTTTACCCCAAAACTGCAATGGGAAAGCAATTTACCGATAAGCACCTATAGATTACTGTCTATAATCATGGGCTTGAAACCAGAGAACACTCCTTTATGTGTATTAGAGTAATTTTGTTGAATGAATGGATGGATGAATGAGTGAATCTTCCCCATTTCTTATTTAAAGAATTTACTAAAACGTTTTTGAATTTTATTTTGCTGCTTACACATTTCTGTACAAATCCCTACATTACTGAGAAAGCAATGATGCTACAAATCCCTATTTTACATTTCGTATCACAGTGTGAACCACCTTCACATACATGATCTTTAACTAGGTGCAAGATACTCAATAGTACAAATACCACACTAATGAATTTGTGTTTCAGATATTTTCCATATGCTTCACAGAAATCTTAATTCAGGCTGATTACAAACGTGAACTCCAGCATTAATCATTAGGCCATTAATCTTAATAACTTTGGTGTGTTGTTACTGCATGTCAAGTAGATAATAAATGGTGACGACCATTTAATATAGAATAGCATGCTGCTCATCATGTCGTTTGGGCTCTGTCTCACTTAATCTTATAGTGGTGAATTCATATTGGAGGTTCTCAGCATTTGAAAGAGAAAGAAACGATGGGTAACCCGTTATTTGTATACTTATAACTACATGAGCAATGATAAATTTTAATAGGATCATACTTGGTATATTATTAGCTAAATATACGGAATGAACTTTACTGGAAATTACCTATAGATAACTCTTGATTAGACTCAAAAGATGTTACAGTTGACAATTTTTGCAATATTCCTGGACACAGACTACTACAAAGCAATGTGCTAAGCATGATGGGAAATATAAACTAGAGCAAACCCCTTGATATTCTTGAGGGATTTCCTCTGTGTCTATATAAACTTTAATTTTAGTGATAACTGTTTTTCTTATCTTGGGGCCCATGGGTGATCCTCAGGGATCTGTACAATCTTGAACTTGTGCAAAAAATTGTGTTTGTATATAAAAACTTTTTTCTGAGATGAGTACTGTTTCATCAGTTCACCAAAGTTTTCGTAATATCAAAAGGGTTGAGAACTACTGAACTAGATATATCATTTCCTTCATAAAATACAGGAAATGACTTTCATACCTGTAATGAATATATAAATATGAATCTAAAGTAATCTACATAACAAATACCAGGCTTTTCTGTTGAATAATACTTCTGTCAAAGTAAGAAAACTCACAGTCTCAATTTTCTTTCCAGTTTTAGCTATCGCTTGTTATGTGCTTACTGTTCTGGCTGCAGCACTCACTGTAACAGTTTCACAAATCTCTCGTTTCCATACAAAGTATATGGTACCCTAGCCACATCATCGATTTGATTCACTATCAATTTCAACATTTCACTTTGTTTTTTAATCTAAAGATCTCGACTCTGGTTAAACTGGCACAAAGAATTGGCTTTATTTTCAAAATCATTTTAAAAGAATCACTTCACAGGAGTTTATATAGAGAGAGTGATGGGTGGAGAACACAAAAACCTGCATTGAGATACGGATGCTGAGCAGTTACATAAGTTTGCTAATTACCTAAGTAATTTGCTTCTTCACAGCAATCTTACATCATATACTATTCAATTGTTTTACTTTAGAAAGTGCATCTCATGTGACTCATTACTTCTCTGTGTCTCTCATAATAGTTGAAATGATAAAGTGAAATCCAGAAAGACAGTGGTCTTCTGTAGTCCTAAATTAATGAGATGACTGTAAATAATGACTGATTAAGAAAGAAACAACAACCAAATGACAATTGGCAGTAAAATAATAATAATCTCTTTCGGTTTTAAAATGAGCTGTGATGGCAATTCCAAAGTGGAATTTTTTAAAATGTTTTCAGCAATGGTAACCACGTTATAATAAATATGTAGATACTCCCTAGGTTTTACTTTAAAGAAAAGTATCTATTGCATATACAAATACAATGTCTTGTTTAAAGGATAATTATCCTAAAAAGGTTATGAAGAAGTGCCATAGCATTTCAAATAGTTGGGGATGACTTCCTCTGGTGAAATAGTGATGGTAGATATTGAGAGATACAATTAGATCTGAGCTTTGAAAATGTCCAGGGTAGGGAGAGTGGAGAAGAGTATACAGAATAAGTACATGCCCAGAGGAAGGAAAATGCCAGGCATTTCAACATGATAATATGTTTGCTTTGAGCTATTTGTGTAGGAAAGTAAGAAACAATAAATCTGGAAAATTAGGTTGAGATCACATTGTAAAGTCTAATTCCAAATCTTCTGGGCATTTTGTACCCACCAAGGTTAAGATTGTTTTTTTTTCCTTTGACCCCTAGTAACACTTTGTATCTGTACTATTCATAAGCATTTATTATTTATATCTTTTTACCATCAGATACCTTTTCATATATGTCATTTCTCCAACTAGATTGTAAGTATTTTTTTAATGGAAGAGCCCCTTTTATCTTTGTTTGCAAGCTGTGTGGCCTAAGTTTTCAGCATATTATAGTTAACCAAACAAATACGTGTGGATAGAAAACTGTCTTGTACTTTTGAAAAGTTATCAATGTTGTAGAATCAATCTACATAGCACAATCCCCACCTTACTCTCTTCAATCACATCAGGAACAAGGGGGTATTACATGGTATAGGAGAAAGATTACTGGCTTAGGTTTATATTCAGGGCTTTAATTCCAGTTATATTACTGTCTTTCTTCTGGACCTAGGCTTCCTGGATCCTCTGCAGTCTCATTTTTAAAGTTGGGTTATTACTATCTGTCTTTTATTTAAAAATAATTTTCTCACAGTTAGAGCTGACCAATAACAAAAGAGGTAGAGTCCTTTAAATAAGAGATGGATGGCCACATGCCTAACAGGGTAGAGAAAAGACTGCCCTGCCCAAGAGAGAAACTCTGCAGTCCCAGCGAACTTAAAGATTGCATAATTTCATTATTTTAAGTGATAAACAGCAAAAGCTCAACAAATAGTGACAGTAGCTGCAGGTCAAAGGCTGATCTTTAATCCACTACTGCGAAAAAAGAACATTTGAGCACACTCTGGTTTGCTAAGCCACGTTGGCATAAAGACAAAAGTCATAAAGATCCAGGTCAAGGAACTGTGACCATTAGCCTCTCTGGATGGCAATTTCTTCACCTGTAAAATAGAAGAGATGGTGTGGCAACCATCAAGACGCTTCTACTTTGTGACCACCTAGAGGGGTGGGATAGGGAGGGTGGGAGAGAGGGTGATGCAAGAGGGAAGAGATATGGGAACATATGTATATGTATAACTGATTCAGTTTGTTGTAAAGGAAAAACTAACACACTATTGTAAAACAATTATACTCCAATAAAGATGTTAAAAAAAATAAAATAAAATAAAATAAAAAATAAAGTAATAGAGGAAAACTGAAGTTTAGTGAAAGTGAGGGAGGAAAGTACCAATGATATAAATTGGGAAGTTGTCAGGAGGAGATAGGCTGAAGCCATGAGAATGGATGAACCACTCAAGGGATAGAATTGCAAGCAAACAAATAAACAATCAAATTCGCAAAAAAAAAAAAAAAAAAAAAAAAAAAAAAAACGCTTCTAGCTCTAAGCTTGTTGAGAATTCTTCAGCTCCTAAATCGTTTCTGCTGGAAGAAAGGGGGGAAAGTCTAATTTTGCCCTCTCTTGGTGGAATAGCAGAGCTGGCTTGCGCAGCCTGGCCAGAGGAGATGGTTAAATTACCACGAATTTAGTAAGCCAGTTGACATCACGTTTGGTAGGTGGAAATGAGCCAGATTACACCACAGAAATCAGCAGCTCCACAAATCAGGACCCCTCCCCGAGAGCTGGCTTTTTACACTTTTACCAGCCCATCGTTGGTCTTACTTGAGCATGCCATCCTGAAAGTGAGAATTATTCAGCTGTGGATAGCAAAAAGGATAGAAGACTGACATGGCTGCTTGGAAATACTGCAGCATCAGAGAATACCCAACAGGAACAAGGCATTGCGGTCAGAAAACAGAAGGCATGTAGATAGGGGAGAACAGACTTCTGACATGAACGACTACAAAGTACAGACTTAGTTAAGAGCCTCTGAGTAGTAGTTCTGATATCACAACGCAAACGTGGCAGCGGACATTGAGTCTACTTAACAAGCTTAATTAATACAATATGTAATTGTTTATATGCAAATTAAAAGCATAGATTCTATTGTTATTCATCTGAGTATGGGTATGATAGTTCTATCAACATAGTTTAATAATTAGTCTGGTGAGCAGGTATATATATATTTTTTTACTCTTTTTTAAATTGAAGTATACTTGATTTGCAATGTCATGTTAGTTTCAGCATGAGTTCATGATTGCCACATCTGGTAATCTTATGACATTTTTTCCCTCAAAATCTATTTCTTGGTTTTTTTTTTTTTTTTTTTTTGCGGCACACGGGCCTCTCACTGCTGTGGCCTCTCCCGTTGTGGAGCACAGGCTCCGGACGCGCAGGATCAGCGGCCATGGCTCACGGGCTTAGTTGCTCCGCGGCATGTGGGATCTTCCCGGACTGGGGCACGAACCCGTGTCCCCTGCATCGGCAGGCGGACTCTCAACCACTGCGCCACCAGGGAAGTCCAAAGTCTATTTCATTATGGTCAAAATTACATTATAATATTTTTTCCTACAGTTTGTTATTTTATTTTCAAGAATACTTGAGTTTCATTTGAAAATCTTAGACCATTATATTTTCAAGTGGAAACAGTCTGGGCCAACAGAAATCAATATAAATAACTAACTTTTAATATGTTCTTGCTACATCCCAAACCTTGTGCTGGATTTTATATAAATGTTACTTAATGTATATGGCAACCCAATGAGGTAGGTACTTGTTATGTGCTGAATCGTGTGTTTCTCTAAATCATACGTTGATGTCCAAATCCACAGTACAACAGAATGTGATGTATTGTATTTGGAGATAGGCCTTTAAAGAGGTAATCAAGGTAAAATGAAGTCACTTGGTGGGCTCTAATCCAGTAAAAGTGGCGTCTCTATGCATGATCAACACACAGACAGGCAAACATGTGAAGACAAAGGGAGAAGATGGCCATGTACAAGCCAAGAAGAGAGCCCTCAGAATTAAACCAACCCTGCTGACACCTTGACCTTGGATTTCTAGCCTCAAAAATTGTGGGAAAAAATTTTGTTATTTAAGCCACCAAGTCTATGTTATTTTGTTATGGTAGCCCCAGTAGACCAGTGAAGTACTATTATATTTCCATTTACATATGAATAATCTAAGGTTTAAAGAGATTAGACAAAGTGTCACATGGATAGAAAGTGACTGAGTAGAGACTCAGACTATAGTTATTTGCTAAGCAAATATCTGTTTATCACATACCATGTACCAGGCACTACTACATCTAAAGGTACAAATATTGTAAAAAATTCCCAAAATACATCAGTATTAAGGCTTCCAAACTGTAATAGTTGAATAGTCCTTGCATCAAAGTCAGGCACTGTGTGAAATCATTGTACATGTCTTATGCCTGCTGACAGTGATGGTGTTCTCGGGCTTCCTGCCATGTCCTTCCTGGCATTACAGTGTATTTTTACTGACTGTCCCCATTGTTCTGAGAAACACAGGGAAGACGAACAAATCCTTTGCCAAAAAAAAAAAAAAAAAAAAAGGAATTCTTCGCAGATAAAGTTGGGGGATTCTCTTTAACACTGTTTTAGAGCTTCCCATTATATATTAATTAGCATATTAAAGACTCTAGAGTAAGGAAATGTCTTTATCTTTGTCTAGACCTGTGCTTCCTAACTTGACTGATCATAAGAACTTCATTTTCTGAAACAGCTATTTACATTCTGTAGCACTAGTGTTCCTCAGTACACATTAAAAACATGCTCACCTAGAGGGAAGAGATATGGGAACATATGTATATGTATAACTGATTCACTTTGTTATAAAGCAGAAACTAACAACACCGCTGTAAAGCAATTATACTCCAATAAAGATGTTAAAAACAAACAAACAAACAAACATGTTCACCTAGAAGCGATGGAGGCATTAGCTAGAGCCACAGTGGTAATCAGACTGCAATATATAAGTGCATCAAATCAACACATTGGACATCTTAAACTTATACAAGGTTATATGTCAATTATATCTCAATAAACCTGGAAAAAATGCTCACAGAGGTAATAGGCTCTTTGAAGTAAGAGGGTGTTAATACTGAATCTTCTATTTCAATACTGAATCTTTTATTTCACAATTAGGTATTTGAACTGAAGTAAAAAAATTAGAAACCCATTATAATTTATATCATTATTTTAAAATCTCACAAATACCAAGCATACATGTTCAGTCCAAACTAAGAATTTCTAAATCTATAAACAATAAATTCTGGAGAGGGTGTGGAGAAAAGGGAACCCTCTTGCACTGTTGGTGGGAATCTAAATTGATACAGCCACTATGGAGAACAGTATGGAGGTTCCTTAAAAAACTAAAAATAGAATTACCATATGACCCAGCAAATCCAACACTGGGCATATATCCAGAGAAAACCATAATTCAAAATGACACATGCACCCCAGTGTTCATTGCAGCACTATTTACGATAGCCAGGTCATGGAAGCAACCTAAATGTCCATTGACAGATGAATGGATAAAGAAGATGCGGTACATATATACAATGGAATATTACTGAGCCGTAAAAAGAAATGAAACTGGGTCATTTGTAGAGTCGTGGATGGATCTAGAGACTGTCATACAGAGTGAAGTAAGTCAGAAAGAGAAAAACAAATATCATATATTAATGCAAATATGTGGAATCTAGAAAAATGGAACAGATGAACCATTTGCAAGGTTTGCAAGGCAGAAATAGAGACACAAATGTAGCGAACAAATGTATGGACACCAAGGGGGGAATGCGGGGGGGGGTGAACTGGGAGACTGGGATTGACTTCTATACACTAATATGTAAAAGATAGATAACTAATAAGAACAAAAAAAAGAATTTCTAAAGAGCAGTTTATGTTTAAATGGGAAAAATATTAAGCATGGTAATATGCAGTACAGATTAGTTTTAACAAAACAAACTTACATCTACATCTGAGGATCAGCTGTATCAAACTCATTAATCTGAATGAAAAGTTTTAAAATTTTCAACACAATAATTTTCATGTTTTTCCATTGCATCTAAGATAACGCTATCTCTATGAGAGAGAGGATGAGGACATATTTTGTTGAAAGCTAAATATGGTAAAAAATTATGTGGGTATTACCTGGCATCTTATGCCTTATCTTTAAAATTGATTTTTAGAGAAAATCTGTAAGCTAACAGTAATTTCCTAAGCTATAACATGTTAGGGGTAGCTAGGCAAATGACTTGAAAAACCCAGAGAAAATGTGGCTTGGTAATTTTTTTAGAATCTGTAAATATCACATTCTACTTGTTTCTACAACTGCCTGTATTTACAAACACCAGCCCCATCTCACAGGCAGACTTAACCCACGTTCTTTCTGAGGTTGGTGGGTCCAGCATCAGTCCTGTGCTCAATGATTTTGAAATGACATTACTTCACACATGTTTTATTTAAAAAAATTCAGAAATTTAAGAGGAGAAATTCAGACTCATTCATTTTGGGGACTTTGCTGGTGGTCCAGTGGTAAAGAATCCACCTTCCAATGCAGGGGACATGGGTTTGATCCCTGGTCAGGGAACTAAGATCCCACAGGCCACGGGGAAACTAAGCCCGTGTGCCACAACTGCTGAGCTCGTGCACCTCAAATAGAGCCCTCCTGCTGCAAACTACAAAGCCCACGTGCTCTGTAGCCCTCGCGCCACAACTAGAGAAGAGAAAACTTGCACGCCACAACTAGAGAGAAGCCCGCGCCACAACAAAAGATCCTGCACACCACAACTAAGACCCTGATGCAACCAAAAATAAATAAATCTTTAAAAAAAAAGACATTTTGCAAAGACATTGCAAACTCAAAAAAAAATCATTTTATAGAGAAACCAATTGTAAGTTTTCCTTATATATCCTTTCAAATATAGCCCAATTTACACACAACTTTCCAAGAAAGTATTTGTTGCTTAGAGTGAGGTACATCATCATAATATTAGATTTTCTCCCATAATTATTTTGCATATATTCAATTATAATTTATATTTAGCCTTTAGGGCACAGAAACTTAAACTGTTTTAAAGGTATAATTATTTTGTGCCATAGATAGAATTTTAATTAATGGGATAACCCCATACAGTCTAAATTATGATCTTTACTCTATTGCAATGGTTATATATTTGAAGAAAGGACTAAAAGTATTTAAAAATAAATGCCTTGATTAATTAGAGATAAAATATTCATGTATGTAGAAGTAATTTAATGGCTTCTAAGGCAATGTTTTTTTTTGTAGATCAGAGAAGGCTGATGTGATACTAGTTGTAAACAATTCTCTTATACATATTAATAGTCCCTAATAAGAAAGTAGATTACATGCTATTTTAATAAATTATAACAGTATTCTTTACATTACATAATGGTTAAATACAGAGAATAATTATTTTTAAAAAATGATTAAAATTCAGACATATTTCCTTAAAGTAATTTTAAACCTAATTACTGCATTTTGAGCTTTCTGAAATTTTATTTTATCTATTAATGTGATTCCTAAATTTCACTTACTTACATGTAGGCAAAGAGACATATATAAATGAAAATACCTCTAGAGTACATAGAACTTGATAGAAAGCTAAGTCCTGTGTAACCTAATTACATTTTATAATAATAAAATTTTAATAAAAAATTGGGAGATACTCTGTTAGAGGAATTTTTTTGCTTTGCTAAAAAAAAGCTACATCTTTTGCTTAATATATTTCAATGCTTACCTTTTTTTCCTGAAATTGCAAAAAAATGTATTTAAAATATTGTTTATTTTGTGGTTTAAGAAGTTATAGAAACATTTCTGATGGGGCATGTTGCTAATTTGAAGATGGAATTACTCAAACAAGGATAGATTTGGGGTTTTTTGTTTGTTTGTTTTTTATGTTAGATTTTCCACAGGCTGGATTTCATGTTAAAGAAAATAACAAAGAAACAAAAAATCAATGTTTCCTAGGTCTTCCTTAGTTCTAGAGTAAATATAAATTTGGCTGTCCGGCATTCCATTTGGGGGAAATCACCTGTTCCCCTTCCTAGAGATAGCCTGCTCCATCATGTGACCCTGATGTGTTTAACCCTGCACCTCACCTCAGGCTCTTAGGGAGGGGCCCCTCATTAGTTTAAATGCTAAATTTGGCTTTAAAAAAAATTCTCTTTCATCCTTTAAGACCTAGAACAAGAGCCAAACACTCCATAAAGCATTCCCTGGTTTCCTCGGGCAAAAGGAACCACTTCTTCCGCTTGTTTATGTGTCTCTAAATTCTGAATTTTAACCTTTAAGTTCTGAATTCATTGTATGTGAAGCATAGCCTTGTGTAATCGTCATGCATGTCTTGGTGTGGTGCTTAGCTGATAGTAAGCTCTCAAATATTGGTTGGGTGAATAGCTGCTTTGAAACCAGCCAGGTAAAATAAGCTCACCACAGATCTTTGATATAGTAAAGGGCAGCTCAGGGAAAGACTTGCTCTCACCAGTGTTAGCAGATCAAAAGGGGAACGGAGTCTGAGTTCAGACACGTATATCAGAGAGATCTCTGAGCAAGGACTACTTCAAAAGGACCAAACACAGCATTGAGGTTTGCTTCAGAAGCGTGACAACTCCTGTCCATTCCAGAGGAGGCGGGGGAGAAAGATGAAGAAGAAAAGCCCAGCTATGATGAAATGCTAATGTAGAACTTGACCAAGGACAGTTCTCAACTTGCAACTATTTCTTAGTAGGGTGGTGAGTATAAAGGCAACAGTAGTATAGAACTCTCCACGGGAAATTATGAAAAGCCAGCTGTTAAGGGGTGTGTGAGAGAAAGAGTGTTCTAAGACTCGTCAGAGAAGCCAGTGCAGGCAACCCTTCAACTGAGAGCATTCAGCTTAAAAAGACACAGAAAGAAAATAATGTCACAATAGGAGATGTGCCTCAAAGTAGAATTTGTACAACATTTTGCCAGAGCTATTTTAGCTTATCACACTCTTAATAAGGCTCTCTAGTTTTTGGTGTGGTTTATCCCGGGTATAACCACCACTGGCGGATGTGGTGAAAAGTGGGTCCCAAGTTCTCATCGGCTGGTTTTCCTCCAGTATCGCTCAGTAAGATGCCTGCTGCATGATCTACTTATTGTCCTGAAAAACGGCTCCATTTTTGTTTGAGTCTGCAGAACTGTATCTAATCTGAGTAGTCAATCCTGTTTCTAGCTCTTGTCAGCTACTCTCTGATAGTTCACTGTTCATTCTAGCTTGGATTTTTTTAATCTCAAAAGAGGTGGTTTCATTTAGCTCCTTTTGAATAAGAAGGTCACTTTTTCGTTGGGGTTCAAGCTAAAAACAACCTCCACCCCACCTTGGTAAATGCTATGGCACTGCTCACGAACCAAGTTAATCCTATTCCTCTCCCAACCAATGATGACAGTTATAATTTAGCACTTCACACCAACAGCAATACAGGAATGAACAAATTTCCATCAGGATACTAAAAGAGAGCCATCAATCTAGTGTAAATTTTCCTAGTTTTAAGCTTTGTATATACACCGGAGTTAAGAGGACAATGCCTTTCTTCAGTTTGGGTAATTAAAGCTCCAAGACTCTACTTTTCCTAGAAGACTTGATTTTTCCTCACCTGCTGTTCCCTGCCACACTTTATCGTGTTATTTCAAAAGTGCTTAATTTTCTCAGTTTACTTTATCTACATTCATAGGACTTGTCTCGTTAACTGAAGCTCAATTTCAAAACACTTGCATAATATTAATTCCTCTAATATTTATTGAGTGCCTTCAGGGTGCACAGAATTATATTATGCATAAGCTGGTTGGGGAGGAGACTTGGGGTTGGAGAACCCTTACCTTTGCCTGGAGCCCTGGACTCACTACTAGTATATTGACATAAAAGAAGAGATAGGGAAAATTACTAACAAAGATAAACAAGTTTGATCATAGAAGTTCAGAAACTGCGCTGGAAAGGGAGAGGTTAAATTTGATAGCATAGGATGCAGTTTGACAGAATTTGATCTGGGTCTTCTAAGTAACTAAGAAATTATTAATGCAAATTTCCCATAATATAGGTTCAGCTTTCATTGCATTTTAACGAGACCGTATTTTTCTTCCACCTCATCTTTTGACGCTCCAGAAGCCATTCAGTTGCCAGGAAACAGACAGACAAATCACTAGCAAGCACATTTTACAAGACTATCACATACCCCACAGCTGATGATAGTTTTGTAAAAACATTTCTGAGTTTTTAAAGGGTTTCATTTATAGTAAACTGTAATAAAATTAATATGAGTTATTCTCAGATAGTTAATAAATAAAAGACATGTAAATCATGAAAATGGATACTAATCATAGCAGTATCTCTCCAGAGAGTAAGAGAAATGAAACAACCAACAGCATCACTCACCCTTATACACACACACACACACACACACACACACACTCACACACACACACACACACACACACACTTCACATCATCTGTGTAACAGAAGGCCACAGATTCTGCTGAAATTAGAATCTCCCTGGTTCTATTAGTTGCTTGGGCTGCCATCACAAAATACCACAGACTGGAAGGCTTAAACAATAGAAATGTATCTTCTCACTGTTTTAAGGGCTTGCAGCCCAAGATCTAGGTGTCTGCAGGCTTGGCCTCTCTGTGTGTCCTCACATGACCTGTCTCCTTAGTGAGTAGATTCCCTGTGTTTCTTCTGCTTCTTATAATATAAGGACCTGAGTCGTATTGGATTAGGGCCCAACCCTTGTGGCTCATTTAACCCTTGTCACCCCTTTAAAGGCTCTATCTCCAAATATAGTCACATTCTGAGGTACTAGGGGTGAGGGCTTGAACATACGAATTTGGGGCAGGAACGCAATTCATTGCATAACCGTGGTGGTTGTTTGAATCGACCTGTAAATCAGTGAACACTCCCAGGCAGTTTTCAACATTATGTTGTAACATTGCATTGGGGTGTGTTGCTAAAGATGCCGAAGGGCAAAGGCAAATATATGACCCCCTTGGAATGTGTGACCTCTTTCTCTAGCAGCCCATAAATATTTTGCATAAAAGGAGATGGGGTTATTCATTTCTAGAATAAGAGAAAAGTTCATTGTGCCTTATTGCTGTAGGACTTGCCTATAGAGCATCTATCCTAATGTTTTTTACTAGCTATTTCTAGCACGCACCTAGTTTTTAAGGGGTGGCGCTATAACGACAAAGAGACATTTGGCTGAGAAGTAGAACTTGTGGAGTTTAGTGTCTGCTAAGACCACTGGGTAGGAGGTGACTGGAATTTCGGTGGGATACATCAATGACAGGGTAGGGATGGAATGGGGGGGAGGGGGAGGGGGGGACTGCAGGCAGACTTGAACCTGAGTCTTAAATCTTCCTGGTTGCGTGACCTTGATTAAACTAAGTTTCTTCAGTCTTCATTGTATCACAGTAATATGAGAAATGGTAAATTTCTAGAAAAATAACAGTAGTCTATACCCCAAAGTAGGCTCATTATTTTTACCAAGCCCCATCTTAATATCAGTCTGTATTTACTTCCTAAAGTATTTTGTAATCTCCCTTCATTAACTGTGAATTATAAGCATTTATTAAGTGTCTACTATTTACCAGCACTAAACAGACTGTTGGATATATAAAACGAATGAATGCATATTTTCTTTTCTCAATAAGCTTGTCTATTCTATTGATGGAAAGGGCATATAGATAGTTTCCTACATATTGCTTGCATTGAACATTTACATATAGTACCTAAATTAAATTCAAATAACTAGTAAAACTTGGGTGTCTACTCTATGCTAAGCCCTATGTTAGGAGCCAGGGTTACAAAGACTGTGGCACTTGGGGAAGAATTTATTGACTTTGTTCTTATTCAAAGCACTAACATTAGAAATTTAAAATTCTAAGCTCATATATGTCAGTTTATTCTCTATTTATACCCTCATCTATAGTAGTGTCAAAGCTGTAAACTTATGAATGAGTCATTAGTAATATTCTGAGTCTGTCTAAAGGTCTTTGGGCACGGGCATAATTCAAGTTGACACTTCAGTCAATCACATATTTTCACATATTTGCATCATTTTTATTTTATGAAACTCTTAGTCATTTCAAAGTGTTTCATAGTGTTAAGATATTTATCAAATCCCATTACATTTCTGGTAATATTCATTTTGTATGGATTTGCTCCAAAATTAGTCTACAGAGCACGATAGTAGAAATGAAGAGAGCTTTCTGTTCAAATTGCACTTTACAGAAATCATTTCGTGCCATAGGCTGTATGTCAACAAGTGACTTCTTGGATATAGTGGCTGCCATTCAATCATTCAACAAAGACTTTTTGAATACTTATTGTTTACTGGAAACTATGCTAGGCGCCCTCTTCTGGTGACTGCAAGATAGGCACAGCCAGGAATGACATCTGCTTTCATGGAAAGTACAATGATCTTTTTCTGTTTTAAAATGACCACTGAATAAAATTATTAAAAGATAGAATTTAATAATGTAACACAAAATATTCAATTGTGTAATTCATTTAATATATTGGTATTTTCAAATTAATTTAATCCTCGCAGCTTTATTTTTTTGCCGCCTTCAATCTACACTAAGCTTTATGCATGTGGTCCTGTACACAATTGCAGTGCCCAATATTCCCAGCAGATGGCGATATATGGGGAATGACAGCTGCACCTAAGCCAAGTCTTCCCTTCCTCAGGCTTCATTTCAACTTGGTCGCTTTCTAACAAGACTATAAACTTATCTCAGAAACTGACTAAATGCTTGGAGTATATTGAACTTATCTGATAGGGTTCATAAAGCTTTGTTTACATCTGTAAGATCCATGCATTTGAAGTGCCTAAAATGAGAAAGGGTAATTAGATTTCCACTCTTTCATTTCCCTGAATTTGTTATAAAAATAATCATCCACTCTTTCATTTCCCTGAATTTGTTATAAAAATAATCAAAGTGCATTTAGGGAGGATTAAAATTTAAGCCTTCTGTACAATTCATTTTAAAGGTAGATTGTTTTTGCTTTTATTCTAACAGTACAAATCCAGACAAGAAATGAAAAATATTATAGCAGTTAACATAAAACTCATGTAATTTTGTTTGGGAGAGAAAGATAGAATGACATTAATGAAAGAGCTATAAAATAAATATTATAAGAATACAGAGTAGCTATTTGATTAGAAATTGATCTTAGAAGGTTTGACCTACTTTTCTCTGAATTAAATGCAACCCCCGAAGGTATTTTGGACACATGCAGTGCTTTTAGAAATACAGTTATCTACTGTTTTCTTTAAAATATTTTTTTTTTTTTTTTTTTTTTTTTTTTGCGGTATGCGGGCCTCTCACTGTTGTGGCCTCTCCCGTTGCGGAGCACAGGCTCCGGACGCGCCGGCCTGGCGGCCATGGCTCACGGGCTTAGTTGCTCCGCGGCATGTGGGATCCTCCCGGACCAGGGCACGAACCCGTGTCTCCTGCATCGGCAGGCGGACTCTCAACCACTGCGCCACCAGGGAAGCCCTTCTTTAAAATATTTAATGCTGCTTTCTTAAAATGCTATATTTTGAATTTCGTGCTCTTAAAAAAACCTCTGTCACAGAGAATAGTATATAATTCAGACAGGTAAAAGAGAATAAGTAAATTATGGAAAGTAGAAATTGCTTGAAAGATAAGAGTATTATAAAAATAAAACATTAATAAACTTTTGCCAGGATTTTTGCTGATTTGTCTTATTCAATTTTCCCACAGTTGGGAACATAAGAGTTAGATATTGTACAAGTTCAAGTGGAAAATCAGGCTCTGGCTTGATCACATTCACAGCTGAAGGAGAGCAATGTATGCCTGCCTGTCTGTGGAAGGCTTGCCTCCGAAGAGGACTCATGAACTGGAATTTATTACCTGATTTTATCAACATACCAAAAGAAGATCCATCTCTATGGATGGACTCATTAACCAAACCCCTGGGACAGAGGTATGGAAATCTAATGCCAATTTATTTCGTTCACAATGAGAAGTTCAATTCTCACAGAAACTGGGAAACTTGTAATGGATCATGTAATTTTCTCTCTGTAGGCAGAATTACTTGAGAGGCCAAATTAGAATCAGAAGGTTTCCTCGTAATTATGTCTTTTAAGACATTGTTTAAGACATTTTGGTTCTTCTAAAATAGCAATACATTTGAAGTTTCATGATAGCAAGAAATCTGAAGATCAGTCAAAATGTAATGATGCTACTTCTTCATTCTCTATTCAGAACAACATTACCAGATATAAATCAACAGTAAAATGGGTAAATCGACTACTGCACATTCATATCATAAATTATTACACACAATGAAAATGATTAAACCAAAGCTACATGTAACACATGATAAAATCTCACAGACACATACTGTTACATGTATTATGACTCCATTTTCATAAAAGTAAAAATAAAAAATACTGTATATTTATGGACTACATACCTAGAAGTCAAAGCTTCCTTTATGTATAAGTAAGGCGCGCCCCACCCCTGCCCCACTCCTGTTCAGAGGCGCCTTCCCCCTTCCCCCAGACTGGCTTGGGATGTCCTGCCCCTTTCCCTTTGCACACTGTTCCCTACAGTCTGTGCTTCTGAGTTGAAGCACCTTCTCTCTGTTGCTGAGAAAATGGGAAGAAAGTTGCCCACCACCTCTGACATAATCCCATGAAAAGGGTTGGCTGCAGATCCACCCACCATGTTCTAGAACAATCAGGTTTCTAAATAAAGAACTGGACCATCACACACACACAAAAAAAGTATAAAGTAAGTAGAATATGTATAAAGTAAGTAGAAAGTAAGTAGAAAAATAATATGTATAAAGTATGTATAAAGTAAGTAGAAAAATAATCATTTCAAACATTAGGAGAGGATTTGCTTCTAGGGAGAAAGAGTCCAAGGTGGGGAAGTGTGTGTTGGCAATGCTCCTTGTTTTTCTTTTTTAAACTGAGTCTGGGTTACATGGATATTTGTTAAACTGTACATTTTTTGTTTTATGCTCTTCTCTGTATCGAACAGATTGAGCCATGTAAAACTGATCATTTTTTGATACATAAAATAGCAATTTTGTATAGTTTGACCTAATAAGTTATATTTTATCAATTAAAACCTATATTACTTAATATACTATCTGCACCTATACAGATGGTTAGGTAAATGAATAGTAATAGAAATGTATATATACATGATTTTCTTGCATACATACATATTTCTTTGTTCTGTCAATTGAGAGGGTCTAGAGGCAACGACACCCCAGTAGCAGTGAGCACACCTAACACTGTAATCAAGGTCTTTTTTTGTGTGTGTGGTATGCGGGCCTCTCACTGTTGTGGCCTCTCCCGTTGCGGAGCACAGGCTCCGGTCGCGCAGGCTCAGTGGCCATGGCTCACGGGGCCCAGCCGCTCCGCGGCATGTGGGACCCTCCCGGACCGGGGCACGAACCCGTGTCTCCTGCATCAGCAGGCGGACTCTCAACCACTGCGCCACCAGGGAAGCCCTGTAATCAAGGTCTTTAACACCATTATCCAATAAAAGGAACCAGGGATCCCTGGAGAAATGGCTGATTATAGGACCAAAGCTGGAAATATACAAGATGAGCCTAGAGCATCTTACAGTACCAGAACATAAGGAAATGCTCAAACACACACACACATACACACACACACACACACAAACACATACACAGTGATGGGGGTAAGTCAAAGAGACATAAGAGTCAACTAAAATAGCTCCCAATGGCCAAACTAAAACAATTTGAGCAACAAAATAAATTAAGTCATACTGGATCATAACCCTGATTATAAAATACATATCCATGATCCATGTTCATATAAATGAATGATTGAATGAATAAATAAATGAGAGAGAATAGACAAATACCCCATTTAGAAGAATTACGAATACTTTATGCAGACACTCTGCCCTCAAGGGGAGGGGAAAGCATAACTCCTCATTCCTTACGTACTGCACACAAAGGTTTTAAAATATTGTTTAAATCAGAGGTGGTCCTAATTTTGGTTCTTTTAAAATAGAAATGAATTTGATCCCTCAGCCTGGTGATCAAGGTCAACATCAACAGTAATAAGCTGTGTGGGTAGCAGGTACCCTTGAGAGGATGTGATGAGAATGGCACTTTATCCCTGTATTCTTCCTTTCCCAAAACCCATAACCCCAGTCTAACTATGAAAAAAAAAAATCAGATAAATCCCAATTGAGAGATACTCTACAAAGTATCAAAACTGTCAAGGTCATAAAAAACATGAAAAGTCTGAGGAACTGTCATAGCCAACATTAGCCTAAGAAGAGATGATGCCTAAATGGAATGCGAGATCCTGGAACAGAGAAAGGGCATCAGGGAGAAACCAATGAAATCTGAATGAAGCATGGACTTTAATTAATAATAATATATTAATACTGGTTTATTGATTATGACAAATGCATCATACTAATGTGGGTATTTTAATGGGGGAATCTAGGTGTGGAGTTTATATGAATACTCTGTACTATCTTTGCAATTTTTCTATAAATCTAAAACTGTTCTAAAATAAGAGTTAAATAAGTTGCCATATGCTCTTTTCTTCCCCTGAATATCTGAACAAATTAGTACTTCTCACTTTTGGGGGTACTACACAGAAAGCATTGCCCATAACTGGACATATTTTTCAAAGCAAGGAAGAGTTTTGACATTATTTGTGAATTATTTGATTGGTTGTGGTGAAGTCCGATTGAAACTTCATTACAACGCAATGGGCAGAACGCTTACTGATTCTTGTCAGCAAAATTAAACAATTCATTCAGTCAAGTCATGGTCAAAAGGGGTTGATAACACACCCATTCTGAGAGGGGGTTTGATCAACCCAGAGGGCTTCTGTGATACCAGGGTTGGGAGAAACAGGGCCATTTTAGTGTCTCTTCATTGGCTCAGCAATATTGGGTGGAAGTAAATATTTCAAAAGGCTCCAGAGCCTCCGAATAAAAATATTCAGGCAGTGGTAGCAAAGCCAGTTTTTCTTACCTGCAGATAGAATTTTGTGTACCTAGGTGGAGATAGCTGAAGTATGCTGCCAATTTTCAAATTCACTCAGTTGATATTCTATCTCCTCAAACTACTGCAAGGAGTTTGGGAGGAGATGGTCAAGCTGGGTGGCCAGAGTTTATCATTATTAGATATGACCATCAGATCCTTGGAGTCCCATCGACCCTGGGAGGGGCCCACATGGGGGCACTTAAGTTGGTGTGGAAGAATTTAACAAAACCTTCGAGAACCATCTTTCTTCCAGTATCCTAGTCGACTGAAGATGAAAGACTAATTTCTGGTCCAATGTTTTGATGATGGAGCCCTGGGAAGGTGCAGCAGGGGAAGCCCAAGTGTTTTAGGTTTCTAGCCTTGGAGCTGTTGCAGTTGTCAGGCCACTAACTGGGTGGCCTCTTGTTTTTAGTCTTATGGTCTCTTGAAAGTGGGTAGGTAATTCAGAAACAGGACCAGTAGAATGAACATCAAGTAGAGGAGAAGGGGAGTAGTAGGTGTCAGATCGGTCTCCTGTCTTCTTTCAGGTACCTCTTGCATTTTTAATTTTTCCTTAGCCTTTGTAATGAAACTTTCTTTTTTTTTAAAAAACAATTTTTTTTTTTTTTTAAATTTTTGTGGTACGTGGGCCTCTCACTGTTGTGGCCTCTCCCGTTGCGGAGCACAGGCTCCGGACGCGCAGGCTCAGCGGCCATGGCTCACGGGCCCAGCCGCTCCGCGGCACGTGGGATCTTCCCGGACCGGGGCACGAACCCGTGTCTCCTGCATCAGCAGGCGGACTCTCAACCACTGCGCCACCAGGGAAGCCCTGTAATGAAACTTTCAATGAAACTCTTTTGGAATCTTGAAGGCTCTTGGAAGCTTCTGCATGTCAATTAAAACATTCTGTCTGATTCGGGAAAACTCACTTTCAAGTTCCCTTTTTAAATGAATAAGTTTGTCTAATTGGAACATTCCCCATAAGGCCCATTGTAATTCTAGAGTGTCTTAATAAGACTTTGCCATATTTGTTGATAGCTACAGCTTCTTGGCCCACGGTTCTTTCACATAAAAGAAGCAGGTGTGTCAGAAGGCGCTGTGCTCAACTCTTTGAAACATAAGGATCCTATTTTGTTAGCTCAGTGTTGGGTCTCAGAGCTAAATTAATACTCAAAAGGGATGTGCCACTGGGTTGGGGGTTATTTTGTGATGCTTTACAGTGTACGTCGTCACGTGGAAATTTTCTTAAGGTGTTGATCTAACCCTTCTGTGACCAACTTATCCGAGCATAAGAGTCTTAGAGTTAGGTGGTGAGCCCTCTAACAGGTTTAAGTGCTCCATCCATGCCCAGTTCTGTGGATTTGGCTTCCGAGATTTCCATTAGCAAGAGATCTAATATTCCTTCCACGAGATGTCTTCACTGTAGTGGATGCCCCGATGACTTTTAATAGACTGACTTGTACCTACTTAGGATTTGATTTTGATGTTCAAAACAATCTGAATTTCTTGTCTTAATTTACTTTTTCCCAAGTTCCCCAGCAGTTTATGTTATGGACTTAACTTTGAGGCTTTGTGAGTCTCATAAGGACTGCCACCCACTGTGAATTCCCAGTATAACTCTCCCAGAACTTTTCTGCGAATTTTAATAAACCCCAGGATCTTTCCAGAGCCCCAGAACCTTCCTGGGAAATAAGTAAATAAATAAATAAAATAGTTTTTTTTTTTTTTTAATAAAGTTCTTTTTGGATCAGAGAGCTTCACGCAAGGGAGCGGAGCTCAAATCCGAGTGACTTACCCCAGCCCTCCAAAATGATGAGAGGAACAGTGAACCCCAAGAGATCTTTGCCCAGGTGGCACAGGCTGTTAGCTGTCACATTCGAATCCCATTCTTCATCGCCAAAAACTGTTTAAAAAATGGAAACAATTTAGGTGATGCAACAAACATTAATACTTCATGAAGTAGACAAGTGTCCTGTGGAAGACTGCAGAATGGGGTGGAAGGCAGGATGCTTTTATAGGATATAATGAATAAAGAAAAAGAAAGAGACAAATAGAAGATGTCTGATGGGTTGGGGTCACAGAGTCAACCTTGTTTGGGGTGAGAAGGCCCAGAGTTGGTTTGGCTTCGGGGGGTTGGCTGACTGGATATACTGTGTTTCTGGTCAAGGGGAACATTTTCAGGGACACAAAAGTTTTCTAAGTTTTGGTTTGCCAACCTGTCACCCCAGGCAGAAGTGGCTCCATCTTGGGTTCAGAAAGTTATTTCACCACAGATGAGTTGGCATAATCTCATTTGAAATGTGTGCGAAAGCTGTAAGATAACTGATCATCCATTATTCTAGGTGAATAAGGGTTTAAATGGAATTCAACATTTGTTCAGGCATTAGTTTTACCGTCCATAAATAACAGAAAGACAATCGAGAAAAGGGAGGCCATGAATGAGACATAAATCTCCTGTTGGCTTTATGCCTAGAACTAACGAAGGAAGACGAAGGTAGGCCAAAATGAACAATAATTCAAAAGGGCCAACTGCATATCGTCTAACTGATTTTATTCACAGGGTTCATAACCCTGAGATATCAGAACTTGTGACCAAAATTGCGGTGGGTCAAGTCCACACCAGAGGTGTCACCTTGGACGCTAGGCACATCAGAAACTTAGGTAGAAAATAAATCACACACACACACACAAAGTAATTTCTTGATAGTGACATTGGCCTAGTCTAGCAGCAGCCAACTTCTTGTCTTTTACCAGTGTATTGGCCCAAGAGTTGCAATCCAAGATTGATGGCACTTTCCTTTTATAATATGAGTCATGGTAGAAAAAAAAGGCTTTTGAAAAACTACTCAATTTTTTCTGATACTCTCAAATAATTAGTTACTGCTCTACAGAAAAAAAAAATATTAAAACAAGCAGTGGCAACTACTTATATTTGTCAACTCAATTAATTTAGTTAGCTTTCAATTTTAAAAAAGTATCACTCCTTCTAAATAATCTCTGATAATCTCCTAATACTTGTATATGTTAGGAAAATACAAAAAACCAAGAGGTATGATTTTAAGATCTGGTTTGCAATTAGGGGCCACAACCATAATACTGTGAAGGACATTTTAAGCATATTTTTATTAGAAGAGAAAGTGAAATGTAGAACACTGTTTTTAACTCTTCATTTCCTTTAGTTTACGGGGAAGGTTTACACATGTTTTGCAATACTTATTCCATACAGTGCTTTGTGTTTCCTTCCTCGACAGATTCTTCCTTCCATTTAGACAATGTTGTAAAAACGCAGACATCCAGGGGAGTCATGTGTGCTTGGCAGTACTATTTCATCCTTTCCTAACTTCAGTTCCTTTACCTATAAGGTAGAAATAATTTCTGTCCTGCCTACATCACCAAGTTATTGTGAGGATCCAATGAACTTATTGCACTTCATAAATTAAGATACCATAAAAGTCTCGATTCATAGCGTCATCACAATTGTTACCTCTTTCATATTCTTCACCATTCCGTGCCTATCCAAATACCACTTTATTTTTTTCTTTTTAAAATATTTATTTATTTATTTTGGCTGTGCCAGGTCTTAGCTGCTGCACTTGGGATCTTCATTGCAGCCTGTGGACTCTTAGTTGCGGCATGCATGTGGGATCTAGTTCCCCGACCAGGGATCAAACCTGGGCCCCCTGCATTGGGAGCTTGGAGTCTTTATACCACTTTAATTAAAATTGCTTTGTCAAAGTTTATTTCTCTGTGAACTTTACATTTATGCATTGTCCCTTTAATCCTGTTGTTTGGATTGCTTCTTTAAGGGTTCATACTGATAGAAGAATGTGTGTAAATGAATGTATAAGATATCAAAGCATCTATGGCAGTGCTCTGTACATCGCTTGAATTCAACAAATGTTCATTACAGGAACCCATGAACCCCAGTGCGAGGGTAGATACGTCCATTCCCTGCTGAAGCCTTCACTGGTTGTTTGCTGCCCAGTCTAGAGCTGGGAGAGAAGACTCTGGAGCAAGACCACCTGGGTCATATCCCAACTTGCTCAGTTCTCAGTTGCGTAATCTCGGGCAAGTGACCTAAACTTCTTCGCACCCTGTGCAGCTGGTTGAAGGATGGGCACACGGCAAGTGCTTAACGGGCATTTGTTGTTAGCGGACATGATGAAAACCTATAGCAAGATTTTGCATGATTTGGCCACTACTTAGCTCATCTTGATTACTCTACAACCCCTGCTCCTCCACACCCTTTCCACACGCACACACATTTTGAGCCCAGCCATACCTGCCTTCATTAAATTCTTTTTTTTTAACATCTTTATTGGAGTATAATTGCTTTACAATGGTGTGTTAGTTTCTGCTTTACAACAAAGTGAATCAGCTATATGGGATCATTAAATTCTTGGATCATGGAACTTGGACTACTTTATCCTGCCTTAAGGCATTCGTACTTGCTTTGTCATCTACTTGGACTAGTCTTTCCACTTCCTAATTCCTACTTGTCTTTCAGAGCTCACGTAGAATATCACTTCCTTGGGGATGGCTTCCTTAATTTACAAGAGTGGGTCAAGCCTTCCTGTTAGTTGCTAACATGATTCCCTGTACTTCTTTTTCAGGGCACTTATCACAATTATCATGAAATAATTAATTTTGCAAGGCACGCTTTATCATCTGTTCTGCTAAAATTCTGTCTTATTTACTTCTGTATTCCTAAAACTTAGCACAGTGTCCAATAAATTTTGTGGAAGATATGAGTATAAGAATAAGTAATCAAACCACTGGGCAATCTCAAAGGCTCAACTTTCATTAAAAAAAGACAAATTTTAAAATGTCCAACAACCACGGTTTGGAGTACATTTAAATTGTAAATATCAATTGAGTTAATACATGAAAAAGAACCTTGTATCTAGTTAATACTATGCAAACTTAAAGGATTATTGTGATTACTATTATCCAGTATCATTCAATTTCCTTCAGACCAAAACAAAAATAGTTCATGACCTGTAAAATTTCCTGTATAATCCATGCTCCCCAGAAATGATGGAGGCTGGAGAAAGGCTATCCCAAAGATGTCCATATACAAGTATAGTTTTGGAAAATGAGCAGGTTGTTCAGAATATTTCTATAGCACACTTTGGAGGAAGCATAGTGGATAATTATTAAATAACACACCACTAGACTAAATTAGACTTGAACCAATAGATCAACCTCCCTTTCAAGGCAGAGATTTGAACAGGTTTTCATTAACATCTGGTATTTCCCAACTCACTTTTCTCATTATTAAAGCCAATAAATGGCTCAGGTTGAGATTATTCTCAGAGGGACTTTAGATGAGAATTGACCAGGTCTATTTATTACTTGGCTTTCCAAATGTTGCCCAAAATATTCTTTGGTAATCAATGCATGACTAGCATTCTAGAACCTATTAAGAACAAAGAATTTGGAATCTGCTCTGCTCTAGGCTTCATTCCTAGTGGAAACTCTATTAATTAATTTGCTAAGAAACCTTTTATACAAGGGACCTATTTAAAATATTCACTCCTCCTTGAAATTCCATTCAAGTAAGAAGTTTGCCCTTGCAGATAAACTTGTCTCTTTTCTCTGATTAATCGTGAATTCTGCACAATTCAAAATATTTTCATTTGTTCTTTTGCTTTTGATACAATCTTGACTGACTGCAGCCACTAACTTATACTAATTTTCCATGAATATCTATATATTTACCACTTGCTGAAATTTTCATTCTATGATCAGTGTAATTGCCCTGTATAATATACTGTCAAATCTTGTAAGGAGCCTCAAAATCAAGCAAACATATGTCGATTCTAATTTAAAAATAAGGAAACAAAGAAACTGATATTAACGCTGTACAATGCCTTTTGTACATAGGTGGTAAGTCCAAGGTCCAGACATTTCCTACGTTTGCTTCACGTTTAATAAAGCTTTAAGAAAACATATTAGTTACTTTCTTTTTCTGACATGTAATAACAATTTAGATAAAAATATATGTTATGATTTTTTTCTGAAGTGTCAAGAAAGGGACATCACAGTGGTTTACTAGCTCTTAACTCCAGCAGGATTCTTTCCTTGTCCTCTTTTATATTGACTTGTCCTCAAGGATACTCCTCATTTCCAAGATGTATGGTATTCAACCAACCAACCAACCACGTAGCAACTGACACCACAGAGCCAAGGAGATGCTGTCTGGAGGTAGAGCAATGAACTTCCCTCTTTCCCTTTCTTACAAATTACAGAAAAACGGCAGGGGATCCTGGCAGAACAGAAATACAATGTGATTTGGGGTCAGTCAGTTGTAGGTTTGGATCCTAATTACTCCACTAACTACCATGAAATTAGCCAAGATTCTTAACTTCTCTGTGCCTCAGTATCTTCTCAGTTAAATCCTGGTCACACTGTTACGAGCATTACATGAAACCATGTGTATGAATAGCCAGCCAGAGAGTAGGTGATTTCAAGGATTGGTTATTGATGATAGTGCTATTGCTAAGAGCATTGGTGATCTCTGCATGTCCTCTTTACTCTCTCCTCAGTGAGGTGAAATGAGGATGTAGGGGCTGTTGTGACTCCAACATGGAACGAACTAAAATAAAATCCTAATTCAAAACAAATGAATAAGCCAAGCAGTAAGAACCCTAGTATCTTTTCACTTATATGCACTACATTGGAGGCTTAAAAAAATTACCATGTAATAAACCCACTAGTCACAACTGGTCGAGGAGGAAACGAGAGTAAGCTTCTTTCATCGGTGTAACCTTTCTCTTGGGCTCCTCCCAGGTCTTTGCCCTCACTGTGCCCCTGGGTGTCTGGAGTCCTTGCTGTAGTCTTTACTCCAGGATCCAGTCTCTCTACACAAGGCTCTCTGTTAGTTAAATTGACAAACTCACTTTCGCTGTGGTACTAATGGCTCACACTGGATTTCTAGAGTGACCTTCCAGGTGACATTTGCATTTAAGTAAGAATTTTGGCAAACAGAGTGGACAGCATTTTGGAATATGGGTCCTTTTTGGTTTTACTGTGGCAACATTTACCAAAGGATTGTTTTTAACTGAATATTAATTATAAGAGATACTGATGGCACCAGAGAAACAATGATCAAATACATTGTGGAGACACTAGGTTAAACAAAATTAAGTAGATTTATACTATTCAGAGCCCTTAATCAGCCATGTGCTTTGTGTACCAGGAGACACTGGATTATGCAAAATCACTAAGTGGGCAACAATTTATGGAGCACTTCCTGCGTATCAAGCAGTGGTCAGGAGGTGCTGGTGATACAGTGTCAAGGCAGGTAAGATGTTGCTCTCATGAAGCTGACAATCCAGTGTTAAGGCTTGTGGGGGGTGGAGAGGGGAGCAGAAAATGAATATGTCAACAAGTACATAAACCAGATACTTTGAGAGAATGTTAACTTTTAAGGAGGAAATAAAATACAGTGTTACGGTAGAAATTAACTGGTGAGAAAAGGCTACTTTAGATGGAGTGATCTGGAAACTTCTCTGACTGAGAAGAAAGAGCTCTACAGAGTTCTGAAAGTGGGAGGAGGACATGGGAAGAACAGAGGGGGGTATGAGCTTGGTGTGTTCACTGTATATATCATTGACTTTGGAAATCGCTTTCCCTGAACGTCACAGAAGAACAGTGTTACACAGAACATTTTGAGAAAGAGTGCTCTATAGCTTAGGCATCCTTACACTGTTAAGTCCCTCTCTGCCTCCTGCTATCACCTGTGAGGTGGGCTGAAATACCTATTTCAGTGAAACGTTAGAAGATTTTTAAAAAGAGCCACACAGAATGTTTGGTACAAGTAGATACTCAAAACCTATTAATTTCTTTTCACTCTCTCACATTGAAAATCATCTAGAAAGGAGATATTTAATGCTTAGTGCTATATATCTGCACTGTTTACCAGTCTCTACTGTTAAGTATTATTGCTAATTTGTTCATGCTGTAATCACTTAACCTTATTATTAATAAAATCTGATTTTATACTAGCAATATCAGAGAGAGAAAAGTAAGTGTAAAGCTATAAAATGCATAAATACCATAATAAAAGATAAATTCTTTTTTCCCCACCAAATGGCATCCTCAGAAAATTACCACTGGGTTCAGATAAAATCCTAGAGTAACATAAATTTTTTTCCTGAAAATGAGTTTTAATCATAAATACATATATTAGTAAATAGAGAGGGCATTCTAAATATAATTATAGAGGACCACTGTTCTGTTAATCCTACAGAAAGAAATATGATCCCAGGTTATCTAAATTAAATCGAGTTTCTTACTTAAAAAAAAAAGGAAAGGGTATTAATTTTTCAATCTGTTCAAGAGGAAAATGTTAGGTGAACTTTTTTAGTGACTCGTTTTCCACAGTTTCAGAGAAAAAAAAAAAGTTGGAAATGGAGTAGGTTTCAAACGTGAACAGAAAATTATCTGTCAAAACAAATACTTTCATATGACTTAGAAAGGACCTATTTAAATGAATTATAGAGATATCTGTGTAAAAGATTTTAATCTGAAACGTACAGTATTAACATGTTTCACACCTTTTATTTCCATTGTTATAGGCAACTTAGAGGTAAAATAAGATTATGCTTAAGTACTTTGTTTTCATCTTTGCTGCCACAGAATTCATAGGGGGGTTTTTGATGGACAAATTAGTCAAATATGGATAAATGAGTACAATGGAAATGGAAGGGCTAGTGTAATAAAGCAAAGTTGTAAAATGACTAAGGCTTTAAAAAAATAAAACACTGCATGCTCATCATTTAAATACAAGACAGTACAGAAATGTAGAAAAGGAAAAGTCTTCCACAGTCCCCCAACCCACAGGACCACTTCGGAGGGATAGTCATTAGTGAGAGCATATTTTGAATGATTCAAAATATTTGACACGCAAGCAAGCATATCAAATATTTTTTACACAAATGGGTACAGTATTAAACATAATATTCTTCACCTTTTTTAAACTTTTCAATATATTTTGCAAAATGTTTCTATCAGACACAGAACCTAGCTTCTCCTATTAATGATACCTGGTTTCTACTTAATAGATTTGTAATAATTTGTTTAGCTAATCTCCAATTAGGGTGGGCATTTAATTGTGTCTATTGTTTTGCTTTTGCAAACAATACTGTTCTGTTTTTTTTTTTTTTTTTTTGGCCTCGCCTTAGTTCCCTGACCAGGGATCGAACCCAGGCCCTGGCAGTGAAAGTACAGAGTCCTAACCACTGGACCACCAGTGAATCCCCCCACAAACAACACTGTTCTGAAATTATATTTACAAGCCCTACCATGTTGTCTATTTGTTGCTTTTAGTCCCTAACATCTGCCCAGCAGTATGTAGAACTAGGCAGTATAGTCTACAGAAGAAGTGGCTAGAACACACTTGCATGAAAATAGCTGCAACTGAGTGGGTCAGACAGTAAGAATCAGGAGAGGAATAAGGATGCTGGCTTTGCCATACTACCTCATTCCGTAAAGCTCTTACACTTGGAGTACTTTTACTGTTTTCATACTTTTTCACTTGCAAGTCCGTTGCCATAGTTTGGAAGTAATTTGGTACCATCAGAACATTGAAGGTAAACCCTAAACTAAAGGATATCGGATAAGCACGTTTCAAGTTTTTCTACCCTCTTTCTCCAGTGCGCGCGCACACACACACACCCCACACTCACTAAAACCACCACTGCCATCAACTATCACTTTGGTATGCCTCAGTACAGGGGCTACACACACACACACACACACACACCACACACCACACTCACTAAAACCACTACTGCCATCACCTATCACTTTGGTATGCCTCAGTACAGGGGCTTGTCTATCGTGAGAGCAGCTTCCAGCGGAAGTGTCTTTCTACACACTTTTATTTTATTTATTTTTTTTTTCAGCTTTTTTTTTTTTTTAACATCTTTATTGGAGTATAACTGTTTTACAATAGTGTGTTAGTTTTTCCTTTACAACAAAGTGAATCAGTTATACATATACATATGTTCCCATATCTCTTCCCTCTTGCATCACCCTCTCTCCCCCCCTCCCTATCCCATCCCTCTAGGTGGTCACAAAGCACAGAGGTGATCTCCCTGTGCTATGCAGCTGCTTCCCACTAGCTATCTAATTTACATTTGGTAGTGTATATATGTCCCTGCCACTCTCCCACTTCATCACAGCCCACCCTTCCCCCTCCCCATATCCTCAAGTCCATGCTCTAGTAATCTACACACTTTTAGGCACCTCTTTTTGTGACACCATCCCCACCCCCACATTTTTCAGTCCCACTTCTAGAGACGACAGCTCTCTAACTTGATGAATTGTGTTAGTGGGTGTTAGAGTCTTACAAGAGAATGCTTCCTAAGCAGTATCTGTGTTGTGCATGCAATTCAACAACTATAAATTATGCAGCTACCATATAGGAAATAAATGAGTAAGGTAGGGTTTCCTACATTGGAGAAGATCACAGTATAATAAGAAGGTGGCTGTAAAAGGGGATGGAATACAACAAGTTCAGAATTTGCTAAAATAAAGGAAAGGGAAGGGGAACGCCACTTAACGAACTGCCAGCAAAATTTGGTAAGGATACACAGGAGAGAGATACTTCTGGGTGCTGGTATTAGAAACAATCGATGAAGAATCTGGCAGTTTACCTAGGTCTTGATGACTCAAATATTCGTTTTTTTAGGAAAGGTATTAGAGGCAGGCCATTCTAAACTGAGGAATAACATGAGTCAAAGGTGGGTATCAGGAAACTCTGAATGCAGAACAATGAGTACTCCAGTTCTGTGGGAATGTAGGATGAAGAAGAGTGGTGGGAGAGTGGGTAGCAGGGAATTTGGCCCTCAAGGAGAAGTGTGGTCTTTGTCATGGCTCCTGGAGGTAACCTCTAAACCCTTGGATAGGAGTGTCTTTGTCAATCATGGGGGGATCCCATTGTTGATAGTTTATGCTAAGAGTTGGCTTATGCTAGGCCTCTGGATAGTTTCTGCTCACAAAATGACTTAGGATGGGGCTTGCCACACCAGAAGGACCGATGATGTGATTAGAGGGTTGAGACTTGGGGGTACATATCACTGGCCTGACCTCCACAGAGAGAAAGGGAGCTAGAGATTGAGTTCAACCACATGGGCAATGATCCAGTCAATTGTGCCTACATTATGAAGCCTCAGTAAAAACTTTGGACCCTGAAACTCCAGTGAGCTCCCCGGCTTCCTAGCTCTCTGTGTGTATTCTCACACCTCAGTGCCAGAAGATAACTTACACTGAGGGTGACTGAAGCTTTGCACTTGGAATGCTCCTAGATTCTGCCCTATATGTCTCTTCCCTTAGCTAGTTCAAACTTATATTCTTGGCAGAGAGAAATGTAGAAAGGAGAGCTGCTGTCATATTGTTAATGACCTTGATTGAGGCTGAGGAATAATATATGATATGTAATAAAAATATTTAAAGTTTTGAGCCAAGCAGTGGAATGTTACAATGTTCTCTCTCTCTGCGTGTGCGTGTGCATCTGTGTGTGTGTGTGTGTGTGTGTGTGTGTGTGTGTAATTTTGAACTAGTGCAGAAAACTGACTTAAAGGCGGAGGAGAATGAAGATAAGGAAAATAGTTGGGAGACTTATTCGTTTTATTTTGCTGCTGTAACAAATACAGCAAATACAATTAGCAGCCTAAAATAACATGAATCTCTTATCTCACAATTCCCTAGACCAAAATCAAGGTGTCATCAAGGCTGCATTCTTTCCACAAGGCTGCAGGGAAAAGTCTGCTTCTGGGCTCATTCAGGTGGTTGGCAGAATTGTAGTCCTTGGGGTTGTAAGACTGAGGTCCCTGTTTCCTTGCTGGCTGTTGCTCAGGGAATCATTCTCATCTTCTAGAAGCCAACTGCATTTCCTGGCTTTATCATCAAAGGCAGTAACGGTGGGTCAAGTCTCTCTCATGCTTTGAATTCCTCCTGCTTCTTACCTGTCTGATCTCTTTGACTGACTCTTCTGCTTACCTCTCCCACTTTTAAATGCCCATGTGATAATGTTGCATACATTCAGATAATCAAGATAACCTCTTTAAGGATGGCATATTAGCCATCTTAATCCTACCCTGCAAAGTCTATTTTGCCACAAAATGTAAAGAGTGCGACACCAAGGGATGAAGATTATGGAGCAAAAATCCTGCCTACAGCAGAAATGAAATGAAAGTGGTGGCCATGGAAATGTAAAGGAGTAGACAGCAAAGGAGACATTGTAGAATTATATAGCTAGGGATTGTTATCTGATTGGATGTGAAAAACAAATAGAGAGGAAGTTCAGAAGTGATGCTCAGGGTTCAACAATAGGAGATCGAAAAACTAGTGATGACAATAACATTGATTAGTTATGGTGAAGTTGATCAGTTGTACTTTAGAGTTTGAGATGCTCATAGGTTATCTAATTGGAAATGGCCAGTAGACAATTGATAATAAAGGATTCTGTCTTGGGAAAGGGTAAGGTTATAAATAAATATTCAGGGCTCACCCATGTAAAGCTGGTAATTTAAATTGTGGAAGTGGATAAGAGAAAAATATGGGTTCAGAACAAAACCTTGGTGGAATGTGTACAGTTGTAGACTGAAGGAGAAAATATTACTATCACCCCATCTCTTCTAGATTATTAAATAGCTCCTTAAATGTTTGTCTTGCCTACACTCTTACTCCATGCTCCAAACCATGCTCTAAAATACCAACACAAATTATTATTACAAATCTATAAACATTTAGGGTTTCTATCTCCCTCCTAAACACAACAAGGTTCTTAGGGTGCTTTAATTCCCTGTTTAAAATCCTTATGTATATATTGCTTCCTGGAGATTTACTTTCATCAACAAACAATTATTACCTTTACTATCAATTATTAATTAAATTTTCTAACATAATTTTATCAATGTCTTCATTTACTGATGTTCTTTTAGTCTCATATTATCCCTCTGGGCTTACATTATTAAAAAAAATATTTGAGAAGATGGAAGAAATGTTTAACAAAGACTTAGAAGAATTAAAGAACAAACAAACAGAGATGAAGAATACAATAACTGAAATGAAAACTACACTAGAAAGAAGCAATAGCAGAATAACTGAGGCAGAAGAACAGATAAGTGACCTGGAAGACAAAATGGTGGAATTCACTGCTGCAGAACAGAATAAAGAAAAAAGAATGAAAAGAAATGAAGACAGCCTAAGAGACATCTGGGACAACATTAAATGCAACAACATTTGCATTTTAGGGGTCCCAGAAGGAGAAGAGAAAGAGAAAGGACCCGAGAAAATATTTGAAGAGATTATAGTCAAAAACTTCCCTAACATGGGAAAGGAAATAACCACCCAAGTCCAGGAAGCACACAGAGTCCCATGCAGGATAAACCCAAGGAGAAACACGCCGAGACACATAGTAATCAAATTGGTAAAAATTAAAGACAAAGAAAAATTACTGAAAGCATCAAGGGAAAAATGACAACATACAAGGGATCTCCCATAAGGTTAACAGCTGATTTCTCAGCAGAAACTATAAACTATAGCAGAAACTATAAAAATATTTCCATGGAAATATTTTGGAGATATTCTTGGGGTGCGATTAAAATCAGCAGAACAAATATGGGTTACTCAATAAGTGAATGTATTTGGTTAACTATTTGGAAAGATGAAGTTTGAGTGCTACTTCATGCCTCTCAACACAATGATAATTCAATATTAAAAATGAATAAAATTACTTGAAAATATAGCTGAATATTAATTAGAACATGGCTGAAAGGTGATTTTTTAAAGGAATAAGAAAAGAGAAAGAAACCACAAAGAGGAAAAGAGACATATTAAAACAACTAATAAATAAAGGAAACAATAAACTATAAATTAGGAAACTCTAAATATGTGGAGAACACTTATAAAACCCTAAGAATGGGATCAGAGTACCCACTGGAAAAGTGGGTGGTCAGTTTATTAAAGAGAGAGAAAACAATAATCAAAATAATACAAAGTAAAACAAAGATGAAAGAAATACAAACAAAAGTAGACCAAGGACATTCATACATTGGCTGTTAGGAGTTAAATTGAAACAGTCATTCTGACGGGTAACTTTACAACATGAAACAAAATATTTATACCCGTCAAATTTGCATGTTCTATGAATTTACACTAAGGAAAAAAAAAATCAAATATGTGCACAGTTTACCGTGTAAGATTATCCATCAAAGTATTAAATATAGCAAAAGGATGTATAGTGGAAATGTGAGATATGTGACTTATTAAATTATTACTGGCACATCTATGAGATATAATGATGAAACTAAAAATCATGTTGTAGAAAAATATTTACTGATTTGAAGATACGTCCCATGAAAAAAATCATGTTCAAAATATCACAAATGTGTGTGTATACATATGTATATATCTGAAAAAATATACACCAATGTTTCCTTTTGTCTGGATTATCTCTGGATAATAGGATTCTGTATGATTTTTACTCCTTGATTTTACTTTTACACTTCAAAAACCTTTCTGTGGGCTTCCGTGGTGGCGCAGTGGTTAAGAATCCACCCGCCAATGCCTGCCAATGCAGGTTCCAGCCCTGGCCCAGGAAGATCCCACATGCCGCGGAGCAACAAAGCCCATGTGCCACAACTACTGAACCTGCGCTCTAGGGCTCCTGTGCCACAACAACTGAGCCCGTGTGCCACAACTACCAAAGCCCACGTGCCTAGAGTCTGTGTTCCGCAGCAAGGGAAGCCACCGCAATGAGAAGCCCATGCACCGCAATGAAGAGTAGCCCCTGCTCACCGCAACTAGAGAAAGCCCACACACAGCAATAAAGGCCCAACATAGACAAAAAGTAAAATAAAATAAAAATTAAAACCTTTCTGCATAAACTATACATATCTTTTGTGATGAGACGAAAATAACAACAGTTTTACAAAACCACTGTCAAAAATGTTTTCCTCATTTTTAAACCAAACCTCTCATGTTACTGTCAAGATAATTTTTTTCCTTTTTTTTTTTTTATCTGCAGTGGAGATACAGAACAAGTAACTATTACTTTTGTACAGAGTATCGCCTATACATTACAAACCTCAGGTATTTTAGGACTGTTTTAAAATTGCCTTCAACGTTCTTGTCTTTTGAGTAAATTAATTAATTCTTCCAGAATTTTACCTTATGTATTATTTTCAAGCCTTTCCTATCACTGTGGATTCACTGAACCTTCTGAACTCTTAGATAACCAAAAGTCTTTATTACAGAATCAGATAAAATAGAACACATGAAAAACTGTCAATATGGCAAATTGGAGATCTGCTCCAGAGAAATACCATAATGAAAAGTCAGTGGTTAATGGTAAGAATGTGTCCCCTAGCACTTTTGTGCATCCAAGCCATCCTGTATGGATGTCTTCTGGCAACAAATGGTACTCTTGGGTGCAGAAAGAGTTAATGTAGCTTCCCAAAGCACCTAATTTATTTCTGGAGACTGTTTTATTTACTTATAGAATTTGGCTCATCATTATACAGGTCCCTTTGCTAATAGTATTAAAAAAAAAAAATAACAGGGCTTCCCTGGTGGCTTAGTGGTTGACCATCCGCGCCGATGCAGGGGACACGGGTTCGTGCCCGGGTCCGGGAAGATCCCACGTGCCGCGGAGCGGCTGGGCCCGTGAGCCATGGCCGCTGAGCCTGCGCGTCCGGAGCCTGTGCTCCACAACGGGAGAGGCCAACAGCAGTGAGAGGCCTGCGTACTGCAAAACAAAAAAACCTATTTTCCTTTTTTTATAGTTTACTGACATAATTATTTATTTTTCTACTGCCCACAAATCAAGTTAGTTTAGTGCAGAAATTCTCATTTTGGGAGATTTTGAGGATTATCATTTCGGGCATGTTATAGACTGCTCTGAGAATGCAGCCTGGTTAAACTAACATTTCTGCCAGCCCTGAAATTTGAATGATGTTATAGAGAAAAACAGTTTGGTTTGTTAAAAAAAAATTTATTGACCTTGACATACACATCTGGTAACTTCATAAAGTTAGAACCAATCTATCATTGGATTATGGAACTATAACTATAACCATATTGTTAGAATAGGCAAAATAAATATAATATATTTATAAAATATAATATATATAAATATATTAATATAATATAATATAAAATAATAATGTAATGATTAATATTAGTATAATTAATATTAATACATTAATTAATCAAGAATTAATATAATAATATATTATATATAATATAATATAATATAAAAATAAATATATAATATATATGAATATATATATAAATAATATATAAAATATATATTGCATGAAACATTAATATATTTTTAAGAAACACAATGGATTTGGAATTCATCCAGTTTTTCATTTAATGCCATTTCATTTTATGCCATATTGCAATGATATGAAGGATTACTAGATTTGTTTATATAAGGACATCACAATACATATTTAGATAAATATCTATTATTAGGTTTCAAGTTCTCCAACTAGTTAGCAGCTTACACAGAAATATCTCAATTAACCTTATCTTTCATGCCAATCTGTCTGTGATGCTTTATATTTTTGAGATGGAGTCTTCCAAACCAGAAAATAATCCCCGATTATAAATTAAGCCCCTTTCAAAGCAGCATGTAATATTTGAGACCACAATATTTCTATTTAAGAAATAGAAATAGCAGTTTGGATTGTGTGACTAAGAATGTAACCCTCGTTTTCTTGTGTACTCATCAACTCTTAGAATGTTGCTTAATGATTCTTGAAATATTTTTTCACAAGTAATAGGTTCAATGCATAGAGATTTGTACACCGTTAAAAGTTTGGTGCTATAAAGTTGAACAAAGAATTATTTTATACCTTTAGCACTTTGGCAATTGGATGCTGTGCTTCTATGTATCCACTCTGCTGTAACTTTATATGTAAGTCATTGTGCTGGTTAAAGACAACCTAAGAATGGTCTTTCTTTACGAAGAAATCTTCGTGAGTTTTTGTATAAACTCAAATGGCTTTTTTCCCCCATACATTGTATAACCTTGAGCATGGACACTGAGTATTATCTTTTCTTTTAATAAATGATAATACTCAGTGTTTTAGAATTCCTGGCGGTGTAGGAGGAGGTCATCAAAAGGACATGACTGCCAGACGACCCCTGAGCAGTCAGTCTCTTTCTCACTCGTGTCCTTGCAAAGTACGCTCCACCCACCCTTCCCACAGCTGGAGCCATTTTCCAGGATGTACGCTTGAGAGAATAATGTGTTACTGAGACCATCTGCACAGTATACCTGACTGAACACCGAAAAGGTCTCCCTATAAGCTGTTAGGATTCTGGCGGGCCAATTCCGACACTCAACTTGCGTCGCCCAAGGCAAGCCTTGTTTGTAAGTTTCCTTATTAAACCTGCCACCCGCCAATCTGGAGTGGTTTGTCTCTTTCTTTTTTGGGGGGGTGGGGGGGGTGGGGAATTTCAGATTTCACCTGGGAAGCTCCCGAGGTTTCGAACCAAAGGGCAGTGATATAAATTTGAAATGTTCTAAGTGTCTTTGAGCTTTGTGGTTTCTTGCTGCCTTGAACTTTTGAGTATAACCGTGCATGTCTGAAAAATTTCCCCGCGTTTGTCTTACCTTCTCATGAAGAAGCCAGAAAACTTGCTTCCCGTCTTCCTTTGAAGCTGGAGCCCAGACATGTGCCCTCATCTCCTCCAGGCATGTCAGCAGGATAGTCCAACGTGGAAGTAAGCAGTCTGAGGAAGGATGTCCTGTGCAGAATCCATTTTTTGGGGTGCGGGGGTGGGGGCGTGACGAGGGCAGGCACCTCCGGCTTGGATGATGGTGGTGGGTGTCTGGTCTGTGTCCGAGTGCAGGAGCGGCATTCCGGCAAACACCAGGAGCAGTGAAGTACTCAGGTTCTTTGCAACAAATTAAAAAAACCTGTAGTACCTGCAGCTTGTTAGTAGGAGTGCCCGTGGCAGTTGATTTTCTCGTTACCCTTGGGCTGGGTGGCTCAGAGCATTTTTTTTTCAAAGTTTAGTCTTAAGCCTGGTTCTCCAACCCTCTCAACTAATCTTTAGCCATTAAACTTTCTTCCTTTCTTCCTTCCTTCCTTCCTTCCTTCCTTTCTTTATATCTTTCTCTCTCTCTTTCCTTTATCTTTCTCTCTCTCTCTTTCTTTCTCCCCCTCCCTCCCTCCCTTCCTCCCTGCCTTCCTTCCTCTCTCTGTCTCTGTCTGTCTGTCTCTCCCTCTCTCTTCCTTGCTTGCTTGACCAGACACACTCAGCTTCTGTGGTTTCAACTGAGAATCCTGCCACAGATCATTTTTAATTGCTTTCTTATTGTGAAAAAATTTTTTTTTTTTTTTACTTAGACACCTGATTTTATCTCCTCTCAGCATACCAACTTATACTTTTGAAACATTTTTTTTATTGGTTATCGTAGAGTTTCCCTTACACTTTTTTAACCATTCCAAATCCATCTTCAATTAAAACTATCCTGCTTCATGGATAGTGCAGGTACTTTATACCCGAGTGTTCCTAATATCTCCCTTCAGTGTCTTATATTTCTGCCATTTATACACTTACTCATATGCTATAATTGCACAAAAATGCACTGTTGCTATTACTACTTTAAATAATCAGTTATCTTGTAGCTCAATAAAGAATAAGAAAAATGATGGATTTTATTTTACCTTAATTTATTGCTTTTCCATACATAGCTCTTCCTCTCTTTGTAAAGATCTGAGTTTCTGAACTGTGTTTTTTCCTTTCTGCCTAAAGAACTTCTTTTAACAGTTCTTGCAAGGAAAGTCTAGTAGCAATGAATTCCCTCAGTTTTTTGTTTGTTTGTTTGTCAGAGATGTCTTTATTTCTCTCTCACATTTGAGGAGAATTTTGCTGGATATAGAGTTCTAGGTGTTTTTTTTTTTTTTTCTTTTTTCAACGCTTTATATATTTCATTCCACTCTCCATTAGAGCCCTTAGCATGTTAACCATAAGTATTTTAACTTCTCTGTTTTATAATTCCAACGTCTGTGTCATATCTCAGTCTTAATTTGATTTCCTTGTCTCTTCGGGATTTGTTTTTTTATTTTTGATGTTATTTTTTGATTTTTGGTACACATTGTTATTTTTGTTAGTAGCTAGATATGTTTCATGGAGTAATGGGAACGAAGGTAAATAGGTCTTTATCGTGAGGATTTTTGTGAATCTGGTTAGGAGTTGAGCTGTGTTGAGTGTTTGCTGTAGCTGTAGGTAGGAGAGGCTTAAAATCCCTTTAGTGTACTTATTTTTGTTTCCCTTCTTGACTTTGGGCTTCCCTAAGAGCTAATCCTCAATATTTTAAAAATTCATTTAATTAAAAAAAAGATTTATTATTTATTTAATTTATTTATTTTTGGCTGCATCGGGTCTTAGATGCAGCACTCGGGACCTTCCTTGAGGCATGTGGGATCTTTTGTTGCAGCGCACAGGATCTGCATTGTGGTGCGTGGGCTTCTCTCTCGTGGTATGTGGGTTTTCTCTTCTCTAGTTGTGGCGCGCAGGCTCCAGGGCACATGGGCTCTGTAGTTGCGGTGCGTGGGCTCTGTAGTTTGCAGCACGTGGTCTCTAGTTGAGGCGCACAAGCTCAGTAGTTGTGGTGCATGGGCTTATTTGCCCCCCAGCATGTGTGATCCTAGTTCCCTGACCAGGGATGGAACCCACGTCCCCTGCATTGTAAGGTGATTTCTTTACTACTGGACCACCAGGGAAGTCCCTAATTTTTTAATTAAAAAATTTTTGGGGGGGAGTATAGTTGCTTTACAATGTTGTGCTAGTGTCTGTTCTACAGCAAAGTGAAATCAGCTATATATGTTTACATATATCCCCTCTTTTTTGGAAGGAAATCCTTCTTAGAGTCTGAGTCTTGCAGCTCTTTCAGCTGTAATCCACGGTTATTCTGTTGGAGCCCTGTGTGCAGTGGTGAGGTATGGGCAGAGGAAGCGACACATAGTCTTGTGATTAAATCTTCTAGTGGGGCCTGTTTCCCACCTTCAAAGTTGTTGCTCTCACACTATAGCTTTTACCCCTTGAGGTGAGACAGGAAGGATAAAGAAGCCTGGATTGGGAGAAATGCCCTTCCCCCAGGTAAAACAAGGCTCTGCCCAAGTTTTCTCCCCTGGAGGGTAAGCTTTTGTTATGGAGAACACTGGCTTTATTTCCTAATCATTACCTCTTTCCTCCCCCTGCCAGACCCAAGAGAGAATCCTCCTTCACCATAAAATCCTGGTGGGTTTCCCAGAGGTAAAATTCACAAATATATGAGGTCCCCTTTAAAAGTGAAGTCCCTGGAGTTTTTCACTGTCATGATAGTTTACACTCAGCCTTCAGCGGTTTGTTAAAATTACCAGTTAAGTGTTCCTGCTATTTTATAGTTCGCTCCAGGTGAGCAGCTATCGCTGTGACTCTCTATTAAAGGAATCCAACATGATATGTCTTAACGATATATATATTTTTTTAATATTTATTATTTATTTATTTTTGGCTGCATTGGGTCTTAGTTGTGGCGCACAGGATCTTCTTTGAGGCATGTGGGATCTTTCACTGCGGTGCGTGGGCTTCTCTCTAGTTGTGGCTTGTGGGCTCCAGAGAGCATGGGCTCTCCAGTTTGCAGCATGCAGGCTCTCTAGTTGAGGCACGTGAGCTCAGTAGTTGTGGCATGCGGGCTTAGTTGACCCGCGGCATGTGAGATCTTAGTTCCCTGACCAGGGATCGAGCCCATGTCCCATGCATTGGAAGGCGGATTCTCTACCACTGGACCATCAGGGAAGTCCCTTAATGATATTATAAAATGAGGGTATTTTATTGGACACACCAAGCTAACGGACAGTTTATGACGCCATCATTTACTTTCTCTTTTATTTTGGTGAATAATTTTAGGTTTGCAGACATATTTCTTTCATAAGGCACTTTACTGTTCTTTATTCAACACTATTACCCAGAGTAAAAGCTTAAGTCTGCACAATGGCCCAAAATGCCTATTAGCTCTCTGATCTCACCTCCTTGTTCTCTTCCCCTCGTAACTTCCCTCTGTCTATGGCTTTCTTGTTGTTTCTTGAACACATTATGTATGTTCTCATTGTAGAACTTTTGTACTGGCTGTTCCTTCTGCCTGAACTATTTTTTATGCCTAATAAATGCATGTGTAACTCTCTTGCCTCCTTCATCTCAATTAGCCCTATCTTGACCACCTTATTTAATTTCTAACTTGCCCTCTCCTTGTTTCCTTCATCCCTGTTAATCAAATCTTCGTTCTTTTCTCCTGAGTCACTTTCCATGCTAACATGCTAATAATTTACTCATTTATATTTTTAAATTATTTATTGTCTATTGTCTCCTGCTAGAATGTAAGTTTGAGGGAGGTGGTCTCTTTCCAGATTTTGTCCCATGATAGAACCAGAGCATCTAGAACCCTGTAGGTGATTGCTATACTGTGGTTGAATGAAGGAATGATCAAGCCTTTACACTGTGCTAATTCTATGTCCCAGGCACTGTGCTAGGGAAAATGATGATGAATTAGACATAGGTCTTGCACTTGATAACCAGACCAGTGAAAGACATGACACTCATAGTAAAAAGGAATATGGTTTGGAGAGTGTTGAGCAAAAAATGATACATATCTAAACTAGAGCTATGGCAGTGGAAATGGTTTAAGGATAAAATTTGGAGAAATATTCATAGGAAAAACTAAAGAAGTTTTGGCAATTGATTGGATGGTAGAGCATGAAGGAGAAACATGTAAAAATAATTCAGATATTTCTAAATTGTGATTAGCATTGCAGGGTAATAAACACACTTAGGAAGTGAATATATAGACTCAATTATATATATGTTAAATATAAGATACCGGTGGTATGTTCAGGGATTGATGTTAAATATGATATAAATGGAGAGCATGAGAGAAAGATCTGAGCTCAAGATGTAAATCTGAGGGTCATTACTATTTTGGATATTTTCAGAGAGGGGGAAGGTGAAGAGGATCTAGATGAGCAGAGAGGACACTGAGAGCAGCAATTTGAAAGGAGAAGAAAGACCTATGAAGGAGAGAATGGCAAGATGAGCCTGGAAAGGTAAGAGAAAAATCAAAAAAGAAAAGTTTAGGCAAGGAGCAGGAAATAGTGACAAAGTTTGCAGAGACATGCACACACCATGGAGAGATTAAATAAGACAGTACATTATCTGAAATATATCAACTTAGAACTTATATATCCCAGTTTAAAAATAGATGTGTTTGAAAGACATGTGTGCCTATGATTTTGAGAGGAAAGAGTTTTAGTAACATCTGATTGATTGCAGTCCAGAAAGTTCAGTCATAAAAGCTCCATGTACTCTTTGCTATATTACAATATCATACAGTGCTTATTATTTAATTTGGAAAGATTCTAGAAAGGATATGTTTTCATGAGCTGTCAGTTGATGGATTTATAGTGTGAAGAGTGCAACTTTCTATTTGATAGAAAACGTATATTAAGTATATGCAAATGTGCATGTATAGGTCTTTTATCTATACATAGAGAAATGAGTGACATTGAGGGTGATTCAGTTATTGTGTTTAATACAGTGTGATACTAGTTTCCCGGAGGAATTTGCTGGCTTTAATAATGAGGCATATTGCTCTGAATATTTAGTATGAATGTGAAATATTGATTATCTTTATTTCCTTAGACATTTAAAAGCTTTTCATGAAGAAAGGTAGTATGCCTTTACTGAAAATTGTAATGTATATCTTTATGAGTGTCAATGTTTATATGTTAAACTTCATTATGTGGAGGCTCCATAAAAACACTTTATGCTTCTGGCATCTGGATTTTCACTTAATTTGTGGCTGTTTTCGCCATGAATATTACTGATTGAGAGGATAATAACAGGAAGAACACATATTTTTAATATTTCGTATTCTATCATTGGAGAGATTCTAATCCTGACTTTGGCACTTTCTGCTTTAGATAATTGTATTTATGTACGCATCTTTTTTTTATATAAAAGGAAGGTTTGCCAACATTGTCTTTATGGTGTCTGTCCAGTTTTTTAAAATTTTATGCTTCTAAGAGATGGTATGCAGAAAAGTCAATGGCGTAAGTGTTCCTTTTGTGCTTTGCTATGAACATTCTTCCAATAATTTGCTGGAACACAGTGTCTGGAGATGAATGTTTGGAACAATTTGTTTTGTTTGCCTTGACCATTCTATTTCTGACCTAATGGGTTGTTTAACTGTTAGGAGATGTTCCCATTAGAGGCTTTTACTTTGGCAAAGGGCTGGCTTTTGTTAGTCGCAGGGCTTTTTTACTAGATCTGAGACAATATTAAGAGCTCAGGGCCTGAGAGGTAGATGGTTCTCAATGAGTGTTTGTGAAGGAATACACCAGTGGGTGGATGGACCTATGGGGTGTGATGAGCACAGGAGCGAATAAATACGCCACCTGCATTGACCTCCCAAACCTATGAATTTCTTTATAGTTTAACAACATATATTTATGTAATTAAATGATATTAACCATATTAATATTTTATTCAGTTTTACATTTTTGCCTTTAAGTCTATGGAACTAGACTCTGAATGCATGTATGTATACATTAATTTCAGTGTTAATGTAATTGTGTGTTGTTCTGGTTTTTTTTTTTTGGTTACAACCAACAAGTGTGCAAAAAATTCCCTAGAGTCTTGTGTTAGAGAATGCGGGTGCTCACACAGCTCCTTTCCAGCCACAGAGCAATACTGCACTTCCCAGGCTCCTCCACGGTTAGGCAGGGCTATGGGATCACCTTCTGGTCAATGCAGTGTGAACAGAAGTGGTGTACGCCATTTCCTGGCTTATTCCCAGGAATCTCCCCAACGCCCATCCCTTTTCCTTAACTCCTAGCCGGAAACACCTAAAATGTGGTATTGGCTTATCAGTCACCCATGACAAGGGATCAGATATCAGACACTAAGAGCCCGGAGAGCCCCGTTATAGCAGGCAAAAATCTGGTAAGACTGTTGTTGCCAGTGATAGTCTGGAAGGCAGATCTACTGAGCTTTCAGCTCAAGAGGAAAAAGTTGGGAAAATGTTGTAGTGTGCATTCACTAAAATTAGCTGCCTTTGGCAAAGTATTGTAAGAAAGAGATGTAAGAATAGAGACAGTCCAGAAACTTAAGGCACCAAAAAGATAGAAATATCAACTGCCCCGAGGCCCCACAAAGTAAGAGATAAAAATTTTAAGAAGCTTTGTGTGGCAAAGGGTCAGCAAAATTTTTCAGTTTAATAAACTTGAACAGATTTGTGGCAAAATTCAGATGAAGGATGGTCTTCCAGACAAGTCTACTGTCCCTATGTCATCATGTAAGTCACCCATTAGTTTAACAAAGGGGACAGTGAGAAGGAAGCAAAGATGTAACGCACATCTGAGAGTTGTATCTTGCAAAGAAATTTGGATGTGGTCACGGACACATGAAATTAAACGGAAGGAAAAAGATTGTAAGCCTACTAATAATTTGAGGGAATTTCACTGCCAAAGAAACTACCTTTAATATTGGATGTTCCAACTGCAAAACAACTGAGATTTTGTTACGTGTTGCACTGTGTCCCCTCCGAGATTCACATGTTGAAACTCTAGCCCCCAGTACCTCAACACGTGATTGTATTTGGAGATAGAGCCTTTAAAGAGGTGATTAGGTTAAGATGAGGCCATTTGGTGGGCCCTAGCCCAATCTGACCGAGACCTTATAATGATAAGAAATCGGGACACACAAAGAGACATAAGGATACGCACATACGTATGAAGACACAGTGAGCAGGCAGGCCACTGCAGGTCAAGGAGAGATGTCTGGAGCAGATCCTTCCCTCACATCTCTCAGAAGAAACCAAAATGCTGACGCCTTGATCTGACACCTTGATCTCAGACTTCTAGCCTCCGGAACTGTGAGAAAATACATTTATTTAGCTACCAGTGGGTGATATCTTGTTATGGTAGCTTTAGAAAATGAATACAGCTCCGAAATTATCTCCAGCAGGAAGTGGCTTGCCAAAGTGTCCCAGCCCCTAAGGAGAGCCTACTCCCCAGCACCCTTATCAGATGTGGACAAGAAGGATGATAAATGCAGAATAAACTTCTAGGGTGTGCAGACAAGACAACTTATAAAATATATTTAGAAAATGTATTTTTGTGAAATTAGTTTTTAATGAAAATATAGAAAATTCGTATTTTGCTTCCAGGTCAGAAAAACAGGTAGAAAAATAGGTTTACAACATTGTCATATGATTAAGAACAATACAGTAACAAAGAATTATGAAAGTGATTATAACATGAGCTACAATTTACCTTAGACTGAGACTGCTTCTAAAATGGATTATTGAAAGAAAAATCTAGAAGGGTGTTTCATTCTGTCTTTAATGTTCGGACCTCGAGTAAACATGCATTTTATCCATATGTACTTTACAAATCAGAACAAAAATACTTAATCACAGATAAAAATTGTCTTTATTCTCTGGATGGAAGAAATTAACATGCCCAGTTATGTTTTTAGGAAATTTCACCCTTTCAAACATACATTTCCAAATGCATCAACTTGGAAAAATAAGGATGTTTGCAATCTTTATTATGAATACATTCTGAGGAACATCAGGAAAACAAGCCATATCTTGAAGTATTCAAAGAGGAAGGTGACTGCCTTCAGAGCAGGAAGTTTAAGGAAAAAGCTAAGGACCCTGCATTTGGGAAGGAACCTTCTTGTCTAAAAGTCATTGCCAAACATGTGAAATTTTATTTGCAGTTAGGGCAAAGATAGATATTCCTGGGCTCTTTAGAAAACCTCTTATCGTGATGACATATGGCATTAGTCAGGCTGCGGCTTACGGAGAATTACTCTCAGTTCAATATCAAGAGTATATCAGTTTATGTAACGAAATTGTCACGCATAACTAAGCTTTTAAAAAACTCAAATACGTGCTCCCTAACTGGGTCCTCTCAACAGTCATAAATGGGTAGACTATGAAAAGAACCCAAGCGGTATCGTACTGCATGGGCTTCAAAGTTGCTATGGCTGATTAAGCAGTTTGGGACCACTCGATGTAAACATAGTTTGTCATCCAAGATAGATGATTCCAGCTAACTCACGGCTCCATAAGCCGCCACTTTGCCTTCCTGCTTTATCTTGTTATTTTAAGCAAGTTAACGACAGTTTTAAACACTACAGAATTGTACTCATTTATTAATTTTTAATGTTTTCATTCTGGGTTCTTGGAGAACTTTAAAGTATTTCATACACAATAAGAATGTTAACAATGATCAAAAAACCAAAATTCTCCTTGGAGAAAATTGTCAAAATTATAAAGATCCATGACAATACTACATATTGATGGTAATAGGAAACTGATTGCCGAAAGATACTAGTAAAATTTAACTTTGGAAAGTCTTTGGACCCTACCCCTTCTACAAAAATAAGAAACAATTGAAAAAAAACTCAATCAAAATTTTATTATTTAGGGATACCATATTGTTTAGAAATCAACTTTATAGCTAGGTAATTCCTTAAGGTACATATCATAAGAGATTAACTTATTAAATATAATTCCATTCATTTAATCTTTATTTTATTTTGTTTAGTGCAGGCATGGGAATAAATAGAGAAGAAATTTCACATTAATTTCCTAAAAACAAGTTTCAAAGAACAATTGTATGCCAAAAACAACAGAAAAAACACTAATGTTCTAGTTTATGGTATTATTCTTTGTTATTCTCAGAATAGGAAAAATTCCAAACTAGAAGTTAATTGAAAGTAAGGAACTTGTTTTAGAATTTAATCATCCTAAGTATTTTCTACCAGATTCCTTAGTATTTTTTTTTTTTCCTGCTCCGAAATTACTCCATCCAAGGCCGATGCTACTTTCAGTTCCTCCTGGCTATTCAGATCATTTTTTTATAATCAATTACTGTTTTACTCAATCTCTCACCAAATCCATGACCCTGTCCCTCATATGTCTCCATTTCTTGTTAGAGTGATGCCAGTAGAACACATCGAAAGATGGACAGTTCATAAAGATTTTATTGTAGGTATTATATTGGTTTATCACTGTGTTGATGGCGATGGCCTAAGAGTCTCAGGTTCTTCTGCTGGAATAAAAAATATTTTCAGAAAAGTCACTTTCCGTCCAAAGGGTTCGTTTAAAAAATTAATATTAAGCCTGTTTATAGAGATTAATTTTGCTAAAGAATTGAGCTCTTGAAATTAAATGAACCAACTTATACAGTCAATATACATAATGAAAGCCAAAGGCTTTCCTTTTTGTCCTAATAGTAAAAGATTTTGGGTCTGAGGGTGAAGGTTGAAATTTAACAGATTCTGCAGTTGTATTTTATTTGGTGTGTGGTTATAATTTTAGGGTTCGTTGTCTCTGACCTTTTAAAGCTTCTAGGTAAACTGATAATTATTTCTGATGGGAAAGTGCACTGAGGATCAACAGTGCCTTTGGGTTGAAGAGTTCGACATCGTTCTTGCCCATTTATTTGTGCTTATATAATAGCAATGTGATATTCTTTGGTGCTGGCATGCTTCTCTTTTGTTTTAATTATTACTGTATTATAGTGTTAACTGCTATGCATTTGTTGTGGACTTTAATTCAAGTTTTGATCAGGCTTTTTTTTTTGGTAGATTTGTTATGTTTCTATTTCTTATATGCCATATGAAGTTTAACCCTGATGTGGGTTGTTTTTAAAATTTCCAACTATAATTACCAATGTTCATGACTCTGAGCTGCAATAAATAATGGTTTGGGGGATGCTTTTAAAACTGTTAGTATTAATCACAAATCTCTAAATTCTGCAAAGAAGATTCTCTGTTATCTTCGATAAACTAATCTATGCTATACAAAGTGTGTGTATTCTCATGACTGAGGTACTTTTAAAATCATACGTGGCTAAATAATTAAATATAATTTTAACTAAAAATATGCAGTTGCCAGTAGTTTTCACCATTAAATCTAAAAGGAATGGGAGATGTGTTCCTAGTTTCGATTTTTTAGTAGCTTTAATTCTACATTCTGGCTTCTTTTTGGCCATAAACAGGCATGTCTGTGTCCTCTTATTCTTTTTCTCCTTTGCTTTCTCTTGTCTGAGCTAATCCTATTTTTCTTTTCCTTTCTTTTCTTTTCCTTTTTTTTTTTTTTGAAGAAAATTTTGAGTAGGAACATGACCTAGGTTGAAGTTGAGCAGAAATTATTGTAACATAATTTCAACATTGATTTTTTTTAATAAAAAATATACATCTATGTTATAATAGAGGTGATCATTTTGGGAAAGAGCCAAAGGATATCCTTTCCACTACATCACATTATTAACGGCTAATAGCTCATTTAATTTATTATTCCTCATCTAGTCACATAAAAACAGTTGCATTTCTTATATAAAAATAAAAACAACCAAGTATTTTATATTTTCTGAATTTTCGAGTGCATATTTTTAAAACATCATGGAGTGAAGAGTAACATTTTTGAGAAATAAACCTTTTCTGTGACAAGTGTCTAGATCATATGAATACAAATGCTAATCACTAGAAGCTAACTGGGGCAACTATGTAAATAAGTTATTACTCTCTTTTAATGAATCATAACACGTTACTTATCCTTTGAATAATTACAGAAAATGGAAATAAAATATGATCTTAGTATGTAGTACACTAAGATACTCAAAATATAAAGCATAGAAATTTTACATTTGGATCGAGATTTGGGAGAGGGGAATATAGAGGCCTATAAAATTGAAAATTGTAGAAGGGTTTTTCAGGCATATATGATGAATTAAAATTATATTGTCTATTAGAAAAAAAGGAATCTCTCTGTTTCCCACTTCTGTAAATTAGTTAAAATAAAGAAGCTCCCAATGGCTCGTGTACATTTCCTTTGATACCTTCTGGTAGAAGGGGACATGGATGAATGTGTCCACGGATGAGTGATCCTGAAATGTAACATCTCATGACCTGCAGGTGTTTCCAAACTGCCTTCCCCCTGCTTGGGGGTTGTAATTGCTATTTGCAGTTTCCCTGTGAATTATACATCTTTGCTAAAATTGAATCTTGCTTCTTCCACATACCCTGCCATGTGCCAGTTTGATCTCCTGGAGCAGCCATGGGTAGCTGTTCTTCATCTTAATATTGTGATTTCAGGACATCTAGATGATATTCTTTTCCTCAGTTCGCTTCTCCATCTTTCCATTGCCTTATTTCAAATTTATTTAAAGTTATTTCATTTTCTTACATTGTCTCCCTTAATCACCTGCCCGTTGAAGTGGAATCGGGTCCTGATTGCTTTGAAAGATTATATAAATATGTTTCAGAAAACCATATTTTGTGATCAATTTCATTTATTAATTTTAGGAGTATTTAGCTTAATGAATTTGCATGGGAATTCATGAAATAGTAAAAGACTTGAAGTCTCTTGTTTGTAGCCATTTAATTAGACTCAAATTTGGAAATGATTTTGGAAATCACTTATAGTTTCTGTAGCTCATATTATGTCAGTCTGGTCAACATCAAATGTTGGATATAATTTCATATTACTAAAGATTTATTAAAGTCGTTATATATGACTATACACAACTTTAAAAAATATGGTTAAGCTTATCCTTTATTATTTAGTACAATATCACTTCTTTTTCCAACTATAATTTTATGCCTTACTAAGAAACTTTCTGGAGTCTCCCCTTTCTGAACAGTGTTCAGACATTAATGTTTATTTTTGCAGATATCTTTCTTGAACTGTGTTTTCACAACTGCACATTTTAAAGTTATCTCAGAGATATTATCCCTTTGTTAATGTGCGCAAAATAAATTTGCTGATTATATTCAATTTTCTAAAGTTAAGCAATAACAAGTTGATAGGGAATGTGAAATTACTTTATATGGAAACACTTGACTTTTAAAAAACATATGTAATGAAGTTTATTAATGTTGCATTATTGATAGTTGCCAGAAAAGATCTTTTTTAGAGTTATACATTTTACACAAGTTCATTTATTCTCCACCTGCAGCCTTATTATTTTCATCATGTATTATGTAAAATAATTATGTAAAGTGAACATTTAAAATTTATTTTGAGAACTTGAAGTTCAGCTCCACTAATTATGGACTGTTGGCTACTTGATGTTAGCTTTGAAAGCTGTAGGCACAAGTCAGAGTTTGAAGGAAAGCTAGCTTTGATAAGTTTAAGGAATAGACTAGGTGAAAACTGAAGAACTCTGCATGCTTGATTATAAATCTGAGCTACAGATTGGGAGGTGAAGAAGTGGTCTTTGCATGTTGAGGAGTGAGGGAGTCATGGAGGTGTTTCCACAGTAATGAAATAACTGTAAAAGATTCATCTGTTCCAGGCATATTTGTGGGCTTATATTGTGCAGAATTCTTGGGATATATTGGCAAATAAGAAAGGTATAGAATTTGCCCTCCAGAACTTATAGTCAGTCTGCTAGAGGAGACAGACAAAAAGATAACAGATGCACACATGGAATAATGGAAAAGCAAGTAACTGACACAGAGAGATGACAGAGGAAGGGGAAGGTCTGGGGGATACACCTGAGGAAAATCCTCTCCGAAGAGATGGCTTTAGTCTCATGAAGCACGAGGGTTAAACATGCAAAGAGCAGAGGGAGAGAGAGCAGTGGTCCTGACTGAGGGACAAGAGCTCGTGTTAAAGAGCCAGTAGCAGAGGAAGCGGCAGGTGGGCGGGTAGACCAGGGCTGGGGCGGAGTGAGGGAAGAGGACAAAAAAAGATGAAGTCAGATGGGGCACATATATACCATGGAATATTACTCAGCCATAAAAAGAAACGAAATGGAGTGATTTGTAGTGAGGTGGCTGGCCCTGGAGTCTGTCATACAGAGTGAAGTAAGTCAGAAGGAGAAAAACAAATACCATATGCTAACACATATATATGGAATCTAAGAAAAAAAAATGTCATGAACAGCCTAGGGGTAGGATGGGAATAAAACACAGACCTACTAGAGCATGGACTTGAGGATATGGGGAGCGGGAAGGGTAAGCTGGGACGAAGTGAGAGAGTGGCATGGACATATATACGCTAGCAAACGTAGGGTGGATAGCTAGTGGGAAGCAGCCGCATAGCCCAGGGAGATCAGCTCGGTGCTTTGTGACCACCTAGAGGGATGGGATAGGGAGGGTGGGAGGGAGACGCAAGAGGGAAGAGATATGGGAACGTATGTATATGTATAACTGATTCACTTTGTGGTAAAGCAGAAACTAACACACTATTGTAAAGCAATTATACTCCAATAAAGATGTTAAAAAAAAAAAAAAAAGATGAAGTCAGAGAGCCTGGCCGGGAGACAGGAGCCTAGACACATTGAGTGCCCATGTAAATCCCCCCCCCCCAAAAAAAAATTCTTTTTAGAAACACAGGTAATTATTTATTCAGTTATTTTCTGAATCTGAAAACATTGTTAAGTCTCACCAGTTTATGTGACATAATACAATAAGAGGAGACTGTTTAAGTCCCTTCAAATTCCAGCTTTCATAAGTGAAATAAGTCAGACAGAGAAAGACAAATACTGTATGATAACCAATTATATGTGGAATCTAAAAAGAACAACAAACGAGTGACTGTAACGTAAAAGAAACAGAGTCACTGATATAGGGAACACACATTTATCTGTTCCAGTGGTTTACACAGTGGGGAAAAGGAAAGGGGGAGGAGCAAGATAGGGGTAGGGGACTAAGAGGTACAAAATATTATGTATTAAATAAGCTACAAGGATATATTGTACAACACAGGGGATATAGCTGATATCTTATAATAACTATAAGGGGAATATAACCTTTAAAAATTATGAATCACTATATTATACACCTATAACACATAATATTGTACCACTATACTTCAATGAAAAATGTTTTTAAAAAGTCAAGCTTTTTTTTTTTTTTTTTTTTTTTTTTTTTTTTTGCGGTATGCGGGCCTCTCACTGCTGTGGCCTCTCCCGCTGCGGAGCACAGGCTCCGGACGCGCAGGCCTAGTGGCCATGGCTCACGGGCCCAGCCGCTCCACGGCACGTGGGATCTTCCCGGACCAGGGCACGAACCCGTGTCTCCTGCATCGGCAGGCGGATTCTCAACCGCTGCGCCACCAGGGAAGCCCAAGTCAAGCTTTTTTTACACTAAGACCTTCAAATGAAGAAAATGAGACCTTTCCCCAGATATACACCCTACAATTTAAGCATACTCACCTGTCAGGGTCTATTTAAAAAATAATTATTTTCCGATAAAAGATTGCTTTCTCCTAAGTATCAGCACAGGACATTTCCTCTATTTGTCACTTTCTTTCACACTCTTAAGTTTAAGAAAAATGTCGCTGACACTGAAAGCAGCAGTAATGTAAAGTGAAGACGTGTATGATGCCCTCGTGCATGTGTCTCCCAGTCTACGGGAACAAAACGAGGCAACATGAGAGAGAAATTAAAAGGCTCGTCACCTAGTGGATTCTGGGCAGAGGACAGTCTTTAAGACCCAGCAGCATAGTATCTGTCTGGAGAGGAGTTGTTGCTTTTTGACAGATGAGAGAAATCCCCTTAGTGCTGGCTGTGGGAAGAGAGAAGTGAAGTCAGTCCCCTGGTGGTGAAGTCTAGTAAAACAGCGAAGCACGAGGAAAATTTTTCTCTTCCTCGCTGGCTTCTCTCTCTCTCTCTCTCTCTCCTTTCTCCTCTGTAGGAGCCACCTCCTATTCTCTCAACTCTTTTAGCATAACCTTCAAAGGAGAACGTTCCCTTCAGACTTGATCATATTTTTTCCCCACTGAGAGAATACCTCGTAGCTGCAAGACATTTTTTAAGTCTATGCAGGACTTCGGGGATTTGGTTATCCTGCCACGGAAATTGATCATTGCTGAAGCTTGGGACTCACAGTGTGCTGCTAAATTAGCTACCAGAGTAAGCCTGACGGAGGAAGGCTTTTATCATATACTCTTCTGTTCAGTTTGAACACATTTGCTTGAAATTTGCCGCATGATGCTGTCCAGGGAAGCAGCTTTTTTTCTTGGGATGCAGCAATTCGCTGGTTTCTAAGCTTATTGCAGAAGAAGAAATAATCTTAAATAGAGTGGATTTTCGCCCGCCCCCCTCCGCGACCCCCGCTTGATTCCACCGAGCTGTGTTGCACCGCGGGAAAGATCACCTGTCACTAAATCTTTGAGGAAGTAAAACAAAGTGAATTATAATTATTATTTATTTATTTTTATTATTTTTAACTGGCGGAGGCGGCGTGATCACGGAGAATGAGACTGAGAGATGCTGCCAGGGCTTGGAGGAGGATAAAGCTGAGTTTAGGCTGGAAACTAAAAGACTGATTGTTTTTTGGTACAACTTGCCCGGTTCCTCTTCACTTCCTTTAGTTTCGCTTCATGGACCGATCGACAAACCTGGACATAGAGGAGCTCAAGGTACGTGATGTTCGGGGCGGGCGTCGTTCCTTCCTTCCTGGCCCTCGCCTGCATTCTTGCTCTCCTGTCTGTCTTTTTTCTCTGCCTCTTCCTTGCGCTGCTGGAATAGTTGGTGGCCCCGCGGGACGGCGAGTGGGCATTTGGGGTGAAGTGTACCCGGGCGCGGGCGCCCCTCCTAGGGCCGAGGGCGAGCATGGTGGGCTGCTTTCCGGAGTTCGGCGTGCACTCTCGGGCCAGGTCCCCCCCCCACCACCACCACCCGCCTGCTCCTCCCCTCGTCAGTTACAGCAGCACTTTGGGTACCAGACCCGGCGCAGCGGGCCCGTTAACCTCGCCCGGGAAGCGGAGGCGGCGGGAGGCACAGTCCCTGCCCGCTGTCGCCTGGTTGCCCAGCAAAGTTGCCCGAGCTGCGCGGCCACGTTGCCCCCTCTTCCCGCTCCGAGCCGCTTGTCCCCTGGCCCGACACGGGGACAGCCTCCTTCCGCTCAGAAATTCTCAGTACAGAGGCGTCTGCAGCGCCGGCTCGTTATCATTCCGTCTCTTCATGAGACCCCTTCCTCCCCCCGAGCACTGACACGGTCTCGAAGCCACAGTTGCGCGGCCCTGGGCACGAACTCGTGTGCACTGGGGGGACCCGCGGCTATCGAAGGGACTGGAGAGGTTTCCCCGTTGGCCCGGGGACGCGAGCACAGCGAACGTGCCTGCCCTGAGCACCCAGCGCAGAGCGGGCCTTGGGGGAGCGGGGAGGGGCCGGGGAGGCGGGACTGGGTCTGGGCTGCAAGGAGTGGGGCGGGAAGCGATACCCAGGGGGATTCTGTGCAACCTTCCCACTGTGGTAGAAGGAGCTGTCCTGACCCGCGCGGAACCCACTCTGCCCCCTCCGCTCCGCTGGGTCCTCTCGAGGCACCTCTCCCTCCCGGGTCCCCGGCTCCACCGAGAGGGCTTGGCTGGCAGGAGCGCTCAGGCTGACAGTGTGCCCCTCTGTCTGTGGGCACGGCTTTTAAAAAGCGATGAGCACCGCTGCAGTGCCCATTAAAAGAAAAAAAAAAAAAAAACTTAAAAAAAAATCAGCAAACCACAAAATCATTTAAATGTCCCGCTCACTGTAAATGAGAAAACGGGAAAGGGGGCAGTGCTTGGTTGGGAGCATCCTTTCTTTGTATTCTTCACTCTTCTTTACCCTCAGGCATTTTCTACCCTCTACTGTATTGCTTCAGGGGATTATTTTACACTAGAGATCAGCTCAGATGGACTCTGTGTTCAGGTGAGGACTTTCGGACGTATCCTCACCAACTGGGGAAACTTCACTAGCAGAGGTTTTCCCAGAAATGTCAGGAAAATGGGTCTGCCCAGTAAGAGGAAAGAGCTGGAGAAACCCCCTGTAGAGGGCAAAAGCCTCTCTTCTGCAGTCTGCTCTCTGCCCCGGCCCACCCGGGAGCCCAGTTCTCCTGGAACGTGCACCCCAAATCTCCTGGTGCTCTAAATTGCATACGAGAGAAAGGAGGCACGGAGAGAGAATTGGCCCTGCCACCTACTGTAGTTGAAGGTGGGGTGGAGGAAGGTGATCAGAACTAAGACACCACTTCATTTAAGACTCGGGGTTTGTTGGAAAAAGCAAATAGGAGACATATTTGCTGCTCTAGTTAAAGTTGGGGAACAATAAGTTTCTGTGTTACGGCCAAGGTCACCCTCCGTAGACCTTGGCCTGGAAAAGAGGTCTCCTATTATCCGTATACTAAGGTAGGACGCAATGCCTTTGTGTTTGAAAGGATCTCTTGCTGCCTTTTCCCAAGCCTCCCAGTCTCTTGGGAGCGAGGTTCATGAACAACATTTGTGATGTACATTTCATGTAGAAGCAGAGTATCTAGATTATTTTTTTTGTTACATATGGAATATGGTACAGAGACAAGCTTTTGCTCATGGGAAATGGAAGGGAAAAATGATTTGGGGTGATCACTTTCCCTGATATTCCATTAGTTTCCTACCAAGCTTATCCCCCTCTGAACCCTGGCATCACTAAATTTTTTAAATCAGTGAAAGAGCAAACTCACGGTGGAAACTTCTGTCAGTTTAGTAGAAGATCCCAGCTTACATTCACTCAGGGCTTCTCACAGCCAGAATGTGCTAGACTCAGTAGAAATTGGAAGAGCTTGTGTGTAAGGGAACAGTTTGGCAATGACCTACGGGGAAGAAATGAAGGCATGTCGGAGGCAAAGATCTGTTGAGGGTGCTGAAAAATTATGTGAGGGCCATGATGCTGTGGAAAGTCAAAACTGGCAAGAGAGGAAAGGTAGTCAAACCTCACTAGAAAACATTGAGATCCTCCAGTTTGAGAAATAAAATGTGTTGTCATGTATTTGACTACACTCCTGGAACAAGGAGGCTTTGAAACACTTACACTCTGGAATATGTACACTTTGCAGAGATGGGTACTCTACATGTGGAAAAACTTGTCTGGATTTCCTCTTATCAGCAGAATCCATGGACTTGGGTTTTCCAGACCATTCCAGTTGAAGTTATTTGCTGGTGGCTTCTTGCTGAAGAGTCCCTCATGTGGAGAGAGGGGAGAAAAAGGCTGGGGATACTTAATTTTGACATTATTTGCTTTTTGGCTTTTCTTCCTGTGATCGAAGGATGCTCACTTTAAGACAGAGTCACATAAGCACTTTAGTTTCTGAGTTGCTTTAAATACATGAAAAGAAAAACACTGTTCACTTGGATTTGATGGATAAATAAATGTACATAATACTATAAGAATTCCATTTAGCTTAGTTTTAGATCATCAGTGTTATTATTAGTTGAAGCTGCTTGCCTCAGGTTTTAGGAAAGGAAGACTGCTAATTCTTCATCTATGTGCCAGACTATTTTCTCTTTATGAGATTTTTAACAGAGTATATATATATTTTTGTTATGCTGCATGTGTGGGTATTGATTTTTAAAACTGCTGTTTAGTAAATAGTATTAGCTTTTGCAAGTTTTTAAACTGAAGGTAAGCTTCAATAATTGTTAAGCTATTGCTGTCATTATCCTAAAACTAAATTTAATCTGCATATTAAAAGATTTACTGGTGGGAAACTAACATATAGTTATTTGTATAAAACTTGTTAATGAAGACAAGCATGTTTCATCTTCTCTTCACACACGTGCCTGATGAAACAGATCAGTGTCGAAGGGAGAGAATTCTCATTCAAAGAATTCTGGTCTTTCTTTTCCCCTTGATCTCTATCTGTTTCTTTCGCCAATAAATGTATAACTTTACTCTGGATTTTGCCCTGGTGTTTGTTTTCAAGAAGAAACAACATCAAACAACTCAGCATATGGGTGACTGCTTTGGAAATGTGAGTGCTAATGAATATTGATATTAAGGAAAGTACCCTCTGTCCTGGAATATCTCTGAGTTACAGAGTACTCTTAGTAGTTGATATTTAAAAGAATAACTTTAGCTTTTATTTTAGCTCTGGGGTTACCCTCTTTTAAACTACATATCTTATGCACTGGAACACAGAATGCCACTAATTTGTAGAGCTGGCACTTATACATTTGCTTTTTGTAGTGTTTATTTGTAAGAGATATTAGGCCGAGTAAATGGTGTGTTTAAGTAACACATATGTCTTTGGCGATTCTTTTACTTAGCTTTTGAAATATGTTTTAATTCACTTGTATTTGACAATCAAGAAGTTATGCTTTCAGATGCTAAGTGTATATTTGTGGATAACGGTAATTTGCTTTGAGATCAAAAACATAAAACACATCAGGAGTATAGTACAATTTTTGCAGTATTATACCAGCTGTTATTTATTTATTGGTCAGGACTGTTCCCACTAAAGGAAATGGGATGATTAGCTAGAAGTTAAAAGTTAAAATGGAATTTTTCCATTACATGTAGAACATAAACAGTATGCTTTGGAATATTTTCCTAATTATCAGTTAAGGTACAAAATTATAAACTATATAGTTATAAACAACATAGTTAATCCTGAGGTGCATGAGACAACTTTTCAATAAGTATAATTGTACTTGTTTGAGTTAATTAAATATAGTTCAGTCACTGTTGTTTAATTTCATCTCTTTCATTTAAATAAAATTCCATTTACCAAGACCTTGAAACTTGCCCTAGATAGGTAAGGTAAAAGCTTCCCTGAATAATTCAACTGGGTCATTAAGAAAGTGCACGGGTGAGAAATAATAATCTAACCAAAGAATGCATAGGCGTTTAAACAAGTGGTTGATTGAAAAATGCTGAGTTCTAAAACCAAGTCTCATAGTACATTCTTCTACAATTTCAATCAAATAAGAGAGTTGGCACTTAGAAGAATTCTAAAAATGTTCTTTTTTTTGCTTCATCAATAAACCACTCAGCCCAGGAAAGTCGGCTTACCGCAGTGAAGGAGGCTTTGTGATGAATGTAAGTAGGTGGTATTTTTTGGTTAGTCATATTCCATAGTGAAAAATAATACTCTCCAACAAATGGCATATTTTTAGCAACCTGCCTTATATATTCATTTCTTGGATTAGAATAAGGAACCGTAATTGGGAGTATTGAATTATTTGACCTCTTTCACATCTAAATGAATTATAACTTTTGTCCATCCAGGTCAAGTTCCAATTCTCTTTTGATAAGAGGGACCAATCACAAAGATGGATAAACAGTTAACCTTGATTTCTTTGTATGCAGAGTGTAGACTTGTTTCACTGAAGTTAAAGTAAACTTCAAGTAGCCCTAGGGAAACATTCATTATTTTATATGGCTAGGAGGGATGAGGGAACATTTTTGATATAAGTGGAAAGAGAATTAAGAAAAATACCTTTGAGGGAAGTTGTGCAAATGATAATTTTAGACATTTTCATTGGGCCACTGTCATCACTAAGTGTATATTCCAATCTCTGTACTGGCTATTATAGCTTAGCTGATCTCCAGACTTTACCAATTGAAAATACATCAAATTTTGAAGGCCCAGTAAAAAAGAATATTTTAGGATTTATGGACTCAAAATCATAGCTACCTAAGATGGCTTCATGCTGTAAGACAATAAATCAGCATGCGTCTTTGGGGGCTTGCTTTTTATATAATATTTAGTGAGGTGTTTCTCATACTGTATTGGAATTTCAGCTAAAATACGATTTAGCAGAGCTTACAACTTTAAGTTCCTAAGGAAAATGACCATGTACTTTTGTTCAAATCTCTGTGACGTTTTTGAGTACATGCATTTAAATAGGTAACTGTATAAATGAATAAATGTTTTGTGTCAGAATACAAGTTTTTAAGTTTAATTGTTTAGAATTGTGCTTGATTTGTGACAAAATTCTTAGCTTCTAAATCTCCATGTGACTAAAAGTGAGCTACCTCATTTTATGCAAGTACAGATGTTAACATACTAACATCTAAGTATTTTACTCTAAGTCTCTTCTTATTCTTGGCAAATGTTTGGAAGCATGAGGTAATCTTATATCCTCAGTGAAACTTATTAGAGACTTCTGGGCCAACCACAGAATGAACAAACTTAAGGATTACCATCCCTCCAAGAGAATTACAGAGACTCCCATCCTAAAAATTAAAAACTGTGCTAGTGTCTTGAGAGTTTTCTTGATACTCCTAAATGATATTTTTGTAGATTGACTGAAAAATATTGTAAGCCCTGATCCAATTTTAGAACATTTATACTGCTTTGTTGGAATTAAATAGGTTATCTAGAGTGTTCTATGCCAAGTTGAGATCAGAAATCTTTTTTAAGAAAAGGATTTCATTATCTAGCCAGAAGAGCTTTAATTGCCATGGCAATGCCCATCAGTGAAACAGGAGCTGAAGCTTCAGCCTTAGATATTAATTGAAACAATCACCCCACACCAAAATGGAGTTCAGTGGCATTTGGAAGTCAAAAGCATCCCAACGTACTAAATCTCTCACTCCAAATCTAACAGCTTGTAACCTTTAAGTGGATTGATTGGTATGGTGAGAAGGGCACAGATCTTGTTGAAGGAGAACTCAGAAGACCTTGTTTAAACCCTGGCTTTGCCATCAACCAGAGGTGGCCCCTTGGGTGTATCACAGGTTTCTCAGGTGATGGTAGTATTGCAAGGTAGGAATTGGATTTGATTCCTGGGTTTTGTTGTAATCATTTTTAGCCACAGCTAAAGAACTTGTTCAAACAGTATCTTCTAAACAAGTGCAATATCTAATACCAATAAAAGGGAAGCAGTTCTAGTGGGGGCAGGAGAGGTTGGCGGCTCTGTCTAACCCACTTCCCCTTTGCCCCTGCACTTGACCCCAGGACATTGCCTAGAACTTTAAGACTGAGGAACACAAAGTAAAAACCTCAGGACCAGTTGATCTCTGTCTTCAAAGTCTGAGAGTCTAGGGCTCTGAATACTTTTTTGAGAATGACATTTTTGTGCCCTCCTGGAAGAAAATCATTTTCAAATTGATAAATAAAGTTAATATGGCTCTTTTTATTCCCCAACTATAGCCTCATTTGAACATCATAGTAAGTTTGTCTGTTGAATATTATATTCTCATTTAAGGGTACCAAAATGGAGACTCAGAAAAATCAAGTAAAATGCCTAAGATCACAGGGTGGATAAAAAATGGAATAAGAACTCAAATCTATGCTCTCTATATCCAAATACTATGCTCTTATATGTAGGCTTGAATTCCAGGATGTTTGTAGAACTTCTTATGGTAGATGTTTTTCACTGAATTTCTCTAATATTCTTGTTTCAAAGAAAAGTGACAATATTTGAGCCATACTCATAGTATTTATTCTTGTTACAGAAGAATTGTTATTTCACTTTAAAAAAAAATAATATTCTCATTCCTAATCAGTTACTTTGGGTCAAATTACTGTTGGTTGATGTTTGTGGATAAAACCTAAGAGAAAGTGATAGATAAATCATGAATTTAGGCCACTGAAGAACAGTTTCATAACCTTGTACCAATCTTTTAAAATAAACCCTGTCTATTTTGTCTGGCTCCATCAGTCTTCCTCATTATCTTGCCTCTTGAATAACTGAAAATAATTTTGATTTTGTTAGGGCCATAAATTGGATTTAACCTCTAACATGACTTTGGCATTTCAGTTTGTTGTATGTTTAGTATCAGTCTTGAAATTGAAAAAAAACAACAGATCTAAATGATTATACTTACACTACAATTATTATGTGCGTAGCTTTTATGATAGCCCCCAAACCTGGAAATAAATACCAGATGATTTAATCCATAATAAAATTAAAGTTCTCACTGGTAATCTTTGAGACTTAACATACCAACAATCACAAATGAAGATATACAGATAACTGAACATTATTTTGGAGGGACATTTCTTTTCTATTCTTAAGGGGATCAATATTAAAATAATACCATTTTTGAAGAACACTTTTCAAAGCCTTTGAAAGTCTCAACATTTAAGTGTCTAACTAGATAGTATGATTATATGGTAACACATATTTTCTGCCTAAGAACCATCATTTTCTCTAATTTCTTCCCTGTCATTGTCAGAGCTAGATTTGGGCATCCTTCTAGAGAACACTGTTGTGACTGGTTAAGTGACATAATGTAGAGTACACAACCAAGTTGATTTGAGCTTTGGCTTCTGGGTGGGAGATCAGGTTGACTTAAACTCTTAGTGCATCGCACAAGCACACCTGCTTTGTCAGTGCCTCGGCTGAATTATTAATGGCTGTAAAGCACAAACATTCTGGGTTACTCCTAAATAATTAGAAATACAACCTTAAATCCAAGAGAGGCAAGAGCCTACCATCATCTTCTTTGCTGGAGGCATGGAATGCTTCGATATTAACCCACACCTTTTCATTATCTTACTTCTTTTCGTATTGGTTTTTAAACTCCTGTCTTTGTTTAGAATGGCTAGAAAAAAAACATATTATCTGTCTGAGATAAAAGAGCCTTTGATTCTTTCTCGGGTAGAAACAACCAATTCAGCTGCCATGAGCAAGTGTGTTTTTGTGAAACATGATTTAATAAATCAATATAATGAATGGGAAAATACTGTTATCACTGCAATTCCACAAGTTTCTATCTACACAGAGTATTTGAGGGTTTTTAAAATCCAAGTCAGAAGGAGAAGCTAACTAATCCAAGTAAGAAATTGCTTATCTAAGACTTACTGAATTACATTCTGGGTTTCCACAGCCCTCTCAATGTGAGACTCATGAGAGAGAAATACTATCGAGTCTGAGTACCAGAATTAGTTACACTTCTAAGCAACAGGTTGGTATTCAATCTTAATCTTTTTCATCATAAAACTGATTGTGTTTTCTACTTTGCCTTAGTTGCTAAAAGGCTCAGAGGCCAGTTTGTGACCCAGCTCTAACAAGTATACTTGTGTCTTAACCTAATTCCTAGCCTCATAATACTTTTTTCTCCCACTATTCTTAAATACTTTCATAAGGAATTAGTGGCCATAAAATTGTATATACTTAGAGATTATTAAGACCTTTTGCAGTGACTCAATTATTTTCATAATGTTTCAGTGGACATACCTCAGTATTTCTCATCTCTTCTGAGCAGCTTATACCTCTGTAGGCATTTACTTCCATTTGACAGAGGCTACAAAGTTTAAAAAGTTTGAATTAGCATGCTGTGTATATCCAGTTTTGCTGTGTGCATGATTTCATTGCACATAATAGCTGCATTACTTGTGAACCTGCTTGCCACAAAATGAAACTCACTGTACACTCAAAGACTGCTATTTAGCACTTATGTTATCAAAACTTCTACTTGTTCTAAGACATTTCTGTTTTAAATCATTATTATTAGTTCTTAATGTTCTCAAATTTGGCCTTTGTGTAGCATGATCGCCTACATTTCTAAATCTCTGCCTTTCTAATGCTTATGACTTTTGCCTCGTGTGGAGACATTATTTTAAGAAAAGTTAAAATAAATGAGCCCATCGGAATCAGCACATTGTTACATTTTTTTTCAGATTCGCTTTGTAAAAATCAATGTTTTGATCAGTTGAATTGCTGTAGGCAGCAGAGGCAGTTGGACTTTGAGGTATTTTATCTCATCAGATTTCTTAAAATTCACGCTTGTGTCGTGGTTCAAAGAGCAAGCAGTTCCACGAATAGTGTTGTGTCTTAATCATAAAGGTCCTCGTTATTAAAGCATTCTTGGGAGACATTTTAAGCATTTAGTAATTATGTATGTGAAATATACAGCTGGATTAGTTAAACACATTTTTGGCAGGTGGCGAGTACAAGTGAGGGTCTTTCATTTGCGTCTGATCCCAATTACTATACAAACCTTATTTCATTTTAGAAATACTACTATGTTGCTACATATATATTTATTTCACTTAGTTCCTAAATCAAGAGGAGCTCTTTGCCCATAATAAATAAAAACACAACTGACTTTAAAGCGTTTAGCATTGACAACTAGTCATTTTTTTTTCAATACCTGTTTCATATGTATACACACCTGAAGGGAATTTTGGCAACTTTTGGAAAAATATGATTCAAGAATGCTAAAAACGTAACGTTATATGTGATGATATTCTATCTCAAATGATTAAGTAGTTAATGCTATACTTTAACTTGGTTTCATAGACTTACATAATTGTCAGAATTATCTGTGATCATGCTCCGTGCATAATTTTTTGTCTTCTTTCCCTTATTTTCTGATGCTTAGTGAGATGCCCTACCCATCTTACCTTAAACTCAGTGCTCATTCAGAGTCATAGAACTGTATGTTAAGTGTATTCCAACATGCACAGTGCGATCAAAAATCCAAAGATTGAGATCTTATTTTTTCCACTTCTTGTTTTACGATGAATAGTATTGGAATACGGATGAATGAAGATGACAAGAAGAAACATCGACTAAAATTTGGGAAAGTTATCAGCAGTTTAAAGCTTAATTGAAAAAGAAAGAATGACTCCAAGTAAACAGAATAAACATGATGCTCCTCCCCCCAAAACATTTGACTTAACTGGTAATTCTCTCTTTCTCTTTGGTTTAAATAATCCAGTGTCTAAATTATTACATTACAAAACCTGTGATTCACTATGGTGTTAGTAGACATGACTCATATAGATCTTTGATATATGCATTACCGAATTCTTAGCAAGAATTTGTCTTTTTTTTTTTTTTTTTTTTTTTTGCGGTACGCGGGCCTCTCACTGTTGTGGCCTCTCCCGTTGCGGAGCACAGGCTCCGGACGCGCAGGCCCAGCGGCCATGGCTCACGGGCCCAGCCGCTCCGCGGCACGTGGGATCCTCCCAGACCGGGGCATGAACCCGTATCCCCTGCATCGGCAGGCGGACTCTCAACCACTGCGCCACCAGGGAAGCCCGAATTTGTCTTTTTTATATTTTCAATGGGAATGCAATATATGAACTCTTCCAATTTGATCCTTCACTTTCAAAATCTTTACTTTTTACCCAGCTCCAAAGTTCCTATTGCCTGGGATTTTGTCCATGGTATTTTTCAGGTCCCTCTTTATACATACTTCCTAAGTGGTCTCATCCACTCATAGCTTCTATTTTTACTTGCAAGGCGATGATACACAATAATACACATCCACCTTACACCTTTGGTGCCCAAAGACCATATGCATCTCCTCCTTCCTAATCTTCAACAATCTAGTCTAGAAATCCCTTTCTGGATGTTTCACACTCACCTCAGTCTAACAAAACTTCTCCTCTGTTCGTTTAGTGTTTCACCGTCCACTTAAGCACCTCCGCTGGTGCTCTTGGGATCCTTTTCTTCTGATCCTGTTGACTCGGCCCACTCAGCTAATTGATCCGCAAGTCCATCATACCACAGGGTCAGAGTTCTCCCCTTTTGCGTTTTTTGTTAAAACCCTAGATCAAATTCTCCTCTTCTTTATTCTGAATTTTTGTTGAATGTTCTCTGTCTTATTCTGGCAATTATGCTGGTCTTATTGCAGTGAACTCTAATGCGATGTTGCAGTTGTGGCCCTAGCGTTAGGGGTATAGTTGAAATTACTGTTAAGGGATTTATACATTCTCTTTCTTATTCTTAGTAAGTCATCTCGGAGTAAGTTGGGAAAGAATGGAAACGGGTGCACCAAGGCTGGGCCTGATGCTGAATAGAAAGGGATTTAGAGGTTTCTAGAAATGCAAAAAGGTACCCTCCCAGATGAAGAAAAGATGGTCTCTGGAAGCTAGACCTGATGGCAGCCACTGATTAATTATGACTAAAATGTTCAGGTTGGGAGAAGGGAGCCACAGGTCATTTGTAGATGATAGTGATTCATTTTATAGTTTCTTTTTTTGTCTTGATGAAATCTTTGCATTACGCTGTCCCAGAACAATGAATTATGTTTGACAATTTCCTTAGCTGATTTTCTGTATTTTTGACATTTTGATCAGATTTCTTATAGTCAAACATTTTTATATGCCTCTGGGAATTTGAGAGCTCTGTCTCTGAGAGGTGGCCCAAGGACCATATGCTAACAGAGTAAGCCACCTAACTAGGCAGAGAGGCATTGGAAGAAATATGAAGAAATCTCAATAAATATAGGCCAAGGTGTTTGTTTCTGAAATGCACATCACAGCTAATGAAATTGGTTTGTTACTGACCTGTAAATTTCAGCCGTGGGTTCGATGGCTTCCCAGTTATTTTATTTTTATATCCTTAGTCTTTCAGTAAAAGCTACTTCGTCATCACAGCTGTGTTTTAACTGTTCTATGGGACTTATAATATGGGCTAATAAGAGTGAGGTAACCTAGATATGCATATTGCAAAATAGGAATGGGGAACCAAGATCTCACTGAAGATGGCTGGTGATAATGATGGCTAGTGAGGGATCTCCTAAGAAAATGTAACTTACAAGAATGGGGAAGTCCAGGAAGCAAGATCTGTTCATAGTTCTTCAAAGGGAGATTATTCCTTATTAAGGAACCAGCCAGGTTCTTGACACTTTCTAACTGATCTGCCTTTGTCCAGCCTATTCGACAAGCAATCCTCATTCCACAATTCAGATTTCCCTTTTAGGATAACCTAATAATATTTGGTCCCTCGCCAGCTTAAAAGTCTTTGTCGATTCCGTTACTTATTTTATAATCCATACCCCTCAACATGATGCAACCTGATATAGAGATTGCTCTATGACCGCTCTCTTACCTTCTTTCCAATACACACACACACACACACACACACACACACACACACACACACACACACACACATTCTACAATAATGTCACCGAATAACTCACTTCTCCTTGATCACGCCCGTTCCATTTCCTCTTTATAATATTTTATATTCACTTGCCTAGACTACATCTCTGCTTCTTTGCTGAGGGAACCTCTGCTTGTTGACTGGTACCTAGACCCAGGAAGAGATGGTTGTTTCTTTCTTTGTGTTTCTGCACACTTGTATATTTAACTCCACTCTACATTCTTAACTAAATTCTGTGTGGTAGAAAAAAATGGTTGGTATGATAACCAGTCTTTTTAGGCTTGATGAAAATTGCTTAACTGCCAGTAGAAGTTCAATATTTATAAGTGTGCTGAGTTTCCTTGAAAAGAATGTATAGCTTTTCATTTGTTGGAGGCCAAATCCTATTAGATTAAGTTTATTATTTACATAGTTTTCATCTTCCCTAATCTTTCTATTTTGTTTGTTTAAGCTGTAATTACGAAAGGGATATGTTAAAATTTCCTGTTATGATGGCATTCTTGCAGATCTCTTAGCTTTTGCCTTATATATTTGAGACTATGTTATCAGATATGTATAAGTTTAAATTGTTAAATTTTTCTGGTGAGTTGAGACCATTATTATTATGTAATGACCTCTTTATTTCTGGTACTTTTATTTTTTCCTGATTTTAATATACATAGATCACCTTTAACTAAAGCACTGTACTATTACACATCTTTATTTTGGTTAGTGTTTCTGATGTGTATTTCTTTCATCCTTTTTTCAGCCTCTTTGTTGTAAGTGTATAATGAAGGTGCTAAAATAAATAATTGCAAAGAATCTTTTCTAGTTTTGTGATAGGTAACTGCTGGTGAAAGCTAATGCATTAAATCATTTATGAGCATTAATATCTTAGTGCAAACCTATTTATCAGATTTGTTAGCTGAGCAGGACTCTGGGGGCATTTTTTCATAGGATAGGATATTTTCCATGACAGAAAAGGAAGAAAATTCCTCCCAGTTATTCCCTATCATATCATCACGTCTCATTTTCTCTTAGTGACAGTTTCCAAAGTAAGTTTTAAAAAATATTTTTGTTTATTTTTTTTCTTGCTATAAAGTATATGTTCCATGAAGTTAGTGATCTTGTTTGATCACTCCATTCCCAGTATTTAGATGGATGCCTGGCATACAGTAAACACTTAGAAGTTTTATTAAATGAATGAAGGAGTGAATAATTGAATGAATGAGGGGTCCTGGTATGAGGTCCTACATAATCAGAGAACAGAAAAAATACCTTGTAAGTGTAGAGAAAGGAATAGGGAAGGGAAAAGTGGAATGCTGGAAGTGGGTAAATGCTAGTTGGGGAAAGTGACCGAATTTATGATATCATTTATGATTTTTCCTGTGCCAGACCTCCAACATTACAGGAAAAATCTATAATAGGCTGTCTGTCCGCATCACTGGGATGGCCTGCCCTTCTTCTAATTTTTTGAGTCTAGCTATTTTACTATAGCTGAATGGGGCATGGAGATACATCTGACCCAAGTGGGACCAATTAAATTCCTTCTCCATGGTATATGGATGAAATAACTTGATTTCAACCCTATTGGATCCAATATTCACTTTTAATGGCAAATAAGTTTTATAAAGCCTCCTTTAAAATTATCTCATAAAATACTTTGATAATATAACTTACTTGTAAATAATTTTTACAAAGCCCCCTTTAGAATTCTCTTACAAATGCTTTCACAGTATAACCTACTTGCACATAATTTTGAAAATACCATGCCCTAATTGCAATATAAAGGAGAAATAAAAGGAAATAAGAGGAAAACATCATCTGATGAGGTTCTATGTATTTCACAATGTAAATGCTAGGACACAGTGAATGCAAAAGCTACAGTTTAAGATTGACAGAGATGTGTATGCCACTCAAATTCCATAAGATTGACAGAGATGTGTATGCCACTCAAATTCCAAGAGTGGTTTTTCCTGATGATTTTTTTTTTTTTTTTTTTTTTTTTTGTGGTGCGCAGGCCTCTCACTGTTGCGGCCTCTCCCGATGCGGAGCACAGGCTCCGGACGCGCAGGCCCAGCGGCCATGGCTCACGGGCCCAGCCGCTCCGTGGCATGTGGGATCTTCCCGGACCGGGGCACGAACCCGTGTCCCCTGCATCGGCAGGCGGACTCTCAACCACTGCGCCACCAGGGAAGTCCTCCTGATGATATTTTTTTGAAGTTGTGAGGACCTCTTGGTAAATTCTGAACAAAATAAAAGACAGCAGTTCTTTCCATTTATATAGATGTTGTATTCCTGGACAGCTCATTAATTGTGTAAAAATTTACTAACTTTTATTTTTTTAATGTGTACAATGGACTAGGATTCAAGCCCCAGTTGGTACACAACTGTTCCACACATTGCTGGGATTTTAGTCTTCTCTCCCCAACCCCCAGCCCAATCACTATGACAACCAAAAATGTCTCAATACATTTTAAATATTCATTATAGGGGACAGTATATCGCCTGTTGGAATTTATTGGATTAGCTGATGATAAAGTGGACCTTTTTTTTTAAAGCATTGCTAGAATTTTTTTTTTTTTTTTTTGAGTTTGGAGCAGAGAAAGGTTTATTGCAAGGCACGTTGCTAGAATTTTAAATGGTTGGAAAATAAGCTTTCAGTCAACTAAGTGCAGTGCACAGCTGTGGACTCTGCTGCTGAAAAAGAATGAAACCCAACGGAGAGGAAAGAATTCCATTCTTTCTAGAGTCCTGTTATATTCCCCTGAAAATAAATTTTGCTTTTCACTCCTCTTCTATCTCCCCTTCCTCATACACATATTAGCTTATTTTGATTTCTCTCACTTGGGATTAAAATAATCTGTTTTAATACTATCCCTCTCTTCTTAAATCCAGAGGAACTCTGGGGTTTTTCATGTTGACTTCTACTTCTTAAAGCAAATAAAATTATTTCAATGTACAATAGTTTATGCAGTTTTCTTAAAGCTTATAGCCTAGTTGAGTCTAAACAGTCCAGAAACTGAACGCTTAGGACCTGACTTGTCTCTGACTGTAACTAGCATTACCCAGACTATTAGAGGTGGAGGTGAGGCAGGACCCATTTGCTAGAGCCCTGTGGTTTTGATGTCTTCACTTCCTCTCTTTTCAGTCCCCCTTCACCACTGCTGTAGATAACTGTTAGTAAGAAGGCATGCTTGCCTTCTTACTATATCTATGATATATATATAATATATAATATATAATATAATATATTAATATTATATATTATTTATATTTATATTATTTTATATTTAATATAAAATAATATAAATATTTTATATTTACTTTATATTAATATTATATTTATATATAATAATATAATATATATTATAATATATTAATATTATATATAAATATATATATAATATATTAATTAATATATTAAATATATATAATATATATTATATATAATATATATAATATATAATATATATATTATATATTCTTACTATATCTATGATTCTCATACTTCATGGAACAGGACCGTGTAACAAGAAGTTTGGAGTAAGACTTTTAGTTTTATAAACATTGGTTTATTTAAAGACGTCTATAAAAATGACTTTTGAAATCCCAATTCCACATATATTAATTAACTCAAAAACTTCAGGTTTTAGTATATACGTTTGACCAGTGGTCCCCAACCATTGAGGCAGCAGGGGCCGGTCTCGTGGAAGACAGTTTTTCCATAGATGGGGGCGGGGGCGGGGAGGGCATGGCTCAGGCATAACGAGAGCGACGGGGAACCGCAGATGAGGCTTCGCCCTCTCGCCGCTCCCCTTCTGCTGTGCTGGCCCGGGTCCTGACAGACCGCGGACCGGTACCGGTTCTTTGGACTCTATTGAGAAAAGTGATTTTCTCCTAGTATTTCAGCTGCTAAGTGTGTTTGTAGATGGATGTTTTCTATTTGTTCTTGAAATTATTTTGAGATTAGTATTTGTCAGTTATAAGTTTATATTACAGGTACGTGCATTTCAAAGGCATCGTTAAAACCATATGTATGGTCCTCCTAAGAGTTACGTTGAACAAAATGAATACATTTTTTTTCTTATATCTCTTTACAGCTAGCATCAAATTATTTTTTTTATTAAATTTTTTGTTTGTTTTATCCCCAACATCTAGAAAAGTGCATTACACATAGTAGGTGCTTAATAAATATTTGTCAAATTAATTAACTTTTAAATGAAAGTTGTTTTCTAATACTAATCTTACTGCTCTTCCTCCTCCAAATTCATTATGAGACACAAGTGAGTATGTGATTAGAAATGATCTATGTGCTCAGGACAGATTTCTCCTTAGTTAAAGCACCTGTTTCATTCAGTATTCCTCTGGGTGAGGTGGATAATAGTCAACATTCAGGTAAATATGTCATCCACTCAGGCTCCTGAGTCACTTGCCCTGTTGTGTAATAAAACTATTTGGATAAAAGTGTCACACTTCATCCTGGGGTAAAATTCCCATCACCATCTGACAGTCATAAAAAGAAAAACACACCTTTCCCAAAAGACCAATCTGTTGAGTTTGGTATTCAATCTCTACCTGCGAATAATAGGAAGTAAATGATGGTATATGAAAGTAGAACCTCCAGTAGAAGCTTTGCATCAGATGCATCAGAGTTTATAGATTATATTGACTCAGCAGTGTATTTTAACACAGACAAATCAAGATTGTTAGTTTGTATTTTGTACAAATCACAGACTTCCGTGTTTATGTAAAACATATCAAAACAAAACTGTTTTGGAGAAATACAAGAGAAAGTTAAGGAGAATAATATCATGATGGTCACCCACACATACAATCTCTGGGAGAGTTCAATCCAGAGAATGTTAAACTCTGAAGAAAAATGAATTTAAATAATAACTAATAAATAAATATACTATGAAGACAGCCATCCACTTAGCCAAGTATCTTGTACAAAAAGTACTTAATCCATAGTTTTTGAACAGAGTTTAATTTGAGTATAAAAGATCTTTACTTTCCTAATCATGGAAAATTCCTAATCCTGGAGTAAAATGAGTTGCAGACTTCGCACTGAAGAAGAAATCTAATACAACCTAACAGCCTTTGAGAAGCCAATTTTAGCACCCACTCTCTCTTTGCTCAGCTTTGGAGCCAGATAGACATGGGTTCATTTCCAGCTTCACTTGTGAGCTGTTTGAACTTGGCCAAGTTATTTAACTTCACTAAATGTCAGTGTCCTCAAATAACAAAATTGGATGAATAATTGTACCTACCCCTTATAGGTTGTAAGACTGATGGCTGTACCCACATAACTATCTCATTGTAGTGATTGGCACTGAGCTATCCGTCTATATCTCAATTATTATTTCATTATTATTGTTAGCATGATATTCATGAGAGCGGGCAAGCATGAGTGAAACATGATTGAGATGTAAGAAAAAATGAGTGTATTCACCTGAGAAGGGTGGCACGTTCACCCTAGAAAGAGAAGCTGATGAGCAGGCTGCATGGGACGGTATTGCCAGATGGCCACATAAATATCTAGCTTCGGATGAGACTTGTGTTAGTCTTTGCATGGCTGTATGGTAGAACTAAATGCAAGTGCTTGAATTTAATAATATCAAAAGCTCTCCAAAGGTTCTTAACTGCCTAAAGGCAGCTTTTTAACACTGAGAAAAGTCAATCAGCCTACACCTAAAAATATGCATTGGAATGTGTTTTGCATGCATTAAAACCTAATTTCACATCTCACCAAGTTTAACTACTTTTTTGCTCAACCAGTCTCAGATTCTGGATATTTTATTTATTTATAATAGAGCACATAGGTTGTTTAAACTTACACTGGCCTGCATTAAATAGCTATTCTGCCTATTTGTATGCATGCTTTCAGCAATGTTGTTTCCTTGAGATATTTTAAAATCTAAAGGCTTTCATCAAAAACTTAAGAAAAACTATATACCGTAAGTAAGTTCCCTCTCAACCCATTGGGGAAAGCAAAATCTAATAGAATAGAAAACTGAAATTTTATTAAAATGCATTCACATTACATAATAAATGGTCTTTATTTTACATAGAATGTATTGCATGTATGTTTACCAAAGTAAAATTAAAATGACACTTTTCTTTGTTCTGGTATGCAGAGCACTTCAATATGCAGAGCCTTTGTTTTGTAAATTTTATTGCTTTTGCTTCACTTTGCTCAAAGACTTTATACAGGAGAATTTCATCTTTTAATTTGTATAAGTAGGCAAGCTAGTCTACTGGTGTATGCTGATATTTCAAAACTGCCAAGTGGAAAAATGAATGCCTGCAAACTAGGAAATTTAAAAAAAGAGAGAGAGAAGGTGTTGCTGGTGATATTTTCTCCACATTTTTCAGTGTTGGGTTCGGGGCAAGGGGGGCAAGGACCTTGATTATAGCCCTGCCTGGGGTTGGTGTGATTTGTCATGACTGAGAGTCCAGCCTTATGGTTATGGAACTCAAGCTGACACTATCACTGAAATTTCCAAGAAGTTAGTTCAGTGAGTTCAATTCTTATCCAACTTTGTGGGGTTAATATGAGCTGTAATGATAGTCACGTTTTTGATCCTATCAATTTTGTAACATAACATAAGCTCATAAGCAGGACATGATGGCTGAAAGGTAAAAAGAGATTCTATCAGTCTTCTCAAAAGATTGTCTTCAGTATGATGGTAGAATTCTTTACCCTTTGATCTTCCCTCCTGGCCAAATATCTTTCCACAACTTTCTTATAGCCTTGTGTAAAAAGAAATAGTTCAAGAAAAGGTGAATTTTATTCTCCCCCAATTCTAGCGTTCTGTCTGTTAGTAATTCCATTTCTACTACAGCTGCAAATGTTATAACCATATTTTATCCTTTCCCTCCTTTAAAATACTTGACATTTAGAAGATACAATTCCAGGAATCTAAAGTAACAAGATATTTTCTGTATTTTCTTTAATAGTGAGTTGATAACAGTAGTGATATCGATGTAGTCCTCTTGACAGTTTTCTGGGAATTCTGTATGGTGATACAGAACTTGTACAGGGTCTTTGATATGGCCAAATTCCTTTAGAACAATTTTGGAATAAAGTCGTGCATAAAAACTTCCTTTTTCTTGAAACTGGAAATGCCTTTGCTTTCAACCTTATCCCTAGGGAAGGAATTACTGGCTCTGGGCAGATGTCACTCATAATGGGTATCAGAGTAGATGAGGCCATACAGATGTTCTGGACGCTCCTGGGTGGCATTAGCTCCATTTTTTCCTAAACTACAAGGGGACATTGAAAACGCACTCTTGAGGAAGGAAGGCTCAAGCCAGGGGCAAGCGTGAACTTTCAATATTCAACCATCATGAAGGAAAAGTGGCATTCTTGAGAGCACTAATGACGTCTATCTTTGGATTGTTTGTACTGCCTCATCACTAGCTCACTTTGAACACCGACCCACAACGTATTTATTTATTTATTTTTTGGAAAAATGTGTTTAGTCGGTTTACTGTCTATAAAAGTGGGTATAATCCTTTTAATGAGTGACTGTTCGTGGTTTATTACTATTCCAGAGCCCACCAGAACTGATCAGAGATTGGCGAGGTCAGACTGCTTTAGTGAATGGTGTGGTTCAGCTTGTCTTGGTGATGCTTTGTAATTTGGACCAAAAAAACTTACACTTACTGCTCCTGTCATGCTTAAAGAGACCCGTGGCAGCCTTCACGATAGTCTCAGATCTAGCTGACTCTAATCCTGAGTAACCATTAAGTGGCTAAACCAACCGTAAATATCTATAGACATTGCTAGATAGATGGGTGTGGGCATCCACGTGCTCTAGACAGAAATCTGAAATCTAGACTTCCCTAAAGCAAGTAAAACAGTGCCTGTAAAAAATAACAAGTTCAGCAAGATTTTGGTTGTTTGTGTTATATTCAGATAATAGAATTTTCCTGAAACTGAAGTAAGTTTCTTTTTGTGGCTGCCAAATGTGATGAATTTCAGGAAAAGTATCTTATAGGGAGTCTACCTATAGCTACTTTTTAAAAGTAGAAAGCTTTATACAAATGCGAGGTACTCACATATTCATCTCTTGAAGAGCAAGGATTATCTTAATTGTAATTCTCATGTGTCTAGTTTAATGCCACAAGATGCTCCAATCTACTTCAGTTAACTAAGAGACGTATAAACTAATTTCTTACAGTGTTTGCATATTCAGCAATCTACATTGTCATTATTTAAAGATGAAAAGAGGAGTTGTTTCAAAATTAAATGTTAAAAGGTGCAAACATGCTCATTTAATTAAGGAAGCATGCAGATGCGTGTGTGGGAAGAATATCAACCTTAATATTGTGTTTTATATATTGTATCTGCCACTAGTTTTCATTATAGTCTCATTATCTGAAACATCTCATTTCTTTCTAATTGAAAGAACACCTGCCGTTCATTTCTTATTGAGTTTGCTCTTTTCATTTGCTCTTAGGAACATCTCTAAAGACCACTTGCCAAATTATATCCTTAAACTTGCTTCTTCAGCGTTTGAATGGGCAGCTACCTTGAAAAGAAGTTAAGTCAAAGTGTTCAAAATTTGTGTATGAGGTTTCTTATATATGACCTCTATAAGGACTATGCCTCTTTTAGGAAGACAAGTTATATATAATGTGAGCTCCCCCGCTATTTAGGAAACGCCTGAGATTGCACAGGAAGAGAGGTACATGTCTAGCATGACAAAATATTCTGACAAAACCCAAGAACCAATGAGAAACTGTACAGAAGTTTTAGATTTCAAACCTAATTCTTATTAGCTAGTATACTGGATATTATATAAGTGATTATACTCACAGATACATCAAAGATGGAAAAGTCAAAATTACAACAATCAAATGAACCTCAGTGAGTGTTAATTTTCAAAACATTAAAGAAAAGAAGCAGTGTTGAGATTTTAGATTTTCCTATAAAGTAAGGTAAATGTTTTAAATAATAATTATCTTTGCTAAAATGTGTGTTTTTAGACTCTTATTTTGTGTATTCCTTTATGGTAAAAACAAAAAATATATAAAATTTCCTTTTTATTTATATCCGGAATATTTTATAATCCCCAAAAATAAACAATTTTATGTTCTGAATCATTCATATTATAATGATTGTTTTTCAATATCACTTTTGGTGCCTAACTTTTATTATATATAAAACAGACTTTCTTTTAGATGGCTGAGCATCAATGAGCATTTTTTTATATTAGAATAAAATTATGAAAGGCTAAAGTGAATATACAAAAGTTTCTATTAGTCAATGAAATTAGAAAGGGGCACATTTTAAAACAAAATAGTGGTAACTTAAACAAATTAAAAACTATCTCTATTCTTAAAGGTCATAGAGTACAGCTGAACACCAACAAAACACTTATAATTTTATGGTTTTAATAACCATTCATAGCCACAATGCTTAGAATTGTTCATTTTCTTTTCCAGAGAAATTTTATTTATTAGGAAAGGTAGGAAACATTCTCCTCCTTTTATTAAAGAGTATTCCAATAATTACAAATTTTGAGTTTACCACTTTTCCAACACATATGGCATCATTATATTTTGTAGAACAAGAAGTTCATGGGGTTCACGTCAAGCATCTTCTTACTTTTTTGCTACAGGAATCCTCTGAAAATTATTTATCAAATGTAAAGAGATTTTTGTATATCCATGAAATTTATAAATCTATGTAGGAATAACACATTTAGTATTCATAACTTGTTTCACGTGTAGACTGATACTGTTTAGTAAATGGAAAGTCACTAGAGAGAATTTTAACTAATATTTTACATAATTATTTAATACTAATAAACCTATATTAGAAAATTATTTTTTCACAAATATAATTCTTTGTTCTTTGGCTCTTCAAATGCTTTATATGTAGAAATATTGATTTTTTTCTGCAATAAATGTATGTATATTTTCTATATGATTTCCCAAAGGAAAAAAAAAAGTGTGTATTTTACTTACTGTATATCTTACTTCTTTATGATGTAACATTTAAAAAAATCAAAACCCCTAGAAGATACATCAACGTATTTAGGGACAGAATCACTCTTGTTGCAGTTATGTGGTTAAGACTCTATTTCCCTTAAACTAATTTATTTTAAACTTTATATGGGCTTATCTCCAATTAAGGGGAATTATTTTTAAAAGCATTTAGTTTAAATTATGCTCACCTGATAGAATCAATTTTCTCACTTCTTTCTTTATGTTACCCCTCAATGGTGGGAAAAAGGTACTAAATGATTTTATGCATTTAAATTGTTAATCTTACTGAATTCCATGTATTAGAATTCTGATTTTTATTATGCAGAGCACAAACATCTAGAGGCAAATATCTAATCCAGGTTTCTATGTTTTTTCACTCCAATAGATCTGTGGTCAGCTATAATCTGTTGCACCAAAGAGGGAAGCGAAATACCATCTTATTTCTTTTTTTATGATTTAATGCATGAATATGGTGGAATGAATATAAAAGAAAGTAAACATGACAGTTTAATAGAGAAAAATGTGAAGAGACTGAAAAGAAAAACACACTAAAATAGATATAAGTAGAATATATTACCCTATTGAAAAACAAGGACTGTTATATCAATAGAAAAAAGTTCAGATGTATTGTTTCCAAGACATGGCTCTTCAGACAAAATTGGGAAAGCAGTGTTGTAAATATAGGATCGGCCTGCTACCCCATGCCATGAAAATCAGCACAAAAGAGAAAACATTAACGGGGAGAAAATAATGTTATCTTTTTTTTAAATATACAGCAGGTTCTTATTAGTCATCAATTTTATACACATCAGTGTATACATGTCAATCCCAATCGCCCAATTCAGCGCCCCCACCCTCACCCCACCATGGCTTTGCCCCCTTGGTGTCCATATGTTTGTTCTCTACATCAATGTCTCAATTTCTGCCCTGAAAACCGGTTCATCTGTACCATTTTTCTAGGTTCCACATATATGCATTAATATACGATATTTGCTTTTCTCTTTCTGACTTACTTCACTCTGTATGACAGTCTCTAGATCCATCCACATCTCAACAAATGGCCCAATTTCTTTCCTTTTTATGGCTGAGTAATATTCCATTGTCTATATGTACCACAACTTCTTTATCCATTTGTCTGTCGATGGGCATTGAGGTTGCTTCCATGACCCGGCTATTGTAAGTAGTGCTGCAATGAACATTGGGGTGCATGTGTCTTTTTGAAATGCGGTTTTCTCTGGGTATATGCCCAGCAGTGGGTTTGCTGGATCATATGGTAATTCTATTTATAGTTTTTTGAAGTTTTTTTTTTTTTTTTTGGTACGCGGGCTTCTCACTGTTGTGGCCTCTCCCGTTGTGGAGCACAGGCTCCGGACGCACAGGCTCAGAGGCCATGGCTCACGGGCCCAGCCGCTCCGCGGCATGTGGGATCCTCCCGGACCGGGGCACAAACCTGTGTCCCCTGCATCGGCAGGCGGACTCTGAACCACTGCGCCACCAGGGAAGCCCAATTTATAGTTTTTTAAGGAACCTCCATACTGGTCTCCATAGTGGCTGCATCAGTTTATATTCCCAACAGTGTAAGAGGGTTCCCTTTTCTTCACACCCTTTCCAGCATTTGTCGTTTGTAGATTTTCTAATGAAGCCAATTCTAACTGGTGTGAGGTGATACCTCATTGTAGTTTTGATTTGCATTTCTCTAATAATTAGTGATGTTGAGCAGCTTTTCATGTGCTTTTTGGCCATCTGTATGTATTCCTTGGAGAAATGTCTATTTAGGTCTTTTGCCTATTTTTGGATTATGTTCTTTGTTTTATTTAATATTGAGATACGTGAGCTGTTTATATATTTTGGAGATTAATCCTTTGTCTGTTGATTTGTTTGCAAATATTTTCTCCCATTCTGAGGGTTGTCATTTTGTCTTGTTTATGGTTTCCTTTGCTGTGCAAAAGCTTTGAAGTTACATTAGGTCCCATTTGTTCATTTTTGTTTTTATTTCCATTACTCTAGGAGGTGGATCAAAAGAGATCTTGCTGTGTTTTATATCAAAGACTGCTCTTCCTCTGTTTTCCTCTAAGAGTTTTATAGTGTCTGGTCTTGCATTTAGGTCTCTAATCCATTTTGAGTTTATTGTTTTGTATGGTGTTAGGGAGTGTTCTAATTCATTCTTTTACATGGAGCTGTCCAGTTTCCCCAGCACCAATTATTGAAGAGACTGTCTTTTATCCATTGTATATCCTTGCCTCCTTTGTCATAAATTAGTTGACCATAGGTGCATGGGTTTATCTTTGGGCTTTCTATCTTGTGCCATTGATCTATGTTTCTGTTTTGTGCCAGTACCATATTGTCTTGATTACTGTAGCTTTGTAGTATAGTGTGAAGTCAGGGAGTCTGATTCCTCCAGCTCTGTTTTTTTCCCTCAAGACTGCTTTGCCTATTCGGGGTCTTTTGTGTCTCCATACACATTTTAAGATTTTTTGTGCTAGTTCTGTAAAAGATGCCATTGGTAATTTGATAGGGATTGCATTGAATCTGTAGATTGCTTTGGGTAGTATAGTCATTTTCACAATATTGATGCTTCCAATCCAAGAACATGATATATCTCTCCATCTGTTGGTATCATCTTTAATTTCTTTCATCAGTGTCTTATAGTTTTCTGCATACAGGTCTTTTGTCTCCCTAGGTAGGTTTATTCCTAGGTATTTTATTCTTTTTGTTGCAGTGATAAATGGGAGTGTTTCCTTAATTTCTCTTTCAGATTTTTATCATTAGTGTGTAGGAATGCAAGAGATTTCTGTGCATTGATTTTGTATCCTGAAACTTTACCAGATTCATTGATTAGCCCTAGTAGTTTTCCGGTGGCATTTTTAGGATTCTCTATGTATAGTATCATGTCATATGCAAACAGTGACAGTTTTACTTCTTGTTTTCCAATTTTTATTCCTTTTATTGCTTTTTCCTCTCTGATTGCCGAGTCTAGGACTTCCAAAACTATGTTGAATAATAGCGTTGAGAATGAACATCCTTGTCTTGTTCCAGATCTTAGAGGAAATGCTTTCAGTTTTTCACCATTGAAAATGATGTTTGCTGTGGGTTTGTTGTATATGGCCCTTATTATGTTGAGGTAGTTTCCCTCTGTGCCCACTTTTTGGGGAGTTTTTATCATAAATGGGTGTTGAATTTTGTCAAAAGCTTTTTCTGCATCTATTGAGATGATCATATGGTTTTTATTCTTCAATTTGTTAATATGGTGTATCACATTGGTTGATTTGCATATATTGAATAATCCTTGCAATCCTAGGTTAAATCCCACTTGATCATGGTGTATGATCCTTTTAATATGTTGTTGGATTATGTTTGCTAGTATTTTATTGAGAATTTTTGCTTCTATATTCATCAGTGATATTGGTCTGTAATTTTCTTTTTTTATAGTACCTTTGTTGGTTTTGGTATCACGGTGATGGTGGCCTTATAGAATGAGTTTGGGAGTGTTCCTTTCTCTGCAAGTTTTTGGAAGAGTTTGAGAAGAATGGGTGTTAGCTCTTCTCTAAATGTTTGATGGAATTCTCCTGTGAAGCCATTTGGTCCTGGACTTTTGTTTGTTGGAAGATTTTTAATCACAGTTTCAATTTCAGTGCTTGTGATTGGTCTGTTCATATTTTCTATTTCTTCCTGGTTCAGTTTTGGAAGTTTATAGCTTTCTAAGAATTTGTCCATTTCTTCCAGGTTGTCCATTTTATTGGCCTAGAGTTGCTTGTAGTAGTCTCTTAGGATGCTTTGTATTTCTGCAGTGTCTGTTGTCACTTCTCCTTTTTCATTTCTAATTTTATTGACTTGAGTCCTCTCCCTCTTTTTCTTGATGAGTCTGGCTAATAGTTAATCAATTTTGTTTATCTTCTCAAAGAACCAGCTTTTACTTTTATTGATCTTTGCTATTATTTTCTTTGTTTCTATTTCATTTATTTCTGCTCTGATCTTTATGATTTCTTTACTTCTGCTAACTTTGGGTTTTGTTTGTTCTCCTTTCTCTAGTTCCTTTAGGTGTAAGGTTAGATTATTTATTTGAGATTTTTCTTGTTTCTTGAGGTAGGCCTGTATAGCTATAAAGTTCCCCCTTAGAACTGCTTTTGCTGCATCCCATATGTTTTGGATTGTCGTGTTGTCATTGTCATTTGTCTCTAGGTATTTCTTGATTTCCTCTTTGATTTCTTCAGTGATCTCTTGGTTACTTAGTAATGTATTGTTAGCTTCCATGTGTTTGTGTTTTTTACGTTTTTCCCCTATAATTCATTTCTAATCTTATAATGTTGTGGTCAGAAAAGATGCTTGATATGATTTCAGTTTTATTAAATTTACTGAGGCTTGATTTGTGAGCCAAGATGTGATCTATCCTGGAGAATGTTCCATGCACACTTGAGAAGAAAGTGTAATCTGTGGTTTTTAGATGGAATGTCCTGTAAATATCAGTTAAATCTATCTGGTCTATTGTGTCATTTAAAGTTTCTGTTTCCTTATCTATTTTCATTTTGGATGATTTGTCCAGTGGTGTAAATGAGGTGTTTAACTCCCCCACTATTATTTTGTTACTGTCGATTTCCTCTTTTATAGTTGTTAGCAGTTGCCTTATGTATTGTATGTATTATGTAAAGTTTCTACTCCAACTTTCTTTTGACTTACATTTGCATGGAATATCTTTTTCCATCCCTTCACTTTCAGTCTGTATGTGTCCCTAGGTCTGAAGTGGGTCTCTTATAGACAGCATATATATGGGTCTTGTTTTTATATCCATTCAGCAAGCCTGTGTCTTTTGGTTGGAGCATTTAATCCATTCACGTTTAAGGTAATTATCCATATGTATATTCCTCTGACCATTTTCTTAATTGTTATGGGTTTGTTTTTGTAGTTCCTTTTCTTCTCTTGTGTTTCCCACTTAGAGAAGATATGAGAAAATTAGGAAATCATCACCAGATCTAGTAGTGCCTTCAGGAGTCAGAAGAGGATGAGACAAATAGAGAGAACAAATAGAGAGATTATTATCATAGGAGGGGCTAGGGCATAGTTTTCCAAGGAGGAAGAAAAGATAGATAGAGGTGCTGGTGAATTTGTAGTCGGTGTGGATGGTGGAAGGAAGCAGAGGGGATTTCTACCTGAGAGTTTCTCTTTTGGCTGTTACATTGGAGGCAGGTATTTTTCTGGAAATGGTGTGGTGGTCGTGAGGTAGGAAGTTTGATGGAGGATGCAGAGGATGAGAAATAGTTGTATGGGTAAATGGTAAGAAGAATAAACTTGGGAAACACAGAAGGCATATTGTTCAGGAGAGAGGAACTGATTTCTATCGAAGATTGTGAATTTATCCATGGGTTCTGCAATTTTTTTATAAAAATAATCAGAAGCTTGGATATTGTTGTAGAAGATCTGGACAGTTAGATTGATCATAGATTTCTAGGCAGAGGTAACGGAAGACAGGGGAATAAGGGAGCTGAAGCTTTTGGAATGATAGATATTAGATTCTAAACTGGTTGGGGAAAATGTAAAGAAAAGGTTAGCGGGAGTAACTGAGTGAGAGATGGAAGGATGGGAGATTGTTGGCAGAGAGTAGGAGGGTTAAGTTTAGATTTTAAGAGCTCGAGGAATTCCATCTGAGTATAGGTATAGGAGTGCATGTCTGGAGGTGATTGGTGATAAGTGTTCTAGAGATGAGGAGTACAAGGATGGCGAGAGTACCGGATTGTTCATTCTTTGCAAAGGTATTTAAACCATTTAGGAAGATGGAAGGACTTGGGGTCTAGAAGACAGTGAGTGAAAGTGAGTGATTACAAAGTTGGCTGTTGGGGGAGTCATTCCTTGGTGAAGAGCAAAGAGCCAGGTTGCAACGAAGGCAAAGAAGCAAAGGGTAAGTTTGATGAACAAAACTGTGACGATAGGGAAGTTTATTATGGAGTGAGGTTCTAAAGGACGTAGTAGAAGAGATTGGGATGGAAGAATACTGTGGGATATTGGATTAGAGAAGAGAATTTCCAGAGAATTCTTATGGGATATTATATTGAGAGAAGCGAGATCCATGCATGACTTCATACAATGCCGTGAGTGTCAAGTATAGTAGTTCTGGCTGAAAATCACAGTAAACCCCACCTAGAGGTAGTTGTAACTATGAATATTTACTATCCTGCATAAATAGACACCCAGAGTTTGTTCAGTTCCACGGTTAACTCAATAGCTCAATAACCGTAGGATTCAAATTCTTTCCATCTTCTTGCACAGAAATCCTTTCTATTTTGGCCTTTTTTTTTTTAAGCTGTTTTTTTAGGATTATAAAGGGTAACAAGTATTTTCAAAACACAGCAACCAGTGGGAAAATAAGAAATGCCTTTTTTTTTTAAGGTGAGTACATTTCTCCTAGAAACTCTGCCTCTGTCATCTCCTAAAATATAATTGGCCAAATTATATCATATGGCAATGACTAAACCCATGGTTTGGCAAGATTAGAGACAGCACCGTGATTAGCTGAGAACAATAATATTTACCTCCTGGACCTGGGAGAGATCAGCCTCCCTCAAAAGGAGGAAGAAGAATGATGGCTTTGTTTAGGCAACAAATAGTGTCCATCACATTGATGGTGGCCTTGGGTCAGAAAAGCTTGAAGCCTGTCAGTTTGCACCTTAATTTTGTTTGTTGGCTACTGTGTGGCCTTGAGCAGTTTACATTCTCCTCACGTGTAGAATTGTGATTTGACTTAGAATAGACACCTAGCCCACAAAAAGTACTAGGCATCAGCTGCTGCTGCTTTTTTTTTTTTTTTTTTTTTTTTTTTTTGCGGTACGTGGGCCTTACTGTTGCGGCCTCTCCCGTTGCGGAGCACAGGCTCCGGACGTGCAGGCTCAGCGGCCATGGCTCACGGGCCCAGCCGCTCCGCGGCACGTGGGATCCTCCAGGACCGGGGCACGAACCCGTGTCCCCTGCATCGGCAGGCGGACTCTCAACCACTGCGCCACCAGAGAAGCCCCGCTCCTCCTTTTTATTTTAAAAATTGTTCGATGCTTGAGATAGGTATTTTAACACAAACTAAAATCACCACGTTTCTTTAACTTTTATGCTGACCCTTATCTTTTCTGTCCCTTCATCTGACTGTAAAAATAAATGAATGACAAGATTTTGACAATAAAAAAGTGAAGATTGAGTATGGATCGCTCTAATTCCAGAGGCCCTCATTTTTTATACTCCTTTCAAATAGTCTCAGAAGTCACTTAGAAGAGAATTCTCATCTAACTATGTTCTGTATGAACGTCGAAGAACTTTAGAGGCTTTAGAAGGATTTAATTTTCCTTGTACATCTAGCTAAGTACGTAAAATAATGCAACACAAATTGATCACAGAAACATATAATTTTGGTTCTAAAAAGTGCTTTAGAAGTCATATAATCTAAATTATTTATTTTCAGTTGGAGAAACTAAAGATATCTATGATGTAGTAAAAAGTCCTGAATGAATATGAAGTCTGGAACTTCAAGTAATTTCTTAGAACTCCAAGGCTAGGATTCTTTTCCATTCTACCACACCACTCTAAAGAACTCCATGTCTTTTGCCATTAAAAATGCAGTATTTTATTTAAAAAGCTCTTTCTTTTTATGTAGTATTGATAACTAATAGATTATTAATAATCTGTATTATATCATACTAATTATATTACACTATACTATTAAAGTTTTGTGGGGTCTTGAGCAAGTTACTTGTTCTTTAATGTGTCAATTTACCCACTGCAAATGTAAGGCACTAATAATTAGTAAGATACTAATAATACCTACCTTATTGAATTCACGAGAGCTTTCAATGAGGTAACTATCACTAAAAATGCCTCTCCTTTCCGATACATTATGGAATAAGTTAGCTTTTGTAGGTTCCTGTGTTAGCAGAATCATCATATTCTATACTATCTTGGGGGAAGAATGTATGAAAAATACATTCTGAGTGTCTGACAACTGAGTTATAAATTCATTTCTGGAAAACACTCTATTTATGAGATGGGAATTGCTAGTAAATAAATATAAAACAAACTTCAGAATAGATTACAGACAAATTATTTGGATGGGTTAGTTAGAAATTATGTCTTAAATTATACCTGTCACTGGTCATAATTGATTTTTTGCTACAGTGTGCCATACCTTATGCTGGAAATAGTCAATGACATCATTGGCCTGGCTCTGGTGAGCCCCTCCCATCTCTTTTCCTGCATGCGGATCACTTTCTTTGACATCCTTACACTTTTTTCCAAGGAAATCCTTTTGGCCTTGAAAGGAAGTATCTTTCACTGTATGTCTTCCAATGTGGCTTTACTGTTTTATGACTCATCTTTAAACAACAGAGGTAAACAATTTTTAGTAGACATCTGAACCTATTGAACAGAGATTAAGACATTTAAGTTAAAGTTTCCTAAGATTTTGGAGAAATCTGAAAGCACATTAGGAAACCAAAGGAAGCACAAGGCTTCCATCAGTCATTATTTCTTAGAGTATAGCATTTCAGGAAACATTAAAATTGTCAATACTAAATATAAGCTTTCTCTTAGAATAGGTGTGTTTTCTATGTCAAACTCCCTTTAAACCTATCCAATTTACTTTTTAAGGATCTTCTTCACCTTCTACCTTCCCTCTTTGTATGAAAATGCTCTGGTTTCTCCTATCTTAAGCCCCTCCTCTAAATCTTATTGTTCTTTGAAGCTAATATTTCTTCTTTTCACTTCCGAACTTTCTGGTCAGATGGGGAACATCTTTGCTTCTATTCCTTCAATAGACCTTCTTTCCCAAACTCCTGTGGTTGCTGCGGTCACCACTGCTCCCCCAACCCTTCTCCCCAAACTCTCTTTCATCCCTTGATGAAAATTTGCAAATGGCAAATTTTCATTTTCATTTTTTTGACTGACTTCTGTCAAAAAGAAGGTAGACTACCTTGGAGGGTAGACTGACTTCTACCCTCCAACTCTCCTCGTCCTTCTCTTAAACGTGAATGCTTTGTCAGTTTCAAGTCTAACATAATTTTTCTCGGCGCTCTCTTTTTGGCATACCTCCTTTATTCTCAGGACTTAAAACTTTATCCCAAGAAATGATTCCCACTAAATGCGTAGCCTTCTCTTCTCTCAAAGGTCCACTTTTCCAATCGCTTGCCTAGCATTTCTGCTTGATTAGCCTGTCATCAGCTCAGAGGTCGTCTGTCTGGAATGAAACAGCTTTTCTCTTTGTAAAACTCCTGAGCCTCTTGACTTCCCTTTATCTCTTAGTGACTCCAAAACTCTCACTTTACAAAGACATGAAACTTAATAGCTTTCCTTTTGCTCTGTCTGTCTTCTTAAGCTCCATATCCCTTCAGTCTTGGAGTTTCTGTGAATTATTTCTTGACAATATCACTTGCATTTAATCCTTTTATTTTTATCGCAAGCTATTCTACTCTACATCTTTACTGGATATTTGTCTTACTGTAGCAACCTTCCAGATCATATCCTCCCATCTCATTTTTCACTCCGGTTCTTATCCATTCTGCACTCCAAAGGCAAATTCACCTTTCTACAGTACTGCTTTGATTATGCCATTATAAACAACATCTTTGATGACTCCTATATTGGAAATAAAATCTCTTTAGCCACTCATTAAAGACTCTTCCCAATGTAAAAGCAGCCTGTCTTCCTGTTCTTATCTTTCTTCACAAAAGAACCTTTTGCTCCCGCTAATTGGATCAGTCACCACTTTCATGAAATGCTGATGCTCTTATTGGCGCCTTTCCCAGAGGCCCTTTGTACTGCTCGCAACCAACTCAGCCTATAACACAGAGCTCAGTTCTCACCTCTTCTGCAGAGCCTTCCTGGATCACCTGGCACGACATAATCTCTGCTTCCAGAAACTGACAGCATTTGTTAACTGATTAATTCATTTTGCAGAGAGTCATGTGCTGGCGTGGCAACTTATTCCACCATTATCCTGAACTACTTTCAGAAATCTATTTTCAAGAACTAAATCTATTTTAAGTGTTACTGTAGATATGCTTCTTTCTATTTGCTTAATTAGAGTAAAAGACCTTAATGACAAGGGCCATGTTCATTCATTCAGCTTTTAGTAACAATTTTCTGTGAACTTCTTGAGAAATATGGAGCTGAATCAGACATGATCCTGCCTGTGAGAAGTTCCACTTTGGTGGTACAGACTGGTAGATAAACGGATAATTGCTGGAGGTTGTTTGAAATGTTATAATAAAAGTTATGTGTGGGATACAGTTAGGATGAAAAGGAGAGATGACCATCACGAGGAGTGTTTAGAAAAGGTCACGCTGATAGATGAGTCTCGAGAGGCTTTTTAGAGGGTAGTAGTCAAGATGGGTCCTCCTTTTCTATCATGTTTTATTCTTATAAGGTGCTGTGAGCATTTCAAAAGAAGGGGAGACCCCCACTGGGTGAGGAAATACATCACAGGAAAGCTAACCCTTTAGATGTACATTTTCCAGTAAAACAGGATACATAAAAATTCAGGTCATTTTTAAGAATAAAGTAAGCTGTCCAGTTTGACTGAGGCATGGTGTTTTATTGGTGGTGATAAAAATTAAAATAAAAAGTAATATACTTATGTATAATGTGGATATTTGTTATTTTCCAATACCTATCTAAAGTGCCTTTTGGGGTTTCCCTGGTGGCGCCGTGGTTGAGAGTCTGCCTGACTATGCAGGGGACGCGGGTTCGTGCCCCGGTCTGGGAAGATCCCACATGCGGCCGAGTGGCTGGGCCTGTGAGCCATGGCCGCCTAGCTTGCGCATCCGGAGCCTGTGCTCCACAACGGGAGAGGCCACAACAGTGAGAGGCCCGCGTACCGCAAAAAAATTTAAAAATTAAAAAAAATTTTTTAAAAAGTGCCTTTTATTCATGCATTTCCTTCTATAAACAGCTGTTAAGATAAAACCCTTATGTCTATTGTTTGCATTTTATGTTAGAGAAAACATTATTTGACTTTGGCTTTCTAGAATTTATAAATTGCAAAATCTACCTGGTGGCCTCAACTCCATATTATAATTCATAATTATTAGGAAACAATCTTAAGGTGACCATTTTTCTCTTTAATACCTTTAGATATAGAAAGTTTTCTCCAACAGCTTTCAAGAAACTGTAGAGATGTAGGAAAATAGGAAACAGTACTTTTTAAAGGTGGAAGTAAATAGCTACTATAATTGGTCATGGTTTAAAAAATGAATAATTCTGGCCATATGAATTTTTGCTTTCTCATATGTCATAAGTATACAGATAAAACAATAAGAGAGAAATATTTTTATTGTGAGTCACCTAAAGGTAGCCCAAAGAGAATTTTATTAAGTAAGAGAAACTTTAGTTTTGTAGCAAAAGCTATATAACACATGAGTAAGAAAAATACATCAGTTTGAATTCTGTTTGTATAGTATGTAAATGAAGTGCAAAATTATTCCACTTCTTTTAAAATTATTGTCACTTTTTGGATAAGAAACAAAAAAGGAAATTATTGATCCTCAGGTGGAAAAGGAAACAATTGACCCCAAAGCACATGGAAGCTTTATTTTTTTTTGGCTGCATCGGGTATTAGTTGCAGCATGCAGGCTCTTTCATTGGGCTGCATGGACTCTTCATTTTGGCATCTGGGTTTTCTCTCTCTAGTTGTGGTGCACAGGCTCCAGGGTGCCTGGGCTTTGTAGTTGTGGCCCGTGGGTTCTAGAGTCTGTGGGCTCTGTAGTTTGCGGCACACAGGCTCTCTAGTTGAGGCACGCAAGTTCAGTAGTTGTGGCACTTGGGCTTAGTTGCCCTGTGGCATATGGCATCTCAGTTCCCTGACCAGGGATTGAACCCACGTCCCCTGCATTTGCAAGGCAGATTCTTTACCACTGGATCAGTAGGGAAGTCCTACATGTATGCTTTTTCAATTGAAGTGTAGTTGATTTACAATATTATATTAGTTTCAGATGTACAGCAAATGCTTCAATATTTTTAGAGATTATATTTCATTTAAAGTTATAAAATACTGCCTATATTTCCAGTACTGTATATTACATCCTCATATCTTCTTAATTTTATACCTGGTAGTTTGTACCTCTTGATCCTCTTCCCCAGTCTTACCCTTCCCTCTATCTACTGGTAACCACTAGTTTGTTCTCTGTATCTGTGAGTCTGTTTCTGTTTTGTTACATTCATCAATTTATTTTTTTAGATTCTACATACAAGTGAAAATATACAGTAGCTGTCTGTCCCTGATCTATTTCACTGAACCTAATACCCTTCTTCAGGTCCATCCATGATGTTGCAAATGGCAAATTTTCATTTTTTTTGAATGGCTAAGCAATATTACATTGTATATATACACACCACATCTTCCTTATCCACTCATCTGTTGATGGACACTTAGATTGCTTCTATGTCTTGGCTCTCGTAAATAATGCTACTGTGAACATTGGGGTGCATATATCTTTTCAAATTAGTGTTTTGGTTTCCTTCAGACATATACCCAGGAGTGGAATTGCTGGATCACATTATAGTTCTATTTTTAATATTTTGAGGAATCTCTATGCTATTGTCCATAGTGACTATATCAATTTACATTCCCACCAACATATTATGTTTTAAATGAACTTCCTGATGGTAGGCCTTACAAGGTCTTGGTGATTTACTGATTCTCCCTTTTATTTGCACTCTGTTTTTATCACTTACTACAATAACTATGCAATATATATGAATATCACATTTCTCTATTTGAAAAAAGCAAAATCAAAACAAATTTAGGTTTTAAGTAGCCTGTGGCATTTGCATGAATAATCAATATGCTTCTTGCTGTATAGTTAAATCCACAAAGTCAAGATCATGTTTTACATAAGTCCTGTGTACTCTGAGCCAATCTTGATAAAAATGTATATATGAAACTGCAGTTCTGTCAGGGGGTTTGAACACTCAAGCTCGACACTGGTCTAGCTGAGAGGCCAAATACATGTCTCATCCCTATAGATTTTGTTATCCCAATAACAGTAGGGATAAAAGATAAAGGAATGTTTAGGAACCTTTAGAATATGCATATATATTTGAATTTTGTTTAGAATACTTATAATAGGCAAATATTCTTGCTGAGAGTGGAATGGAATACAAACTTCCAGAAGAGGCACCTAGGCAGAGTATCACAGAAGCAATGGGCCTTTGGGGTCAGACAGGCTGGGTTTGTGCTTTAGTCTAGCTTTCTACTAGCTCTCTGGCCCTGCCCAGGTTCCTTTCGATTTTTCTCATTTCTGAGTGATGTTGATAGTTCCTACAATTTAGGAATATATATAAAATGTCTGGCTATAGAAAACATTTAAGAAATATTCCTATCAGAGATGCTATTACTTCGGCAAATATTAACAGAGGTAAAATATTACCTTTGGAATCCTACTTTGCTTAGAGGTTTTTTTTTTTTTTTTTTTTTTACGGTACGCGGGCCTCTCACTGCCGTGGCCTCTCCCGTTGCATGGAGCGCAGGCTCCGGACGCGCAGGCTCAGCGGCCACGGCTCACGGGCCCAGCCGCTCCGCTGCACGTGGGATCCTCCCGGACCGGGGCACGAACCCGCGTCCCCTGAATCGGCAGGCGGACTCTCAACCACTGCGCCACCAGGGAAGCCCTGCTTTGAGATTTTTGACCCAGGATCTTGGGTTGTAAAATTGTTATCCAGTTGATTATAAGGCATTTTAATAAGAGAATGTTGTTTTTCTGACCCTTACCTGGACCCACTAGCAACGAGTGGTTGTGCCTGTGAAACAAGAGACCATGTCTCTAATTATTTTAGTCATACATAAAAAATGAAAATAAAAGTGCATTAGTGGATAAGCCCTTTAAAAGCACAACAAGTGAATATGGAAAGAGCATATTTACTCTTAGGGTAAACCGAGAAATTATTCTGCTGTGAAAAGCCTGTCTGTATCTTGATTTTTCAAAGAGGTTACCCAAAGGGGAAAAAGCTCAGATTTTATAGATTGCAATATGTGTTTCTTTTCAGTTGTGTAATTGCAATGGTTGAGCATAATTTTCCCTGTGAGCTGAGGGCAGCAACATAGCAGTTTCACAAACCCTTGGACAGTACCCATCAGAAAGCCTAGAGGTAGAATCGAAGACTGTTAACTCAGTTGACTCATGTAGTTCCAGCACGGACAGGGGTTCAGGCTTGGCCTTGAACTAACAGTTTTTTTTTTTTTTTTTTTTTTCGGTATGCGGGCCTCTCACTGTTGTGGCCTCTCCCGTTGCGGAGCACAGGCTCCGGACGCGCAGGCCTAGCGGCCATGGCTCACGGGCTTAGTTGCTCCACGGCATGTGGGATCTTCCCGGACCAGGGCACGAACCCGTGTCCCCTGCATCGGCAGGCGGATTCTCAACCACTGCGCCACCAGGGAAGCCCGAACTAACAGTTTTTAATCACATGTCCTTCGGCAAGTTACATTTCTCCAGTATTATCTCTTCACCTGTGAAGTGAAGGGTTGATAATAGCCGCTCTACCTAGCTGGATTGTTGTGAAGATTAAATTTGATTATAGATGATTAAATATGAAGAAAACTCTGAGTCATTGGCAGGTGTCAGGTCTCTTCTGTTCTGACCTTTTTATATGGATCTGACTTTGGGGGTGGGGGTGGGTGGAGAGTTTACCATCCCCAGTGACAGTGGAGACACAAGAGGAAAAGAATGCTTAGGAACTTTCCAAATGTCCATTTATATTTGAACTTTGATTACAACTCTTATAAGAAGCGAATATTACTTCTGAAGTAGAATACGACATTGCAAAAGGGGCGCTGACGTGGAGTGTAACAGCCAAGAGGGACTTTGGAGTCAGACAGACACGGGTTTGTATCTCAGCTTAGCTTTTTCCTATCTTCATGACCCTGCCGGCACTGTTTTCATTTCTCTCATCTCTTATGACCTTGACAGTTCCTACAACTAGGGAATATTGTTGAGGGAACTTCCATTTGTGACCTAATCTGTTTTGTTCTCGAACCATCTTGCCTTATTCCTGCTCATGTGACAGAAAGGACCCGAGGTGGTGTGACTACACATAACAGTAATTAGAGTGAAGAGAGAACCATGGAAGCTAAGTTTGGTAGTTACTTCTCACACATCATACAGTAAGGCCACCCCTGATGCTCCCCGACCCCTCTCCAGGGAACTCTGGATCCTGCTCAGAGAATCCGTGGGACTCAGCCCTTATCTATCTCATGGTGTTCACAGCAGAACAGCGAGATCATATCCTGATACCTTGTAGGAGGTACAGTGATTCCCAGGAACAACGTGGGAAACCCAGGGGCTCAAGTTCTGGTGGAATACCAGTGAGGCTGTTACTGAATTTTTCACATTTTTAGATACGGTAACAAGAGATAACTTATTTAAATTCTAGGAACTTAAACCAGTCTGAAGCCACAGATGTAAAAGAGCACGTATGCCCTCAGAACTGACTAAATTTGAAGATTCTGTGCAGGAGCTTTGAAAATCCACCAAGCACATACATACCCAGAGAGCTCATCCTGGATAAAAAGTAACATGTTTCTTTTGGTTAAATAATTTTCCCAACTGAAAATTGAAAACTTGACTTGGGTCATTTAAAATCAAGAAAAATGAAAGTATAGACCACAGCAAATATGCCACAGCATCTGAAGGTGTTGTCCTTCTTCTTTACAAATCCTCCTATTCATTTTTGTGATTGGTACGTAGAGTTTCATCATGTTGTGACAGGTTGGGTAGAGAAAAAGAAAGCACTTAAAAATTCTTACCCTAATTCACCCAATTGAAAACAACAAGAAAAATATTTCACCTCCCCCTACTGGTTTGATACTTTAAGTAAGTATTTCTTAACCATCATTTGTTTCTTAATTGAGGGTTATTTTTTTCTGAAGTTAGTAAAGTATACCCTTTTGTTCCCTGAGAGATAATTTATATGGTAATTACTAATTTCTGCTTTAATATTATTGGCAGATATTAGCAAACTGTGGATTTATATGTTCTTGCCTGTAAAGGAATATCAGCTGCTTTATCCCTTGTTTATAGGATGATCTATTAACTTACTTTCTAATCCCAAATGGAAGCCATTATTTCCTTCATGCTTTCCATCTTGGCTGAAAATCATAATTAGTTCTGATTCTAGAGTACTGTGGGGTGACAATGATTTTGATGGATAATTCCTTGCTCAAGTTTATTACACAAATTGAAAAGATTAAAAAATTGAACATTAGACAGAAGTAAATTCTGTGTTTAATGGGGATTAAATTGTTTCACTGGTTGAGAGAATTGCGTCTCTGATCGAGACCGAAAGTAAGCTTCAGATTTTTGCTGTTTTCTGCTATCACTACCATAATGCACATTTTATTTATTTGTTTTTAGTTTTTATTGTAGTAAAGTTGATTTACAATGTTGTGTTAGTGTCAGGTGTACAGCAAAGTGAATCAGTTATATATATGTATATATATATAACTGATAGATATATATGGCACATTTTAAGAAAGGACTAGCATTATGTTTACACTTTGCAGTCATTCTGGAAGCATTTGTTAAATAAAGGAAGAAATGATGAATGAACGAATGAATTGGAAATACCATCCCAAGTTCTGTGAAAATTCCAAATCCTGGGCATCATTTCTGTCCAAAATTGAATGTTTCTAAAATTTACAAAACTTTGGTAGCTAGTGTGTAAACAAGAAGGTCAAGAAGTATCTTTTAAACAAATCATTGTATTATAAAAGGAGATTTAAGTTACTTTGTGGGGTAAAAATTATATTAAATGTGAATTGCACATCGTGTAGAGGTTCCATTAGCCTGCTAACCTGTGCTTTTTTTCCCTGATACTCAAATCCGACTGTAGATTGATTTCCTTGACAAAAAACACAGTAGAAGGTAAAGACCAGAAGTCGCAAGGTCACACCGAATCTGAGACTGAAAGTTAGCTGTGCAGCCCTGAGCTAGAAGCGTTTCTCATGCTCCGTGTTGGGTGCTTAGTTTCGCCTGCTTGGCAAGGAGACGGGCTCACAGTGATTCATAGTCAATAGTAGCCATTATTGTGGTGGTTATTGGTTGTTTTCACTATTGTATTAAGGAGTATATTATAATAATTCCTTTTAGGGCATACATTTAGCCACATCTAAGGGGGAGCTGTAGCCATTTGCTACTGTTATGCATTAATTTGAATTCTTTTTATTCGAAAGTATAATTATTCATTTCATAAAATGTTTACATGTATGAACTACCCCAGATTAATGTCATACTTTTAAAAGCTTTCATTTCATAACTTAAATTTGCAGTAACTTATCCTCAGAGTGAGTAAAATATGATGACGATAATAAGAATACCCTGAGGGGCATGCCAAGCTCAATACGTATATTTATCATATAGAAGAATTATGAGAAACTCCAAATTTGAAGTGTTCCTTTATCTGTTGAGATATAAAATGTGAGTTCAATGAAAAAATGCATAACCACTTCCAACATTGTTATATGCACTGAACGTTTGTGTCCCCTCCCCAAATTCATGTGTTGAAGCCCTAGCCTCCATTGTGATGGCATTTGGAGACAGGGTCTTTGGGAGGTAACTAGGTCGAGATGAGGTCCTGAGGGTGGAGCCTCCAGGGCAGGATTATTGTACTTATAAGAAATATAATAAAACGTTGGTTCTGAAATAATGGGGTTATCACTTCATAGTGTGTATGTAAATTAAATCACACTGTACACCTTAAAAAAATCACTTTGCACGACCTAAGTATACACACTTTTTATTTGCCAATCATACCTCAATAAAGGTGGAATCAAAAGAAAATAACACAGTGTGGAAAATGAATTTCTTCAGATGATCACATCCATCACTCAGTTACAAGATGATAACATCTCATGTCATCTAGCCTTTATACAGTGATTCCAGAACTTATTGGACCTTTGATTCCTGCATATTTCCACTGGAATATTTTAATACGTGTCTGTTGTCATTACCCAGTCCCTCTTAATAGTGCTATATGATATATATTTATACCCCAAACATTTAAAATGATTTAATATTTAAATAATACTTTAATGTTTAAAACAATTTGTAACTATTTTTCTTTATTATTTTTTTTTTTTTTGCGGTACGTGGGCCTCTCACTGTTGTGGCCTCTCCCGTTGCGGAGCGCAGGCTCCGGACGCGCAGGCCCAGCGGCCATGGCTCACGGGCGTAGTCGCTCCGCGGCATGTGGGATCTTCCCGGACCGGGGCACGAACCCGTGACCCCTGCATCGGCAGGCGGACTCTCAACCACTGCGCCACCAGGGAAGCCCCGATTTAATATTTAAATAATACATTAATGTTTAAAACAATTTGTAACTATTTTTCTTTAAATATTTGTGAATGCTGTTGACCTAATGGAGACAATGAGATCTTTTCAAACTTAGTTTTGAACTAAACAAATTTGGCATTAAGGAAAGAACTAGACTAGACTTTAAAAAAAAGTATTAAAGGGGCTTCCCTGCTGGCGCAGTGGTTAAGAATCCGCCTGCCAATGCAGGGGACATGGGTGCAAGCTCTGGTCCGGGAAGATCTCACATGCTATGGAGCAACTAAACCTGTGTGCCACAACTACTGAGCCAGTGCTCTAGAGCCCACAAGCCACAATTACTGAGCCCGCGTGCTACAACTACTGAAGCCTGCATGCCTAGAGCCCGTGCTCCTCAACAAGAGAAGCCACCGCAATGAGAAGCCTGTGTACCGCAAGGAAGAGTAGCCCCCGCTCGCTGCAATTAGAGGAAGCCCGCACGCAGCAACAAAGACTCAACGCAGACAAAAATACAATAAATAATTTTTTAAAAAAGTATTTAAACGAAAGAAAAAACAAAGAAATATTTTCTTATATTAAGAAAATATAAATGCATAAAACCAATTATAAATATATGAAATAATAGCTATTAGTTTGTGTTGTCTCATTTAATATAAAAATACAGTTAAATTATTTGTTATAAGTTCACACTGAAATGTGAGAGGTAAGATATTTGAGATGAAAAATGGTTTGCAGCCATAGCGATACACTACTGTTCTTTAGCATACTAAGCAGTGATATTTGGGGGCTAATTTTACAGTGAGATGTTTAGTTGCCTTACAGCAGAATTTCACTGGATTGGCACATGGGTGGAATTTGATCCCCTATCAGGCATGGACTCTTGTTACCAAAGGGATAAAAAGAGGAGGCTGATGACAGCAAGAAACAGAGATGCAGGAGACAAAAAGATGCTCAGGATAGAGAAATCCAAGGGTTGAGCATGAGAGTGATGTGCCCAGGGCTGAGATCACAAACAAATGTCAGCCTTGTGTCAACAGACAGAGCCAGAAGCAAGCAGTTGGTGCTGAGAAGGTGAGCCTTCAGAGAAATCAAGTATCAGGCATTCTGAATAAGTAATCCAGTGCACAAATCATATGCATTATCTTCAAAGGTTAATAAGGTCTCTGGCAGGAGGACACAACACTCCTAGCACAGGATCCTCTGGGCAAGAAAACTGTAGGGCTCAGAAAATGATTAGTAGGACAGTGGAAGTAGAATGTAGATCCTACTTGTATAGACTATATTACGTTTTTCATAGTGTAAACATCCTTTCTAGTCCCCTCAGCAGGAAAAACTGAATGTTGATCTATGGATCTCACTAAATAGTATTAACAGTTAATTGGGTGGATACAGATGCTTAAAATAAAAAGATGAGTATCTTATTGTAATGGAAACATTTTTAATAACGCCTTTTGCATTCTTTTAAACACCATTCCCAGGTCCCAAAAGTAATAGTTTCTTATAGCTACTGTCACAAATTTGTCATAAAGTTACTGCCTAAAACAGCATAAATTTGTTTTTTTATAGTCTGGGAGGTCAGAAGTCCAAAATGGGTTTCACTTGGCTAACATCAAGTTGTCAGTAGGGCTGTATGTCAGTAAGCCTCTAGAGAAGAATCTGCTTCCTTGCCTTTTTCCAGCCTAAAGGCTGCCTACATTCTTTGGCTAATGGCCCCTTCCATATTCAAAGTCAGAAGTGTAGCATTTTCAACCCTCCCCCATTATTTTTCCATCCTTACATCTTCTCCCCCTGACTCTGACCTTCCTGTGTCCCTCTTATAAGGACCCTTGTGGTTACATTAGGCTTACTCTGCTATCTAGGATAATCTCCCCACTTCAATGTCATTAATGGCATCTGCAAACTCCCTTTTGCCAAGTAAAGTGACATATTTACAGGTTCGTGGGATTAGGATGTGGACATCTTTTGGGGGCAAGTGGTGAATTATTGTGTCCACCACACTAAGTTATGTACCAATATCTGTCTAAAAGTATAACCTATCTGACCTTTATGATAGGGCTCTGATGCCCATGATGAATGAGGCACTATCTCTTACAGGTTGCTTTACCAATGAGGCTAACTTCATTCTGGGTGAGTTATGTCAAAGGGAGGGCAGTGTGTGTGTGTGTGTGTGTGTGTGTGTGTGTGTGTGTGTGTGTGTGTGTTTAGGGGTGGAGCATAGGGAGTAGCTCAGGTCCAAACCTTCCTGAATAAGAAGTACTAAAACTACATACAAACTCTGTTTATTTAAGCAAAGAGAAAAAAAAAATATTTTTGCCTAAGAGTCAACTCAGAAAACATTAAATGTTAACAGGCCTGATTTTATATTAAGCAAAGTGAAAAATAGCTTCATCAAGTCTCTAAGTGGGAGAATATATATTTTAACAAATTATTTTGCCTAATTCAAGGTAGAAGAAGGCCGGTGAGAATTTTGTTCCACATTTTTAGCTACTAGAATATTAACATAGGAACATGTTTGAGAAGTAGCAATTTTAAGGTAACTGCTTATATTTTATCTTAAAATGAGGTTCATGGTTTTATATGTAAGAACTAACTCAGCTTTGTCTTATTCTTGTCTGCTTCAGCTAAATTGTTGACTATGTATGGCCAAATGGTGCCACCAGCAGAAAAATATATTTCATATAGAAGTATTCTGCTATAGCTTTTCCATGATAGTTAACTAGCTGCTAAGATTTCAGCCAGAGATGGGATTATGGAGAATGCTAAGAAATAGCAGTTATAAGAGAATAATGCTTGAGAATATGGTCACCATGTGTAGACTACGTGAGTTCAAATTCTTCAGTCTACCATTTCTCGGTTGTGGGCGTTGGGCAAGTTATTTGACTATTCTGTGCGTCAGTTTTGATAGATGTGTATTTTTATTTGCAAAATACCATTTGAGAGCACCTGCTATATAGAACTGTTACAATGATTAAATGAGTTAATACATGGGAAGTGCTTAAAACAGCACTTAATACATAGAAAATACTTGATAGGTATTAATGTAAATAGTAAGTCAGTCCAAATTTGTCAAAAATCCCATGTGTGGCTAAGTGTAAAATTATATTCAACACTATATGCAAAGAATCTTCCATATTTCTGATACTTATCCTTCTACTGAATGTCTTCCATAAATGCTCTTATGATTTCTATTCTTAGTCACACTGGAAAGTTGAGAGGAAAAATACATATTATCAGAATCAGGGAGACTAACCTGAAGGGTATTAGCCTTTTCAGTCAGATGTTTCAGCTGGGCTTACCTGTCTCAGTTAGGTTCCAGACAGCCATACCCCCAATTTCCATATCCACTCCCAGTATTCACCATTTTAAGTGGCAAAATTTTAGTGGCAGGCATGAAATAATTTCCACTAAATGAGCAGTGTGTGCCAGTTGTAATGCCTCTTTAAAACACTTTTTGGTATGAATCTAGTTCTTTATCTGGGAAGTCTTATTTCAGTACATTTTTTGAAAGTCATCTTTCCTCTATAGATATAGCTTAAAATAAACCAGTTCAGGCTGTTTTTGCTTTTTTTTTTTTTTGGAATAAGAAACCACAAGGCACAGAATCCAGAAGGATTTCCTTAAAGCAGCTCTAAATTCTCTCTGAAGTTAACTGCAAGGGAGCAGAAGACTTGAACAAAAATGATAATTTTAGGAGCTGTACAATTCCAGAATAAGAAAACATCATGGAAGTTCATGGTTGTGAAGCTGGTTTGTTTTACTACTAGTATATGGGATCTCTTGATGTGTTTGACATCGGTGGCAATCAACCATTCAACACTGATTCTGAGATTTTGGAGTCGAAGTTAGCAGCTTTTCCTCCCCCAAATGAAGATTTGGAAATCCAAATTTCAAAGTTGTAGAAGAGAGTAAAGAAGGAATCTTTTTAGTTGTTGCTTAGTCACAACTAGAAGACATTTAAATGGAATGATATGATTCTGCTTTCAAAATATTTTCTAGCATCCTTGATTTACTATAAATTAAACTCTTAGGTTTCAACGTTTTTCAAGAAGATTTTGAAATACAGGTGTATTTTAAGAGATAGTAGTGTTTTTTCTTCAACTTTTCCCCCTATATTATTCATTAAAACAATGTTCTGAAGAAGCTAGAACTATGTTAACATCATTTCCAGGGATTTTGGCCGTTGAAAGGAATAAAAGGATATCACCAGGGCAATTATCTATACAGGCAAGGGGATTCAGGAGCAAAATTTTACACTGATGAAGAAATAATACAAAAACCAATAGCATTTTGGAGTAGGAATATTGCTGTTATTGGAGAAGGGGTTATCATGGCAGAATTAAAAGCACTGGACTGTAATGGAGCTCTTATATTATATAAAGTTCCATGTAATTTATACATATTAACTGATTTAATCTTCATAATCCTTTGATGTAGGTACTACTTTTATGCCATTTTTCAGATAACAAAACTGAGACACCGTTTTTCCCAGGGTTGTTTAACTAGAGCTGAATTTCAAAGCCAGCAATCTGGCCCCTTAAAGATCCTACCATAGAGAGTGTGGAGGTGGAAGTGTAATATTTTTCTCCCAGGTTTTTTGTCTTTAATATTTTAGAATAATTCTGTATAAGTAGTACTGCTGAAAATTTTAAACAAAGACTTCACTTCTCTCCTGAAAATGATACTTTTCAACTTTTTAAAAACTTTTATAATGTATTATTTGTGCCTATGCCTTTTTACTACAGATAAAGTTCATGTGAGGCATGTACTAAATATCAGTTATGTTTATATCCTTGCTGTCTGTTTTTTCTAAATCACACATTACCTACTTTCATATATAGTAAGAATTTAGTAAATATTTTTGGAAACAATGTGGGTAAAGAGAGACACATTATCTAGGAGAACTTCAGGTCCTAACACGTCTAGTTTAAAAATACTAAGGATTAAAAAAATATAACGCTTAAAACCTTAACTCAAGTTGTTCTCAAGGTTAAATACTATTCACATTCTCAAATTTATAGTTTAGTTTCAATCCCTTAAGCAGTGACATTCAACTTGGTCAAACATACTTTCCACATCACTGGTTATGATAAGTTTACCTGCCTGGGCTAGGTATATTTGCAAATATGAAGTGAATACAAACTATTTTCTTTGGGAGAATGAATCAAATGAATACAGACTGGATCAGAAGAAAATTTCAAATTTTTCAGCCTGGAACAGTGTATATATTTCAGTTTGTATCCCTTTTAATTCATCAGATGAGTTATGTGCCAATAATAATCCTGGAAAAATAAACCCAAAGACTTTTATTTACATTGTTTACATATGTTGCATAATTATTAAGCTTTTAAATTTATTTCAATTACAGTTATTATTGTAATTAAAGTGTATTTGGGAGTTTTAATTTTGGGGACACTGTATTCCTGTTATTTAGAATAGAAAGTTATGAGAGAGTAAAAAGATAGGGGCCAGATTAGGTCATTGGATACCACTGAAAACTTGAAATAAATAATTGTACACCTTGTCCAAATGTAATTGCAGTAAAAGAAATAGTCATTTAGCTGCTACAAACCTATTTTGGAAACACTATTTCTCATACTGTTACTACTGAAAAAGACTTTTTATTAAATTACCGATCTATGTTGATTAGTTTTGATTGCTAGCAAACCAACACAAGCATATGCACACACACACAATTTTAAATGAGGGTTTAGGCAAGCACTTTGATGACCTTGAAATAATCTGAAAAGTATCTGAATGGTATCCACCTATATGTTCATGCTGCATGCCGGGAGGACTCTGACATCTGAGACAAGCTGATTGTAGAGAGCCTTTCAAGAGGTCTTATTGTAACCAGGAAGTGTTTGGTTGGTAATCTTTGGATTCTTTGTTTCTCTGATTAGACTGTCAATTCAGAGCAGGGCTACATCGTGTTTACCACTGTCTTTTCTGAGCCTGGTTGTGCCTGGTGCATGGTAGGTGCTTAATACATATTGGATGGATTAATGAATAAATAAGGGAGTTAGTTGTCCTTTTATCTCTCCTTTCCTGATTTGCCCACAAATACTATGGATAGACTGCTCTGTGAAGATGAGGAAACTAATATCAGGGTTACATAAATCTGAACAAGCTGTAGCATAATGGATACAAAAATAAATTCAGTCCCCACGATGTGATGGTGGGAAGCAGGGGTTGAGTGTAGCAGAGGAAAAGCAGGCACCCAGTCATGGATTTGTGGAAGGGCCTAGGATGAGACAGTCAGGTGGGTGTATCACTGGCAGTTTTGTGGAGAATGCCAGGAAATGAAGGTAGGTAGGTTGTAACTAGGTTTTTATGGGCCTGGAATGCAAAGGTAAGGCTTTTGGTCTGTAGAATACAGGAAGTCAATAGAGGGCCAAGGAGGAGATGAAATAAAGAGAATCTTGAAGATGGCAGGAGGTTTCACGTGGGAAAATGGATCACCATCCTCATCAAATATTTTGAAATGATAACTGCACCTGAAGAGTCCTGAAACTTAATAGGAAATGAGTGCCATGTCTACTGTTTTGGCTATCGTGACTTAGGTGCCAGGTAAATTTTTGGATGGAAAGTTTCCCTTACAAAAACCTTGGCCAAAAAAAAAAAAAAAAAAACCCACCTAGAAGGACCGTTTGAAGCAGGTGTTTCAAGGAAACATCCCTCGGTAGGTTATGAATCCACTGGTGAAACTTGTTTGCTTTTGTATAAAGAGTGTGTTAATACAATGAACAAACACAAATCATCATGGAGACCTAGGTCAAATTCTTTGCTCTTTATGTTTTTTTTTTTTTTAGTCCCTTGAAAAATTGACCTTCCAAATTTATTTTCTCTTAGAATGTAACTGAGTACATTTTCCTTACAGAAAATCCTACTTCTAAACTGAAAGAAATGCACATTGATCTATATTAAAGCAAAAACAAAATATGTTTTAGTAAAAGTATGGCCGACTTCCTGAACCACTTTTAATTAACAAATGTATTTATTGACTACTATGTGCTACACTCTTAAAAGTTTTATAGTCTTCCATGTCTAAGAGCATATCCATGCTACTTTCTGGATATTCAATTCACGTTTGAATGAATGGAGATTAAATGTCAAAGTGGGACTATTGCAAAAGACAAGGGAAGATGTTACCATATTATCTTCAAACTTCTTTCTTTCTTCATCCTCAGACCTCTATGTCTCTCTGTCTTCTTTCTTTCCTTCCTTTCCTTCCTCTTTCTTCCCTTTGCAAGTTAACACCTCCTGATACAATATGACAAAGAAATCTTAAAGGAAACAAATATGAGTGACAGTGAAATTGCAGAATATATATTTATTATTCCTCAAGTGAAATGGCAGATTGAAAACCTTTAGCACATTAATTGTTTATGTGCAAATAAATTCTGCTAAGTACAAATGATCCTTATCTTTTTATTAAAACAAGCACGACAGGACTTTTACTTGGAAAATGTTTTTCGTATTTAGAGCTATTCTTTGTAGGAAATGCTAAATGAGTCATGCTAATGAGTGAAAACAAAACAAAATAATCCCAACACATTTCATGACTACCAAGTAGAAAGACAAAGGCAAAAATTTTCCCCAGTACTGAAAAGTACTGATATATATAAACTCTGTGTTTATATTTTTAGCTAATTTTGATCTATAGATACACTAAGAAGGACATTTTAAAATATTCTATAGAATATGCTTGTACAGAACAATTCTTCTAGTGACAGACATTCTAGGGCTAATTGAATTTAAAAGCTCATAAGAATGGAAAAGAGGACATGTAATCTACTGATCACATCAATTTTGGGGCGGCCCATTCTTCTTTATTTTATTCAACTTGTATAAGCCTCACTTCATTTAAGTCTCAGATTGATGAATTATGACATTTGGGGAGGTAAGCTGCTGCTAAATTCTCTAAAGAATATTAGAACCGTGGAATGTGGAAATTATAATATTATGTTGATATGGTTAAAATTGCATATGTAGTGCTCCCCTGGTGGCGCAGTGGTTGAGAGTCCGCCTGCCGATGCAGGGGACACGGGTTCGTGCCCCGGTCCGGGAAGATCCCACGTGCCGCGGAGCGGCTGGCTCCGTGAGCCCTGCCCGCTGAGCCTGCGCGTCCGGAGCCTGTGCTCCGCAACGGGAGAGGCCACAACAGCGAGAGGCCCGCGTACCGCAAAAAAAATAAAATTTTAAAAAAATTGCATATGCATACATTCATTGTATTGTTCGTGAGTAAAAAAAATGTTATATACAATTTTAAATAATTTGTAATTATTATATATCATATACAAATGCATCATACAGACACACAGATATGTTTTCTCCTAACCCTTAATCATTTTCATCAATAATATTTGATGAGTTTTTTGTTTATATCATAAACTAGTTCAAATAGTTTTCTTGGAGTTGAAATTCTACATTTGGAAATGTCATTTGAATTAAAAAAAAACTTCTTCCCCCATCTAATAAACGGCCATGATTGATTAAACCAACCAGGAGCTTCTATATATACTTTTTAAAACTTCTGTCCATAGTTATACTGGTGTTTAGAAATAGAAACAATATATTGGCTTTGAAGTCAATAAACTATTGGTTCTTAACTTGGAGGGTGGTCTAGGGAGGAGAAAGAATGTGCCGAAAAATTACTATGATGTTAAAAGTTCTTTAGGTGATTTTGCTTCTATTTCCTCCATAAATTTGAATATATATGTTCAAATTTCTGGGAAATAGATGAGAAAATACCAATTTTTAAAGAAAATTCATAAGTGTCCATGTTTGGATAATATAATGGTTTTGTATTAGAAGCATTACCTCAAACATGAATATGGAGCTGATTTGGAATACAAAGTTGAAATAAGAGAAAAGGGCTGAAAGAAGATATTGTACAGTGAACCTAAGTGGCTTCATCTACTTCAAGGAATAATAAGAATAATTGGACTTAATTCAAGAATCAGCTAGTAGAAGTAAATAAACAAAATTGCAATTTTTTTTTTTTTTTGCAAAAACTTAAAACTTCTTATTGACTGATGTATGCCTCTTACTGGAAATCATTGTTCAAAGTGTTCTATATCAGTTAGGTTAATTTTAGCTGTGAGTAATAGAAAAAATCTCCACTTAGACATTAAACCATTAAAAAAGTAATTTTCTCATATAAAAAGTAATCCAGAGGCAAAGTTGTCCCAGGGTCTGTTAATTCAGTGGCTCAACAATGCGATAATGTTCTCAGATGTGCAGTTATCCTGTTATTCCCTCTGACTCCCCTCATGGCTACAAAAAGGCTGCAGTTAATCTGTGCACATTCTGTGTGTCCACTGCATGAAGAGAGAAGACAATCTTCCTTTCTTCTGTCTCTTTTTCAGAGGAAGGAAATTTTACCCATAGACTGTTCCTGCCCCAAACCTTTCTTCAAGCCTCGGTTTTAAGATTTAAGTCACATGTACCTTTTTTGCTTTATCAGATTCTATCAGGATGTGTTTCTAATCATGTAGAAACTTGAATAACGTTTGGATTCTACCATACAGGAAAAAGAGAGAAATGGAAATGGCTGTTGGGTGGGTAATGAGTATCTACTACATGAGTCTTAAAAAGGAAAGAGAGAGAAAATAAACATTTTAAATAGCAGAATGGGAAATGTTTAGTTTTACATTTATTTGCTGATTCAAAAATTAAGACTGTCAATAAAACTGAATACGAAGAGTCTTCAGCAAATGTTTGTTCAGTAATACTTGTGCACAGATATCTGCACAGAATAGGAATTGAGATTACTTTAGATAAATTTGAGAGCTATTAGAAAGAAAAAACAATGATTTACTAAATAGTTACTATAATCACATAATTAATAATTAAATATCAGTTGATTGTATAATAATTATTAAGTTATTAAATAATGACTTATAAAAGGAGAGAGTATAAATAATGCAACTATTTTTTTTTTTTTTGGTAAAATGCAAAGTTTGCTTTATTTCAGAGGCCACAGATGGTGGAGAGGGTGGACTCTTGTCCAAAGGGCCCCTGCCCACCCCCAACTATCAGTGTGCAGGAACTTTTAAAGGGTAGTTTCAGGCAGAGAGAGGTAGATACATGCAGAAACAGAACAGTCAGCTCTGACAGTCCTCTTGAAATTGGCCATGTGGTGGTCTGGTCAGTGTCATCTTGATTGTTTTAAGTACAGTTAATTTCCAGTTCCAGGGTCAGTTTGTTCCCATTTCTTTGATGCCAGTTCTCAGAATTGTGGCAGCTTATCTCATGGCTACAGTCTGGTCATCACGTAGTTAACTTCTTCCACTTGGTGAGGGATTCAGTGTCTACAAAACAGCTCAAAGGATATGGCTTCAGAATATTATCTATAACTCTTGAGGAGGAACTAAAGGTCCTTAGCTTTGCTTAATGACTAAATTATTATTAAAAATAAATATATTTTAAGTGATTTTTATCTAGCTCTTTTGTGTTTAATCACAGGATTTCTTTTCACTTGAAAAGAACTCTCAACCTGAAGTATCACATCTCATTGACCTTGCATAATTATGGTTCTTGAAATAAAATGGACCCCATTCTTGAAGCATTGTAGCGGAAATGTAATCATAGCTTCCCTCAAACTGTCTCCAAAACTTCCACAATGTGCAATCTATCTGTTTAAATTTGAAGTCATGGACAGTTGAATACTAGGCAACAGAGCCAATAAGATCTGCTTAAACGCTTAAAAACACCAGTAGCTAAAAAACAAGCTTTCAAGGTTAATATTTTGGACAAAATCAATGTTGTAGATGTTTTTGTCTCTTAATTATAGACAAAAGTCTTATATAATTGCTAATTGCTGATTGAAATCAGAGTATTCAACTTAAAGTGAAATACCTTTCATTCACTCAATAAATATTTATTGAGTGCCTACCATGTGCAGTTTTATGAAGCGTGAGTTGTTTATACTTAGAATGGAATTTTACTGCCTTTCTTTTGAAGATAAATTAAAAACTATGACTATGAATTAGGAATTGATATTATTTCAAAACTCCAGGAGTAATGCTTTATAGATACTGACGATTTATAATTAGAAAGGGGTGTGTTCACCTGAAAATGAAAAATTCTACCTTTATTTTGGGAAGAAAAAAGAATACCAAAAAAAGATTTTCCTCTGATAGTAAGAACCTTGGTGCTTCCTATTAACCAGGGTAGGGGGCCCAACATTCATAATTATCAGCACTTTGATTATTCTTTACTATTAGCTCCCATGCTTGATCCTAAGTGCTTAACTTTCTCCCACTCTCCCCAGTCTTATTGCTGTGCTGTTGACAAGAAACGAACGTTCAGTAAATCTAAAGATTCTAGGGATGATGTAGATGTCCCCAATTTACTTTTCGACTGCTTGGTCAGAAATGCTATGAACTTACACAGGACGCTGTGTATATATGAAAGCCAAAGGCTACATGAAGAGTCCTTACTTCCCTGAACATGGTGTTAGCACAAGCTATTAACTAAGAACACGATTCCCGAATAAGGAAATAAATAAATGAATACTCAAGTTCCAAACCTGAAACTTGAAAGGAAAGGAATTCCTTAGTACAAGATGTATCTTTCAAACAGTTTGAAAATTATCTCCCTTTACGAGTAATTTAAAGCACTTCACAAAATAACTAATATTTTCACTGTGAGATGTTTGATGTGATTAAAGAACAGATGATTGAAACTTAGAAAATGGAGAAGAAAAGAGAAAGACTGAATGTGGGCAACATAATAATCCATTCGGAAGTAGAAAAATATATTAGAGATATAATGAAGTACATTTTTATAGTATATTACATTTCTATCCAATTATTGAATAGATAGCTATACTTTTTTATGTTTTCCAACTCAAACCAAATATTTATCAACATACTATTTTCTAAACAGATATTTTAATGGTCAAATAAATAAAATCATCACTTCCCTACAAATCCTTGACAAATCCTTACTCACTATAGATTAGACAAATGACTACTCTTTTGACTTGTGAGTATCAATAGCAACTGTTTTAGAGGCTATATGCTTAAGAAAACATGCTATGCCTCAAATTTAGTGATTTTTCTACTTAATTCAATTTTGAAAACATAATAAATAGTTCAACAGTTATTTCAAATGGCTTCTCTTACTGTGTGACCCATTATACTTGCTTAAGCAGCTCTCTAAAGTTTGGGAACAAATAAGCAGCACACGCAGAAGAAATGTCCACCAATTTAAATTTAAGGAGACTATTGTAGTTCTTCTAATTCTATATGTGTAGTGAAAAATCAGCATGAGGTCAGTGGTCTCATATTTCAGCTAATAGATGGAGGATAGCAATTAGTGGAAAGGAAAGTTTGAGTGGAAAATGCATCAATGTGAACAGAGCAAGGAGGCAACACTTCCACTTTCTCCCCAGTATTTCTTCTCTTTTTGTCTTGGAACAGAAGTGTTAGTTGGGTCTATGACCAACAACTAATGAAAAAATTCCTCAGTCTTCCTGGAACCCAGATTTGGTAATGCTATTTGGTTCTGAACAACAGAATATTAACTGAAATGATAGATGTGACTGTCTAGAGTGTGTATGCCCTTTCTTTTTCTCTTCTTTCTTTTTGCTGGAACAGCAGCCGGGATCATGGGTAAGATCACACTCACAATCCAACTTAATTATGAGTAGAAGCCTGATTTGGGGATGGAAGATGCTGAATCTTCCACTGAAGTCACCATATCAGCCCTTGGAGACTCTTTCTGTTTGGACGATTTTGTGTGAGAGAAATTAACTTCTATGATGCTTAAGTCAATATTATTTTGACCTTTGTTTTATTTTAACTGAAAGAAAAGCTAAAAAAAAAGATGCTCAATTTATTTATAAAGTGTGCATATTTACATATGAAGTTTTTGTAGTCAGAAAATATCATTAACCAAGTTGCAGATCTTAAGGATTTAGATGTCTCAAGTAGTGTAGTCCCAGAGAATTCGCCGTGATGATCTAAAGTGATCTATTGTGCGCTGTCCAATAGGATAGCTACGGGTCCTTGAAATGGGGCTGAGGCACTGAATTTTAAATTTTATTTAACTTTAATTAGTTTGTGTTTTAGTAGGCACATATGGGTAGTGGCTACCATAAGGACAGCATAGGTAGAGGCATTGAAACATTTACAGAGTAGGGAAGGGGTCCTGAGAATAGCTGTTAGCAACGTAAGCAGCATGGTTTCAGTTCCTTCTCTGCCTTCCTCTGCACAACTTGCTGTCTCTCATCTCTGTCTTGTTCTTTTTCATTTGCCATTTTTTTTGAGAAGGCACAGATGAGTAGGTAGATAGCTAGAGCTGTAGATAGTAGAGCGATAGAGTCTCTGTGTTTCAAGTGAGTAAATACACAAAAAAGGACTTTAAACAAGTAGGAACCTATGTGTATATCAAGCTGGACACGTAGAAGTGTCCCAATGAGCACCGAAAGCTGTATGATCAACAAGCTGCGTTACCTAATTATTTTGATGGAACTAATTATTTTACCTTAAGAAAAAACTACGTTACGGAATTCTCAGACATTTATAGCAGAACTCAGGAGTTCTGTTTGTCTCTTCAGTATACGAAATCTATTGGCATTGCTAATCCCTCAGGGGAAACAATTAGGAACACCCAGAAGGCTCACCTCAAGCCCTGATCGTCCCTCTGTTTCTTTCTCCACACTCTAAGTTTCCAAACTTTGTTTCAGAGAGTGTATTGGGAGGTTTATTTAGTCCCGAATTAAAATTCCCATTTTGTTATATTGCTCCTAATCTGAGTTCAGATTTCCACTTTATATGAAGCAGGATGACGTTTGCCTCTGGACCTAAAAGATACCCTGGGAGATAAAGGGGACCTTCCCAGAACAAGGTTGTTTTAGATCTAATTGCTCTTAGACTCTCCAGTTTTTAGTCTCCACTTATTAGTTAGTGGCCAGGCAGGAAACAGATGACATGCTTATCTGGGCTTTTGATGACAATTTAATAAAGAGACTATTTAAAGGGACCCAGTGAGAGATGCTGAGGCAGATAGAGATTAGCAAGAGCTAGAAACCATCACAAGCCAGGGTTGAGAGGGAGAATCAACATTACTAAAGCCTGGTGAAGACGAGATCCATGGATGCTGCTGCCAGAACAGCAAAGCAGGAAGTTCCTGGGGCGTGGAACAGGACAGCAACGGAAAGGTAGCAAATGGGTGGAAGGGGGCAAGCAAAGAATAACCAGCAGCTGAGTTCCCAACAAAACTCCCCAACTTTGATCCTGCCACTGAGAACCTGGTGTTTTCTAAATGAGATGGTCTTTCCTATTTTGAAGGGATGTAGATGCACCCATTTTAGCTTTTTAAATTAGTTTAATTCCGTGATACTTACCTATTTGTGGCCAAAGTAGAAATGACACATTTTGGCTTTTTGAGTTTGAGTTTTAAATATGATTGGAATTTTTTTAAAGTGTTAGGTAAACTCTGTCGTGAAATGGGTTTTTGTTCCCTACCAAAAGTCTTCCAGATGAAGGCATGTAAAAAGGTTTAGTGTATCATTTTACTTGAAATGAAAAAAATTTATCATAATTATAATTTTCTTTTATGAGCAAGCATGCTAAGGAAAATTAAACATTTTGAGCATAATCATCTTTCAGAAAATATAGAAAATGTGTAATTGGAATGTACTGTTGAAATGGAGGATGAAAATAAGTAAAATACACATATTTTTAACACTGTAAAAGCAGCTAACTACATATTCACTCCCCCTTTAAGCATGTCTGTCGATTTTGCTCATTCTTCCTTATAACAATTCTTTCTTCTATTTGCTTTACATGGACCTTTACTACTCTGTGCACTATGTAGTAATAATGCTTGATCACAGAAAATAATTTTGAGTCATAAATACTAGTTAGTAATTTTTGTAAAATGTGGGTAGATTTTGTGAGAAGAAACTGTATTTTGTAACTAAGTATCATGATAATGTCCATTAAAGCATGCTCTCCTTTATTTCGAATCATGATCACTAGTAAAAATAAATAATTGGGAAAACTATCTTGGCATATTTTAATCCTATATTTTCATTAGAAACATATATGTCAATAAACAAGCAGATATTAGTGATTTTTCTTCTCAAGATGGTAACTTAAATAATGTGTCATAAGGTCATTTTGGATTAAACCCAATCCCCTAAAACTTTCACATCTCATTTAGAGCCCAGTAATCACTAACACACAAAATCACCCATGGACTATTACAAGATCAGGTGACATCTTTGGAGTTTCCAGTTATGTTGTAGATATTTAGTATACTAGTAATTTCTATTATAGTATATTCTTTTATAGTTTGATGATGTAGGTTTGGTGTAATCCTTTGTCAATTAATCTAAAAATTAGATTTAAGGATATTATCCACATCTGGATAAACATTTATGAAACATCAAATACACAATCAAGGCTAGGTCTCAAGCTCAGAGCTCAGGGCAGAAGTCCTAGGAAGCAGTAACACCCACAGGGCAATGGCCATGTGGGCCACATGAGGAGGCTGGACCTTAGATTGGAGAAGGAGGTTCTCAGCTTCCACTAGTGTGTGGAATGGAAGCCCAAGAGCCTGCCCCTCTGAAGGGTCCACATTGATTGGTACTAGGGTGTCTAGGAAATTTTCAGGATGGACTGATGACATAAGTGGGTAGCCCTCATCTCTTTGTTTTTGGGTCATAGAACAAATTTACTTCATTGGTGTTGCATAATGTACATTTTAGATCTTTATCTTTCCTTGAATATTGACCTTAGCTCTTTGATTTGTGTCCTTTTTAATTAATCAATTTATGGGTCTATCAGAAATTTGCAAATTTCTTTTATTCTTTTTCGTGGGAAATAAGTGACTACTTATGATGCCTCCCATTGTAAGATTAAATGTCTCTAATTTTCCTTATCAAGTAGTTGATATAGTCAACATTTATGGGTAAACAAAATAAGGCCTCATAATCTGGAATGGTACTGGTCCTGGAAAATTGCTGAATTTCTTGTTTATTAGTCTCTTAGTCCTGTCAGGTGAGATCAGGCTTCAGCTCCTCTTTCTAGAACGTATGGTAACCCACCTGTTGCACTGGTTCCTATCAGCTGCTGTGAAAGGAACATCCCCCTACCTGCCCCCTCATGGCATAACTTTTACCATCAGGGCACATTGGCATGCCCTTTATTTGTCATGTTGGGTTTCCTTTATTCTAGAGGTATGTTCATGATTCTATACTGCTATTTGATTCCGGCTATGATTCATATTTGATTTAATAAAGTTTTTCAAGAGCTTTGAGTTAAGTTATTCCTCAAAGTAAGCCTCACATATTTTAAAGAGCTGTTAACATATAGTTTCTTTTGATAAGGTTTGTTTACCCGAGGAAACTATTTACTCCCTTGTGATGAGAAAATTGTTTAAATTTGTAAATCTTTCAAAGTATATTTTGCAATCATTTGCTTTAAATTGTTCACTAATAGTTTAGTTGCATCACATAATAATTATTCTATGAAACATTAACTTTGGAATTTCTGTGGTATTTTTTAGTATAAAGCTAATATGTTTAAAATCTATTCTTTGAAAATGATATATTCATATACTGTGTTTTTTAAACACATATATTTTTGAGACTTTTCAATTATAGTGTATTGCCACCAAACACTAAGTATTTATAGGTGTGAAATATTTAAGAAAAGAAAATTGATGTCCTTAAAATTGAAAATATGGCATACGATGCATGAAATAAAAAAGGATAATAAAATTCTATGTCAAAGGAAGAGATAGCTCATAGCTGTGGGTTCCATTAACATATCACTGGAGAGTAACTTTCGTGCTAAGGTGTGGAAGGTGGGCCAGCAGAAAGCCTCTGTTTTAATTACCACATTTATTAAATTAAGCTTTCCGTTTGATGTGTAAGAACTTTCACTTAACTAAAAATGTGATAGCATATTCATTCTAGTGTGGATCGTAAGAACATGTTTAATTTATAGTGATAGAATTCCTTTTTGTTATTCATTTAAAATAATTTTCAAAGTTCATATGGACAGTGAATTTTAGTAGAGTCAACTTAACCTCTTCATCTTTCTTTTCAATGCTGAACACAGGAAAGCCTCAAATTATCTTTCTCTTCTTACCTGCAATTAGCCCATCTTCCTACAAACATCACTGCTTCCTGTTCCTGAAATGGCTCTTCTCCTTTTTAACTTTGTTCCTTCATTGTGCAATCTTCCTCACCTAGAAATCCTTGTCTTTCTCCATTTATCTAAATTCTGCCTGTGTTTCATCCTTATTTACAGCCTGAAGCCCCATCTAGATATAGTGTGAATTTACTTTGTATGCTCCTAGCACACCTACCCTACTGGACCTAGCAGTTCAGCTCTTGATGAGCTGTACTAATCCCTCTACTAGAGACTTCAGGATGAGGACAATGTCTTACTCAACTGTGACCACCAAGGCACTCAATGAAGTGTTTTGCACTTCTTTGCATGAATTGCATCTGTTTGTATAATATGCAGCATGATAAATGATGACTCATAATTGAAGTGCAAACGAAAAAGAATATTTAAATGAAATATCTATTCATGAAGAAGTTGTATCTGAGAAAAAATATAAATGCCACTTAATAAATGTCTAGTCACCATTCTAAATGTATAATATGTGAATATTAAGGAGTGCTCTGTGTACTACCAAGGATTATTTTCAAATGAATCTCCAAGAATGCCATAAAAAATTAGCTTTTTAAAAAATGTGTATCCTAGAATTTTGTTTTCTTCCAGCTTTATCGAGCTATGATTGACAAGTAAAATTGTATATGTTTAGGGTATATAATATGATGTTTTGATATACATATATATAGTGAAATGGTCACCACAATCACTTGTTTCACTTATGTCTATCACCTCACAGTTCTCATTTTGTGTGTGTGTTGACAATACATGAGACTTACTCTGTTAGCAAATTTCAGGTGTACAGTACATTATTATTAACTATGGTTACCATGCTATAACCAGAACTTATTCATCTTATAACTGAATGTCTACATTCTTTTACCAATGTCTCCCCTTTTCCTTTACCCCCTAGGCCCTGATAACCACCATTCTACTATCTTATTATGAGTGTGATTCTTTTAGATTCTACATAAGAGTGATGTTATGCAGTGTTTGTCTTTCTGTGTCTGATTTATTTTATTATTTATTTATTTTTTTAAAAGATCTTTATTGGAGTATAATTACTTTACAATGGTGTGTTAGTTTCTGCTTTATAACAAAGTGAATCAGTTATATATATACATATGTCCCCATATCTCTTCCCTCTTGCATCTCCCTCCCACTCTCCCTATCCCACCCCTCTAGGTGGTCACAAAGCACCGAGCTGATCTCCTTGTGCTATGCTGCTGCTTCCCACTAGCTATCCACCCTACGTTTGGTAGTGTATGTGTGTCCATGCCACTCTCTCACTTTGTCACAGCTTACCCTTCCCCCTCCCCATATCCTCAAGTCCATACTCTACTAGGTCTGTGTCTTTATTCCCATCTTGTCCTTATGTTCTTCATGACCATTGTTTTTTCTTTTTTTTTTAGATTCCATATATGTGTGTTAGCATACGGTAATTTTTTTTCTCTTTCAGACTTACTTCACTCTGAATGACAGACTCTAGGTCTATCCACCTCAATACAAATAACTCAATTTCATTTCATTTTCTGGCTGAGTAATATTCCATTGTAAATATGTGCCAGATGTGGCACATATATACAGTGATTTATTTTACATAGCATAATGTCCTCCAGGTTCATACATGCTGTTGCAAATTGCAGAATTTCTTTTTAAAGGCTGAATAATATTCTATTAATATTCTATCTATCTATCTATCTACCTAGCATTTTCTTTATCCATTCATCTGTTGATGAACATTTAGGTTGTTTCCATATCTTAGCTACTGTGTATAATATTTCAATGAACATGGAGTGCAGATATCTCTTTGATTGTATTTCCTTTGGGAAAACCCAGAAATGGGATTGCTGGATTATATGATAGTTCTCTTTTTAATTTTTTGAGGAAACTCCATACTGCTTTCCATAGTGGCTGTATCAATTTACATTCCCCTTCTATCGCATGTTAAGACCTTCACACCTCTTTGTGAAGACATACTACATATTATAATACAAAAGACACTTCTCTATTTATCATACAATGAAAGAGATTCATGTGATATTTCCTGACACTTAGTGGGTCCTAGGTATGTGCCAGGTGCTGTGTTATGTGCTCGATAGAGGTTATCTCATTTAGTCACCTTGGGAACATTAAATAATACTATCATCCTCTGTTTCATAGTTTGAAAAATTTGCTCAGTGTCACACCACACCGATAGTAAGTCAGGCTTATAGCAGTAAGTCTGGGCTTTTAAGTCCTGGATTTACTGCCATCTTCTTCTTGAGGCTGCCACAAACTTTTAGACTCCAATGAGAAGAAATTAGTTGACCATTTCTATTTTTGAATGTTGTAATGAGTAAATCACTACAATATTTTTATTTCCTCCAAAAATGAGAATAAAATAGGCTTAAAATAATGATTTATTTGACTTAACCGGCTAATAGTTTTTAGTAATAAGTAATTCCTTTACTTTTTTTTTTTGTATACAACTTACCAATAAAACTATCCATCTTTATTGATGTGAAGAATTCAAGTAAAATCTGTGTCTGTGGTATTGGATGATTTAAAAATTATCCACCATTGCCAAATGTTCTGAAGAGATAAAGCACACACTGAAAATGCTTCAACACGTTTCAGTAAAGGTACAATTCTATTCTAGGAAGATTTTTAATAGACTCCAAGACTGAGTATATTTGTCAGGGATTGGCACTCCTTTTGAGGTTTGGAAAGGAGTTCTTTGATGTTTCATTAGCCACATGTACAAATGAGTTGTGCACATAAATTGGGGGAAAGTCTTTAGATTTAAAAAATATTTTATTCATTAATATCTCGAGATTTAGAGTGGTTATTAAATGGTTTGCTTTATTTCCTGAGTCCTAATCCAGTGTACCTTCCACTAGTCATATCCGTAAAATATTTGGTTTCTATTTTACTAAAAAATAAAACTAAAAAGGATTATTTTCCCTTAAGACGAGGCAAAAGACAATGTTGAATAAGTCTGTTTTGGTTAACTGCATTTTGCAATTTGTTTTGCATAGCATTTGGCTTAACATAGAAACCTCCATTTTCAAGATATTACTTCTCTTTGCTTGCATAAGGGATCAAGATCTCTTTTTTTTTTTCCTTTTCAATGGAGTGAAGACACACACTGTTCAATTGATTTGGCTATTCTCTTGGTCTATGTTCAAGGGTGATCTCTTTGAACATAGGGTATAAGCCGTTAGGTATAAAAAACTAGATGGGAAGTGAGTATACAATAGCTCATGACTTTAGATGAAATTGAAGAAAGGTTTTACTACGGGCCCCTACAGTTCAGACCAAGATATGGTATTTGACATACTCCAAAATCTCAGACTGCAAATAAAACATCTACAACAGGCTTGATATTCACCTTAGTCATAAAGGAAGACCGTCAGGGGCTCACATATTAACAAGATTAAGGAGGAAAAAATGATTCAACCTGAAATCAGAAGACCTTCTAACGGGTGGAAGTAAAGTTTATTGTCACAGAGAAATCTGAACTTAATAGAACTTTTATGTGATACCCAATTGGATCTCCAGCTAAGAGGAGACATAGCTTTCAGAGTATGAATGATAATCAGAGTACACAGGCCCTGAAGGGCTGGTGGCTTTTCAGTGGGTGCTTCTTCCACTCTAAGGAGGTCACCCCTTTATCTCATGTGTCTGGTAAAATTATATGAAATGCAAGGAAACATTTTAAATGGAAAGGGTATTTATGTCTCTAGATTTGTTTTCAGCTACTCAAGCACGATCTACTTTTTCATGAGGCTGAGCAACTCTGCTGGGAATCAATGCTGGGTTCTCTTACCCTGAAATATCTGTTTTTTTTTTTTACTTTAAGCTTTTAACATATACTTATTTGATTATTATAATGCAGGAAAACTAATTACCTCAAAGACTACTTTATCTGTTTCCAATTAAAGGAGTAGGTAGCAGATAGTATCTGCATCCAGAGTTAAGTCCAACAAGAAAGTATTTAGAGGTCATTCTCCTTATCTTTCTTCCATGTAAATTGGTTTTGTTGTTGTTGCTGTTGTTTTAAACTATTGCTCTTACTTTTCTTTATATTTCAGAGAACCTTGTAATATTTTTGTTAGCCTAAATATCAAGTGTAACAATCAACTCAACACTTAGAATACAGACTGCTCCAAATAATCTACATTTTGTCATTTTCATTTCTCCAAAGAATTTCATAGGATTACATAATAGTACATCCCCTTTTGTTGGATTAAATGAGTTTTGCAATTTCATACCCCTTTCCTCATTTTTAAAGTCCATATCAAAACGCCGGTTATTTTTTTTTATTCTGATGGATAACTTAGAAATATTATATGGATACCCTGTAAGCTGTGTATACTGAGATAATTAAAAGCTATGTAATTCCAATTAAAGAGCTATCAAATATCTATTCTGTATAAGGCACTTTTCTAGTGGCTTTTGGAAGAGAGTGGCTAGAATGATTAAAAACACAGGGTGCCAGATTCCAGGGCTGCATGATCTAGTGGACTCTTTAGTTTAAAATAGATTGTCAAATTCCCTAGTCTGTTGAATTTAAAAAAAATTAAAAAGTTCAGCAGCTGGAGCACAAAGAAAGAATTTGAGCTACAGTAACAGAATGGTCTCTAAGAGGTGACTTGTCTAAGCAGGTGTGGACAATTGTCTATTAATCCACAGGTGTGGACAATTGTCTATTAATCCAATTTCCTTTTAGACATGACTTCTTCAAGGCCAGGAAAATCTAATTTCTCTTTTCTCTTTATATCTTTGGGGAAGAGGAGGTGCTCAACATGTGTTTGCTTTATGAATGACTGACTGACTGAATGAAGAAATTGAAGCTCAAGAGCAAAGGTTTCACTGAGTAGGGATGGGCCAATCACGATTTTATGATGTCCATACGTGTTTCAGAAGTCTCAGCGACCAGCAAACTTCAGATGTTAGGCAGGCATAGACAAGGTGGTCAGAGAGCAGATATATATGACTTCAGTTTACACGTGGCCAAACATAATTACTGATCTTCAATTACTTATATTAATAGGAAGGTTTTCAATTGCCATCTAAAACTTATTTTGAATGATTAACCTCTTAGTTATCCATCAGAACTGTATCATTTAGCTGTTTCCGCTGACCACAACAGTTTAAATACTTGGATGCAATATTTTTTATTGGAAATTATTATCTGTGTTGTTTTAAATAGCTTGTTCTTTACTAAGACAATGTCAAGTAAGATATGCCAATCATAGACATGGTAAACCGTGGTATAGAAAGTTAAATGTTTCCCTGCACAGTGAGACTTAGTTTTTTCTCGAAACCTCTGCTTGGCACATTTTACTCATATTTGTCTTATTAAAGGGCTAACTGTCCTAAGTATTAGAGATTTTTAAGGGTAAAAGAGTCCTCCAGATCACAGTAACAAAAGTAGTCAGCTAATGATAACTTTAAGCAAATAAATCAGCATTAAATTTAATACTTTACTTTAGGATCTCTAGTTAGGGAATGGGTAGTAGACCTTTTACTTTAAGAAATAGATAAGTAAAATCATTAAATATATTTATTACAGCTTCAAGAGTGAGTGAAGGAAAAAGAAAACATGAAGTCAAAGAAAACAGAGTGAAAGGAAGTTAATTAAGAAGGGTCTAGTATTAATATTTTCTAGCCTAAGAGCAGATATAAATTCAGTTTATTGTAATGGTCAACAGCATGGCTTCTGATAGAGACAGGCTTGAGGCCAGCCTTGCATCTGCCGTGTAGTAGCTGTGCCTCTGTTTCCTTAGCTCTGAAGTGAGGCTAATAATGGTGTTTACCTTATAGGACATTGTGAGAATTAAATGTGTTCATGCTTATAAAGTGTTTAGAACGGTGGCTAGCACATGTTACATGTTATGTAAGTGTAGGCCAATATTATTTAAATAATATGGGTGTAGCTCTTCAAATATGATCCTGAGTAAGACCTCCTATACATAGATGGCTACGTAACTGCTATGTATATAATAAAAGTATATGACAAGTTCCCTGGTCATCTTTCTGCAGTCCCAGTCGTAGTATGTCTGGAAGATACAAGTGAGCATGAAAGGATTTTAGAAGAGTACTTGAAAGGAGTTAGATTTATTATGTAAATGTACTACTATCTACTCTCACCACTTTACTTTCTTTTCCATTTTTCATCTTCATTTTCCTCATTTAAGTTACTTAGGCTCTTTCTATGGTTTCACTGTTACTTGACTAGTGTAGCATAATGCTTAGAAAATGTCTATTAAATGTTACTGCCAGAAACTCTCCATATAGGATTTGAACTCTTTAGAGGTAAGATGCTATAAAAACCCAATAAATAATTAAAAGCATGCAGAGACAATAGAGGAGAAATATATGGAAGTGGTGCATTTAAAGAATGACAATAAGGAGTCCTGGATATCATCCATTTCAGAGAGCCATGATTTTCCTAACTCTCATAAAAAATGCAACACGATTCTAGACTGAGTGTGATTTCAAAGGCCGCTGCTTTTAGGGTATGGTTCATGAAAAGTTGGAGAGGGGAAGCTCTCTTCTCGCATTGATGTTCTCTGAGTATCAACTCACTTTGGAAACGCAGAACTGAGTCATAAAGAAATATCTGTTCATGTGTCTTGAAGCTGAAGGATGTATAGCTAGTTCTGAAAGTAATTTACATGTAGCTTGTGATAAATAAAAGGATCAACTTAGTAAAACGAGAATGTTTTCCAGTGACTCCATTTAAAATATTCCTTTTGGTGAGGGCTAGGACAGGTGCTGACTAGAAGATTTTTAACTAGTGTGAAAAATTCTTGTTTATTTCTTCATCTATCTTTAGTTTGACTAATATAATGCTATGAGCATGTCTTGAGTTATTTGTCCACCATCTTACCAAGTCTAAGAAATCTGTTGCTCTTATGAGTTGATAGAATGAGACACTCAAAGTATCATTGGTGTCTTCATTCTACACAAGTGTTGTCCAGAGTATAAGATTAAAATAACCTCAAGATAAACTGATTTTGTTAGGGTGAATCTCTATAATCATGAAGTCAAAGCTGTTTTCCTCTTTTCTTTTTCATGATTTCTTAATTGCTGACTATTTGGCGTGCCATATTTATATTTTGTCAACTAAATAAAATGCAAACATCTTATTTGACACTTGCTGGTTTCCACTTTTTATAACATTTCTGCTTATCTCTCTTCTTTCCGAAAACTTCACTCTTTGCTTTCATTCATGCATTCATTCCTACACATTTAATTAATTCAGCAAAAACCTATTAAGCACTCACTTGCTGCCAGGCACTGCTCACTGCTGAGAACACATTAATAGGCAAACCAGGTGAAATCCTGACTCACATGAAGCATACGTTCTGGTGGTAGAAGATAGACACTGTCTCAAAAAAGTAAGTAAAACGCATAGTATATTGAGAGGTGGTAAATGCTATGGAGAAAAATAAGGCAGGGAAGGAAGACGGGGAGTGTTTCGGGGAATGAGAAAATTTGCCATTTTAACTATGGTTTCCTGGGAAAGACCTAACAGGAAATGTGACATTAAGCGAGGTGAGAAAGGGAGCCGAGGATGATCTGGAGGGAGAGCATTTAAGGTGAACACTGTAAGGTTGGGGAAGGCTGGCATATTCAAGGGACCGTGGAGAGGGCAGTGTTTCTGAAGCTATATCAGGAGAACGGGGAGTAGTAACGGGTCAGTTCAGAGATGGAACAGAAAACCGGATCCTATAAGGATCTGGAAGTCATTGCAAGGTCTTTGGATCGTCCACAGAGAGGGAGGGTGTTGAAAGATTGAGCAGGGGAGCATCCTGATTTAAGTCTTAAAAGGTCCCTGTTGAGAATAGACAGAATAGGAGCAAGATCAGTGACAGGTGTTAGGAGGCCATTGCAATGATCCAGGTAAGAGATGAAGGTGGCTTAGACTAGAGGTGGTGGGAGATGGCTGGGACGAGGATATGATTTGAAGGTGCAATATATAGGATTTGCCAACAAAAAATGAAGAGAGGAGTTAAGGGTGGCATTATGCCTTTTGGCCTGAGCAAATGGAAGGATGCTGTTGCCCTTAATTGATAAGAGAAGAGCATCAATGGGAGGTTGATTTGAAGGGAAGATCAGGTTAGTTTTGATGTTAAATTAGAGATGCTTATTGGAAGTTTAAGTGGAAGTGTCTGCTTTGCTATATAGTTTTCATATGAAGATCTGTTTTCTACAAAGCTTAGACAAGTTTGCTGATGGATGGATGGATGTAGTAGAAAAAAATTTGCATATGTAACTCACATGTCTGCCTTTTCCTCTTTCAAGTTGTCCCTCTTGGGAAATAGGGTTATGTTGCTGGGTCAGTCTATGCTAATGGACTGACTCCTATTGATTCCTATTGAAAACTCTCACCTCACACCCATGTGCATAAAAGCATTATTCACAATAGCCAAAAGGTGGAAGCAACCCAAGTGTCCATCACCAGATGAATGGCTAAACACAGTGTGGTATATACAGAATAAGGAATATTATTCAGCCTTAACAAGAAAGGAAATTCTGAACCTTGCTATGAACCTTGAGGACATTATGCTGAGTGAAACAAGCCAGTCTTAAAAAGGCGGCGAATACTATTTGAGTCCACATATATAAGGTACCTAGAGAAGTCAAGTTCATAGGTGCAGAAAGTTTAATGGGTATAGAGTTTCAGTTTTGCAAGATAAAGAGTTTTGAAGTGTGAATGCACTTCAGACTAGTAAACTGTATACTTAAACTTGTTAAGATGGTAATTTTTATGTTACGTGTATTTCATCACAATTCAAAATGTAAAGAGGGCTTCCCTGGTGGCGCCGTGGTTGAGAGTCCGCCTGCCGATGCAGGGGACGCGGGCTCGTGCCCCGGTCCGGGAAGATCCCAGGTGCCGCGGAGCGGCTGGGCCCGTGAGCCGTGGCCGCTGAGCCTGCGCGTCCGGAGCCTGTGCTCCGCAACGGGAGAGGCCACAACAGTGAGAGGCCCGCGTACAGCAAAAAAAAAAAAAAAAAAGTAAAGAACACCTCATATCTTGATGCTGCTGTTCTCTCTTACTGGTCCATCCTGGACACCTTCTCTCTTTCGTCATTCTACTAAGACCCCATCGGCATAAGATCGTAGCTGCCTTACAGCTTGTAGATGGCAAGACTAGTGGGTAGAGAAAGGCAGGAATTAAAAGGTAGGAGTCAACCTCAAACTCAATGTCAGACATAAGAAGCCCCAGAAAATTATGTGCCATTACCTCACACAGACAGATCATAACCCTCCTCAGACTTCACGTCGTATTCCTAGGGTCGTTCTTTCTCCTTAGGTCTTTGGTCATCACTCTCGGTCTTTTTATCCCTCGCCTTCCATCTCCAAAGCAAATTTGTCCTTGAGAAATTCTAAACTCCTCTACTTTTATTTTGTAGACCATGCCTTGAAGGCCTTGCCATTTATATTCAAAGAGGTACTTTCTACATGAGTTATGAATTCCAAATGAGTTTTAAGTTCCAAATGAATTTTTAAAGAAGAAGAATTATTACCCCTCCTTAGTATTCTGAATATGCTTCAGTAGGCTTTAGCATAAAATAGTAATATTGTTTTTCTTTACACCACTCATGGAAAATATTAAATCACCCTATGCACCTTGTAGATTAAATATTGAGGAAGTCTTTTTAACCCAAGTATATATCAAATGCTACAGCTCTAATTTCATATTTATTGCTACATGTGTATAAGAAAATGAAGGAATGTATCAGCTGTGTGGAGAACAGCCTTCTGGGAACTCACATTCCACCAACAGCTAGCGCAAAGGGTAAGAGTTGTGAGGGAGGTTTTGGCCTGTAGGACCTGCTAGAAAGGATGACAGGTGATGAGCAGGTAGAGGAACCTGGCACGTGGTGATGTGGGGAAGCAAGGTGATGCCCCAATGATTGAGGGCTCTTTTTTTGTTTGTTTGTTTGCAGAAAAGTAGGAAAGATCTGTTAACAATGGAGAAGAGAAGAAATAAGAGATAGCAGCAGAAGAGAGGAAAGACAGTGGCAGGCCTGAGAGGTGACAACATTTGTGTAGGGGGTGGTGAGCAACAGGCGTCTAGACAAAGAAAAGAAAAGACAACCAGCAACAGGGAAGCCAAAGCAAGGGCAGCTCTGCGAGTTGTCGGGCAGGAAGGGGCCTGGGTGATGGGGAGGGGAAGGAATGGGCCCTGAGAAGGGGAGGGACGAGGTCAGATCTCTCAGTGTTCCCTTTGTAGGGCAAGGAGTTATCTTGTTTCCTTCGTGCATCTGCTTAGAGAAAGAGGGCTGGATGGAATGGCATATTCCAGATGAAGGGTCCTTCTTTGGCATAGCTCTCGCAGTGAAACACTTCCAATGAAGTGTTAGGACCACAGTGATCTAACACCTTAGAGGTTCATTTGGGGTGTGTGTGTGTGTGTGTGTGTGTGTGTGTGTGTGTGTGTGTGTGTGTGTTGTTTAAGAGGAGAGAACAAGAAATTGTCATGTGCTCCAGAATTATATGCCTAAGAGAACCCAGGACATCAGTCTGAGCGTGCGGCCTCTTGGGGCCGCATAGTGTAAGCCAGGAAAACGGAAGGCGTGAATCCTGCAAGTGTAGAATTCACACATCGTATCCACCCCAAAGGTCTCTTTTGTTTGTTTTTAATTTTCTCTTCTTTGTGAAAGCAAAGGAAAAAAGTATTGTGTTCCTCTTATAAGAAAGAAACCACATTGTGAGCAAAAGAAAAAATATTCATGAAAAAGTATAAAATAAAATCATCTACCTATATGACGTGTGAGGTATTTGTCGGCAGAACTGTCTAATTATTCCTCTACGTCTATATTATCTCAAGGGATAAATCAACAGCAGGTGTATATGCTCACCTACATTTTAGGTCTGCTGCTCATGTACTTAATGAATGATTCTCAGAGAAAAGAAAATATTTGAGAGTTCTTCTCTTTAAATTAGTACTTACTGCAATGCCAGAGTTTTGAGAAAATGCCCTTCACTAGGATATGGATGGACATTTTCAAAAATATGATTTTATTTCAAGCTGGGGAGGTGATAGAAAGTTAGTGAGAAATAGCCTATCATGACGATCAAAAATTTTGTAGCTTTTTAGGTATTTCTTTTTAAGCACATTCTATCTCGAGAATGAGTTCACTATGCGGATGCAATGAGTCTATTCCTTGCCATGCTTGCTGAGTTGTCTTAACGGTTATGACAGTGGTAAGCAGTCCAATCCGCCTCACTTTTTCGTCTGTGGAGCATTCTATTTTTGTGAATGCGCGATCATTTTTCAAACCAATTTTATGGCTTAATTATGACATTGTTTCCAGTTGGTTGGTTTTAGATACATTGCTGTGCTGGATATCCTTGTGAACGTATCTTTTGTGCTACTTTAAGAATGTCTAACTAGAGGAAATTCCAAAAATTGAAATTTCTAGGTCAAGATAAGGATATATTCATGGGTTTTGACAAGTTTTACCAAATTTTCCTTAAAAGACATATTTATACAAATGCTGTCACGGTGTGAACCATTGGCGACCAGAGTCTTGACTGAAAGTCTCATTTGAATTACAGAATATTCCCAGATTTTGTTTATAATTGCTTGACAGTCAACTTTAAATGCAAAACCTTCTTGAATAATTTCTGGAGGCTGTTCGCTTCCTCCGATATTCGGTACAAATTGTTGACTACCTTTCACTTGTAACCCAGGCAGGGTGTGGTGTTACAGTATCCTGCTCCTTCTAACTCTGTTAGTTTGTATTATTTGCTCGACATATTCTCTGCCCTCTGAGCTGGGGCCTATTCCTACACGTCACCTCTCTGGTGGCCCTCTCTATGGAAGGTGTGTCATTCCTACCCCTTCAGGTGAGCCTGTGCATGTGACACTCTGGCCAATGCATGCTGAGATTAAACGAAAGTTTTTAGTCCCATCTTTCCTCTTCTCTCCAGAGAATGGCCTATTCCAGACAGGGGCCTTCTTCTTTAGCAAGACTCGCCCAGCGGAACCAAGCATGGAACCGAGAAGAGGCTCACCCAGAGCCAACAGGTGTTGTGAATGAGAAATAACACATTTGTAGCTTTGAGCCGTTGGGATGTTATTAGCAAGACTAGTGAAAGCTGACTAATATAATCTATGAGCTGTATCTGAATCTGAAAGGCTGCTTTGGTATTCTCCCATTAGTGAGGTGATGGAGTTAGTTTTGTAATGCTCTGGTTGCAAATTCCACTTTGGCTACAACATGGCTTTCAGTATATTTCTTGTGAATATTGTATTTGAGATGTTTATTTTGGTTGCAGTTGCTCAAAAGTTTAATGTTTATTTTCAATCCAGCCATGCAATTGGGTTTGCATGAGAATTAGCCCCTGATGGCCTGAGCCATTCACTGTCTGTGATGGGTTCACTAATCTCCTCTCATCTAGAAAGGTACTAGTTATATGCAATCCTGGTAGTATTGAGAAAATAGTCTTTCAAATAGTATTCTGTGTTCTTTAGTTCATATGAAAAACCTTGGATAAGTTATTGGAGGCCAGGAACAAAACCACTATTTTGTGGTTATGAAAGTGCACTATTCTACACTTTCATATATTTATTTAGTTGAGGCTTAGAGAGTACAAGGAAGGACTCCAAACATATATAAGTCCCTCTCCTCTACCAGGTAGGCTGGTGGTAATGAGGTTGACTGCCTTTGCTGGGAATCACTGTAGCAGTGAGCAGATCACTCAGATATATTTGGGTTCAGGTACTTTTGCTCAAGAGAATACAATAATTTTTTTTTTTTTTTTTTTGCGGTACGCGGGCCTCTCACTGTTGTGGCCTCTCCCGTTGCAGAGCACAGGCTCCGGACGCGCAGGCTCAGCGGCCATGGCTCACGGGCCCAGCCGCTCCGCGGCACGTGGGATCCTCCCGGACCGGGGCACGAACCCGTGTCCCCTGCATTGGAAGGCGGACTCTCAACCGCTGCGCCACCAGGGAAGCCCCCCAATAATGTTCTTAATTGAGACATTAAACACAATTTGTTTTGCAAATAAAATATATATACTCTGGCACAGCTCCATAAAATGAGCTGGTAAGTTAAGCATATTAAAGAAATAAGTAAAGTTATCTCAAAGGAATATGATCTATGTCCTCTCATTCTCCTCAATGTCTTCTCATTTTCTCAAGTTGAGGATAACTGTTTTCATTGCCCTTCTGTCATGTTTCGTATCTGTTGCTGCTATTATCTCTTTTGACACCTGTGGACTGGAGCTTGCAATGATCTGCTTTTACTGTGTCTGGATATTCTACCACGAGGCCACTGGCTTCCCTAACCCTCTCTCCAGGGCAGCTGTTTATTTCTGACTGATTGCTCTCTGATCTACTGCTCTCTGATCTATTGCTTACTGATCTACTCTGCTTCAGTATCACTGCTGCTATTCCTTTAAGTCCGAGATTTCCACCTAGTCTTTCTTTACATGTCTGTTCGGACACTGAGCTCAACATTTTTTAAGCATTCTTACTTTGCCTTTTTTCCAGTCCTACTAAAGCAACCTGTTTCCTGTGATTCTGCAGTTCTTAGTTATATTGCTAACAGCTTGACACCCTTCATTATTAGAACTTGGGCTCTTTTCAAGCTACTTCAGGACACCTCACTTTTTAACAGAAAACAAGGAAACAACACAAAAAGGTGATTTTCGCGGAAGGAAATTAAAATTTAAAAAAATAAAAACTTTATGACTTTATGATATTTTCTTGTTCTTACTTGAAAGCTTTCCTTAACCATGATTCCAAAGGCTATTGAGATCAGTCACTTTGGGTTTTTGGCATTTCAAATCTTTTCCCCTTAATATACGTGATTTATACAGAGATGAACAGATTCTATCACAAGAGATTGTTTCACAGCCAAGGGTTCTCTGAAGATAATAAAACTTGCTAAAGTATATTGAGGGGTAATTATTCAGTTGAAAAAGCAGTGTTGTTGCTGGATAATTTGTTCATTTACTAATTTATTCACTCAATATTTATTCAGTGGTTTGATCTCATTAGTACTGTTTATGGATCAGTGTCGTTCCTTAATCCGAAATATTATTAAAAAGCAATTTCATGATACTTCATATTGTTCTTGTCATGTGTATATAATATATATTTATGTAAATAGTGGATAGGTAGATAGATAGATAGATATTTTATACCCAGAGAACTAAGAATTACAAAATTCCTATTTAGACCTGAAATTTTCAATGTTTTCAGATTTTCCAGATTTTCACTGATATTATTCAATCATCCATTTCTCTCACAATAGAATATAGACTTATTTCAATTAGATTGTATATTTGCAGTCTATTACAGCATATTAAAATACCCTAGGATTTAGTGTCTTAAGCAGCAGATATTTATTATTTCACAGTTTATGTTGGTCAGGATTCTGGGAGTGGCTTAGCTGCACGGTTCTGGCTTAGGGTCTCTCTTCCAGCCTCACTATTGGCTGGGGCTGCAGCATCCGAAGCCTTGACTGGGGCTGGAAGGTGTCCTTCCAAGTAGCTCATTCACATGCTTGGCAGTCGGTGCTGGTTATTGGCTGAGGTGCCTTCTTACTCGTCCGTGTGGCCTTTCACCTTCCAAGGCCCTTCCAGTAGAGTAGCCTGGAGTGTTCTACACGGCGGCTGGACCCTGAGACAAAGAAAGCGACAAAAAGGAGGAGAGACAAGAGTCAGAGAGTTAAGATAGACAGAGAGAAGGAAAGACAAGACAGAGGGAGAGACGGGTAGAGAGATGGAGACAGAAAGGCAGGGACAGGGAGAGAATCTAAGACAGAAGCCCATCACGTAGGGCCCATTACTTCTGCTATATTCCATTAGCTAGAAGCAAGACATGTTAAGTCCAGTGCGCACTCCAGGGGAATGAATTACACAGGGTGTGAGTACCCGAAGGTTAGTATCACCGAGGACAGCTTTAGAGACTGCCCATCGGAGACTCACTAGTTGCAAACGGTAGAAAGTCAAACAAATTTAGCTTAAGCCCAAAGGAGAATTTATGGTATCTTCCAGAAATTAATAATCAGTTTCTTTCTGTGGGTACAAATTTTCCTTATCTCTGCTTCTCTTTTGGCGTCTAGGTGGAAATAGTCTTCCAAAAATCCCAATATATTTTTTCAACTCAAGCACCAAAAGGGACCAACTTCAATTGCTTTGGTCTGATCCAAAGCCCTTTGAAAGAGTGTTTAACCCAGTTGAATCTTGTTCCAATCAATTCTGTGTGTGAGTGGGTGAAGGGGGAAGGGTTGGGCGTGGAAGTGTGGGTGGGGATGGGGATGAGGTCACGTGACTTTGTGCGCAGCGGGGGTTATGGAGCATTTGAGAAGAGACCTTCTCAAGAGGGAAATGCAGGTCAATTAATTCCCCTTTAAAATAACTGGCTGGGGCTTCCCTGGTGGCGCAGTGGATGGGAGTCCGCCTGCCGATGCAGGGGACACGGGTTCGTGCCCCGGTCCGGGAAGATCCCACGTGCCGCGGAGCGGCTGGGCCCGTGAGCCATGGCCGCTGAGCCTGCGCGTCCGGAGCCTGTGCTCCGCAACGGGAGAGGCCACAACAGTGAGAGGCCCGCGTACAACAACAACAACAACAAAATAAAATAAAATAACTGGCTGACTTAAGTCTAATGCAGGTCTGAGACTTTAAACTGTATACGTTTGGCAAAGCTAACGATGTTTATTTTTTCTCAGTTGTAATAACTGTAAAAATTGTCTTATCAACTTTTTTAGTATGTTCATTTACTGACTCTACTAATGTGAACAATTATACCAACACCGCTGTTCAGACAGATCGTGTGATGCTTTAAAACAGAGCTCTTGCATGTCAGTGCGATTTTCAAGATACTTGCTTATCAGAGGATGTTATCACTTTTTTATATCAGATTTTGTATGAAAGCTCTTTGGGGTGTGTCAATGCCCAGTGAAGGAAAATGCAGATAAGCTCTACATAAAATGTGACTATTGTACATATAAGTATAAATAATATAATAGTATAGTATGGTATATATAATTATATGCAATTATAAAAGCAATACATTTTCCTTATAAAATATCCAGAGATTACATAGTTTTGTAACGAACGAAGTGAAAATCACTTATAAATCCATGAGTCTGCATCGCCACCACATACATTTTGGTGCAGAACCTTTCAGACTTTTTCTTAATGAATATTTCCCACAGGTAGCTGTTTTGTAGCTTGCTTTTTGCATTTGCCAACACATTGAAGATTTTTCCTATATAACTACATATAGACATATACAATTAATTTTAATGGCTACAGTGTATTTCTTTGTATGGTGTCCCATAACATTTCCAGATCCCTGTTGATGTACATTTTTTTCCTGGTTTCTAATTATTCTCTATTATCAGTGGAATATCCTTGTACTGTATCTTTGAACACTCACCTGATTATTAGTGTATATTTTTAGAAGTGGAATTGCTGGGTCAGTGGATATGCATTTGAATTTTGAAGCAGATCGCCAAATTACCCTCCAGGAAGATTTTTTTGCAGTTGATGTTTCTACCAGCAAGCTTTGAGGGTTCCTGTTTCCTTCAACTTCCTTAAGTTGACTATTATCAATGTTTGTAATCTTAGTGATGATATAAGTGAAAAGTGATATTTCATTATTGTTTTAATTTGCATTTTAAATCTTATCTTTAAAACAGAAGGGCTTGGACAGAGCATACCAAGTGTAGTTTGTCAGAGCCTCTGGGGCCTGGGAAAGTGTGAAAAAGTGGGATATAGGAGAATTTTTTGTGCCTTTTATCCAAATAATTTGCAGCCAGTGCATTGACATTAGGTGCTCAAAATTGTTTGATTGTCCTGGGCACATTTGTGAGAAGTCAAGATAGCCTTTCTGTCTTGTTGGGCACCTTTTATATCTTGAAACTATGCTTTGCTCTTAAACGGTGCTCAGTTGGTGACCAGTTACTTGGTAAATTTGGGTTTCTGTCTCTGGGATCCACTTTTCCTTCCAGACCTTACCTCTTTCAGGAGGAAAGATTATCTTTCAAACATCATCACGATTAATTAGTTGTTTAGTTAACAATGAAATGAAAGAAATAATTGCTCCTTCCAATTCCAGTCTGGCTTCCAGAGCCTCTGATCCGCAGGTCAGAGAGGGGCCCACATCACCAGCACTCGCTTCTTCAAAACAGAGACTATGAACAGAGATTTCCAGAATCTTCTCTGATCGCTTTCTGCTGTTTTGTGCCAGCTTTCTCAGGAAGGTGAATTCCGGGCAGCGTCCTGTGATTTTCCTCGCTTTGGTTCACACAGCAGCCGATCTGTAACATGTGGTTGGCCATCCTCCTGGTTTCAGTGCTGGTGCAATTTTTTTTCCCAGGTTTTGCTTCCCCTTGTCGTCCTCAGTCAGTTTTCTGATGACTCTGAGAGCACATGGAACAAGTGGTTATATGATTCTTGCACCATTCTCTTTCCTGGAGGTTAACATGTCTGAATTTAATCTTGTTACGGCATCCAACGTCCAATTTCTGTATTAGCTTGTGTCTGAAATTCAGTTGTAAGTCGAGGATCCAGGCTTGCTTGGAGGACAGTATCAGTATCACCTGACAAACTCGTGTAATGGGGAAGCATCTTCCGTCTTCACACCTACTAACCATAGTATGTATAAGGGAGACCCAAGAATATAGTAAATTCAGGGTTATATTACTCGAGCAAAAATAATTGAGGGCTTCCCTGGTGGCGCAGTGGTTGCGAGTCCGCCTGCCGACGCGGGGCACACGGGTTCGTGCCCCGGTCCGGGAGGATCCCACGTGCCGCGGAGCGGCTGGGCCCGTGGGCCATGGCCGCTGCGCCTGCGCGTCCGGAGCCTGTGCTCCGCGATGGGAGAGGCCACAGCAGCGGGAGGCCTGCGTACCGCAAAAAAAAAAATAAAAAAAAATAATTGATGGTTACTAGACAGAGGATAGTGAGAACGCCAGGGAGCATGTCTCCTTGCAATTCCTATCACTCTGGAGAAGACTGCTTTAACCTTTGATTTGCTAATTAATTATGGAGAGGGACAGTCATGCTATAATACCCAGGAGGTTACACAGCTTTACACCTAACACACTTTTATGTGAAGGAAGCAAATGAGCAACAATCAAGCTGACATTAAGGCAGCCTTTTTTTTTTTTTTTTTTAAATGAAGCTCATTAACCATCAATGAGCTATTCAGCCTGTGTCCTGTATCAGCTTTATGCTCTCAACTCCTCAGTGTGTCCCAACAATTGTTGCCTCAGTTACTAACTCAGTCGTCAAGGACAGGGTGAATTGTTTTGTTCAAATTATTTTAAAAAGGCATCCGTGTGTGTATCTTATTTTAGAAAAGTTCTTACTGCAAAGAAATTAGCTAAGTAGAAAATATATGTTTTTTCACAAAGTCTTTTAGGGGCTGCCTCACCTCTGCCCCAGCAGAAACCTTTGGAGTAAGTGACTTTATAATTTATCATCCAATTTGGGACCCTTCTGAGAAGGAAAAGCAGTCCTATCCTTACTGATTCCAGGGCAGCAGGTATACATTTGGACCGCGGGACCGAACTGGAAGTTCTAGTTTTCCTACTTAGGAGTCTAGACTCAACGCTGTGCCACAACCCCAGAAAAGCAAGCCCAACTCTGCCGTGTAAAATGAAAAACGTGCATTTTATCAAGGTTGCCCAGAGGACTCAGAGACAAGTGTTCACATTTCTTCTTACGGAGAGATAATTTAATAAGCACCCATCGTTAGCATCTCCGCCCTTCCACACCAAGGTGCCTCCCCAGGGATACCCAGGAACATGGGCTCTGTCCCTTAAAAGAGCCTTCCTGCATCGTGGATTGAATTCTGGTCCCCGGCCCAGATTTCCTTCTGCACCCAATCAGGTCTGGGAGGAACCAGCCTCTCTCGGAAGCCTCTTCTCAAGCATTCTCTCTGAGGAGCTTCCACCACCCAGTCGCAAGTAGAATATCACAAATTAACCCAATAAAACAAATCTTTCTCTTTTCTTTTTTCTTTTCCTTTTCTTTCTTTTTAACTTTTTTAAAATAAAAGATACAGATAGGTTGGGAGCTTTTACTGTCATCTTATTCAAGTTTAGGAGGGGCAGAGGAGATAAAAACATGTGCTTAATCATCCATGATTAACAGACATTTCTGTGCCACGTTCTTTAAATCTCTTACTGAGTTTTCATACCAGTCTAAAAGGTTGATGCTACTGTAACTATTCAATATGTAAGAAGATGGAAGTTCAGAAATACTGAGGGGCTTGATCGTTCAAATTTGTTCACATCGTACATCTGGGATTTCAAAGCCTCAGTAGCCTCCAAAGCCCAAACCTTCCTCAGCCTGCATCACAGAACATCTTTTTAATCTGAGGATACTGACAATTCGTAAGCTCCATGAAAAGTTTCCTATCAAAGTAATATTTTAATTTTTGTGGCGTTTTAGATCAGTTTCACTGCTGGTCCACTTAATTTAATAGTTGATCAGACATAGGCAGAAAAGATAATATCTAACGAGCATGTCTGAATTCCAGAATATTAAAGAGTCAGTTAAAACCTTCCCAGAGCAGCCAGAAGAACTGAGGAGACGTGGCAGTACTTGGAGTATAATGTGCTCTGATCAAAGGGTCATCAAAGTGACCCTGTGCAGCGATTGGAAAATAAAAGGAAAACAAAATCTGCAAGTGCTCAGAGAACACTCAGAGGACAATCTATAGGGCAAAATCATAAGAGTTTCTTAGGCTAGACAAACTTGATTTCTAGTGTTTTGTAAAATGACACAGTGGGTGAAGGAAATGTAAGCAGCAGATGGAAGGTATCAGGGCTTTCACACAACACTTGCTACACCAGAAAATGTTCAGTAAATAATTAATTAAAATTAGTGTCTCTCTAAGCATTGTTGCTTTCACTGAAAATTAACTGAAGTTAAACATAACTTTTAAAAGATGAAAGTCAGCCTGCTGAGATGAAGGACACTTCCAAAAGCAAATGGTAGGACCACTTTTAAGCATGCTGCGTCGAATATCCTCATTACACTTAGTGACCATAGATACATAAACACTTACAATGACCAGGTTATAAGAAAATCCTACCTTACTTTAGAGGTGGAAAAAGCGAGCCCGAGGAGATGGGTTAATCTCCTCGCGCTCAAATATAGTGGGAAAGTTATTAAATAAACCATTCGTTTTTCTCTGTACTCTTGTTTTAATAAGACATGGTTTTTCAGAATGGAATGATTTATCCAAAACAGATTTAAAACGGCACTGTTAACTAATTTCCGAAGATTTGGCTATTATCAGTACCTTTGTAAAACTGGAGAATAAGAATATTATAAATGCAAAATGTCCCTTTATAATTTTCTTAAAGCATTCCATTTCTTTTCCTAAGAGAATTACCTGGCTTGAGCCATATAGAAGTTATTCTGCTTTTGAGTACTAGTGAGAAGAAACATCTTTATTTCTTCAATAGACATTTTTGTATGCCTACTATGTGCTAGTGTTGTGCTAGACTAGGGGTAGAGGGATAAACTAACATATCAGGCTCCTCTGATGTTGGAGTATTCATTTCAGTGGAGAACTAGACTTTATATTATGGTTGTAAGCAGGCAGGCAATCGAATTACAATTTTCCTTATTTCCAATGTCCAAGATTTCCGGTTTTCACAACAGCTATCACATAATTATTCTGACATTCTACACATATGGTATTACTAGATAGCCATGGCTGTGAAATGTGGTTCCTTAGCAACTGCAAATATACCTTGGAAAGGCAAAGAAATTGTCATGAAATGCTCTAGGACAACAAGTCCTTATCCAAAACTGTAGGTTAACCCACAATATAATCTTTTTTAGTATGCAGTGACTAATATTTCAAGTAGAAAGCATAATTCAAAATAGCATTTTTTTCCTGGCGATTTCTTAATGTTGGAAGTCACACTGTTGCCTAAATGAGACAGATGGTTTACCTGAAATTTTTTGCTCAGGGTTTGCGGTGTATGAGCAGTGCTGGGCTAGGCTTCCGCGTTCACTGTCTGCTCCTCTAGCATCACATTATTCTGAATTAAAATGATTTGAAGGGAAAATTCTTTAAGCTCTAGGTGCTCCCAATTTTACAGGCTCCACACTATAATATATCAAATATGTAAAAATGTACCACATCCCATATTAAATATGTAATTTATCAAGCATTATGTTCAGAAAGCAGAACTTCTCAGAGTGCAATCAGAAGCAACTTCCCCACTGCCAATCTAAACACACTCTCGGGTAAATTCTTTCCCCACCCCTGGATAAAATCTTAGACCCCAGAACCCATCTGCTTAGTCATAGATGGTTAAATCTACTCTAGTCGTTTTGTCAAAAGAATTATCTCATGTAATTGTAACAAATGTTGCCATTCCAGTGTGATGCTCAATTCAAACTTCAGAGTCAGAGGGTTTCTTTTCCTCCAGATTTGGTGGAGGGCCGTGGACAACTCTTGTTCTTGTGGGAGCATTTCTGAGCTCCTGAGAAACCCTCTCTGTTGACAGGTCCCTCTAACTGAGCTTTTTTCAGTGCAGTCAGTGCCTAGGGCTGGCCAAAGCTCTGCATTCCACAGCTCTTTTCATTGAGGTTCTCACTTTGCCCAAAGCCTTCTTGCACAGTACCTTGGACAGGACAGAAATAAGTACCCAGATCACACACTTTACTCTGTCGTCATTGAAAGTACAGTTACTTCCTAAAAGTTGTCCTTTTTCTGCAACTACTGGAAACTTCAGCTAACCACTGGTGCGTAGACATCTTGTTCAGGTGTGTGAATCAGCTACAAGCGCCCAAAACTCTGGGTCCCACGTGTAATATAGCCCGGGCCCTAAGAGTCTATGTCCAAGTCAGCGTGACTCATTGCAATACAAAGTTAGTATGGGAGCAATAGGCCCTACAGAGAAGGACCTGAGCTGTGAAATCAGACTGAACTGGGTTCAAATCCACAACTTCCAGCTCCAGTCACTGGCACTGCGGGGTGGCGTGGAAAACACAAGTTACTCAAGTTCTTTGAGTTCCAAATTAGTTAATCGATCATTAATTGTTCAGTGTTTGGCGTAACATATATATAAGTGAATGATTTTAGATGTAAAATTATACAGCAGGGTGAAAGTTAAATAAATCAAGAAATAAGGGCAAAAGAAAAATGTGACCATACATTTCAGATGTAGTCAGAATGAATTTTAGTATACAAAGTGTATGTCGTCACAATTTCTTCATCACTTAAGTGGAGCTATGAATCTCTGACATATAGTAGTTACTCATTAGTTATATGGTGGTCATCATGATTGCAGGTATGCACAACTTGTCACTGCAAAGACTGCAAAGATGTATTTGTTTTCACTTTACGCTCAGTTTTCAATTCTTCTGAGGTTATCATGAGGAGATAGAAAGGAATGGATTTTGAAATCAGAATGGACTGAGCAGAGTGAGTGAGCTGTCTTGATGGGTAGTAGATAAAGTGCAGTCTGAACTAGAAAAGCTCTCAGAATATAGAAGCAAACAATAAAGGTCGAGAAGTAAATTATGCAGTTACTTATAGAAAAATGTAAATATTTATAAAAATCATTATAGGAGAGGAAGGAGGCCTTAAGGGTAAACTATTTGGAGGGTTTTTGTTTTTGTTGGTATTACTATTATTATTTTCAACTAATTTTTGTTGAATTGTAAATATGAGCTAAACCCTTCATGTGTATTCTCACTTAATTCTCAAGAGTGAAAACATTTGTTATCTTCCAAGAGATGGATGAGGGTACTGAGGTTCAATTTGCCCAAGGTAACACAGAATTCAAGTCCAAGACTGATTTTAAAGCACCTCTTAACCATTATATGGCTTACATTGTTTATAAGCCATAAATAAACTCAGTAACCAGAGCCTATCCACTCACTTCTAAGGCATAAAATAGAGGTACAAACACTTTATCATATAACCTGCTCTAGCATAGAACTAGGTATGTAGTAATGAACTTGACAGTAGCTCTTAAGATGTGACGTGACATGGGGGAACTTCAGTGACTACCATCGTCATTTTTAGCCTATATCTCTGGTAATAAAAAAGCAGTAGTCGTCACAATAATAATGATGCTTTTGTTATGGACCACTGACCTTATACAAAGTATAAATAATAACATCTTTAGGAAATTTGACTACATTTATTGATCCCTAACATATACTCTGGAAAAAGTGTGCTTGATGTGTAAACATTCCTTTGAAAAAAGTCCCCAAGGCATACCCCTACCTTTCCCACATTTGATAACAGCAGAGAATTCTGGAAGCATTAAGGGTATGAGCTATGTTCAAGAAATTTTAATACTGAAATTACTAGAGGAATTTAGTTTTGATGCTTATTATCTGATAATATTTAGCAGCAGGAACTGGAGAGCCACCAAGCTCTGACCTGTTTATACTGATATTAATTTACCTTGTTTGTCAGGGAGGAAAAGAAAGTTTAGAGAAATACATATAAAGAGCAAAATGCTTAACCCAGGTCATGCTTAAATTCAGAATTAACTCTCAGTCTGTTTAAAAATAGATGAAACTATGGAGCTGATACGAAACGATTTGATTCCTCTAATTGGCATTTTCTCGTTACATGATTTAGACTTTCCTTTTCTATCTTGAACTCCATCCTCTCTATGCTTTCCGTTCAGCAAGGCTTCATTTTGGTTCTCCTTTCCAAGACATGTGGTATAAAACATTTCTAATCTGGGCATCCTTCTCTAAAAACCACTCCATCCCACTATCACAAATAGCTCATCTGTGTATCATTACAAGGTGGTACTTGTAACGGAATGTGCTGGAGTGACACCTGATATTCAGAGGGCACATGGAGCCCCTCCTCCGTCACTGTGATACTCTCTCAAATAGCTTAAAGCATTGAACCATACAGTCACGTTGGTTAGAAGCAGTCAATTGAGGCAAAGAATGTTTAAATACCCACAGACCAGGTATTATGGTCCTGAGCAGGGACGTGTACACGATCTAAACATTATTTGATATGTTTACCTAATGGAAATACAGAGTCACAATTTGTAAAAGCCACCAGAATTTGTAGAAGTCCACCACCTATACTTTAAAGACAAAAAAAAAGAAAAGGTTTCTAGACCCAAATTTAGCTCCATCTATTAGAGTTGGTAAATATTTAGAAAACAGCATATACAGGTATCTACACATTTTAATAAGATACTGATCTTGTTGACAAGGTAACTTTGTTTCCTTTATATGCTGGGAAAATGTGAATGTAAGAATTATAGAATGTCATCTTTTAAATTTAGCATCATTCTATAGCCCTTTTAGCAAGTGAAAAGCTAGATTAAAATACAAAGTCAGCTAAAATGATCCAGTTTAAGCAACTCTGCTTTTCTTGACTTGCTTATTTATCTGAAAATGTTCAGCAATATTTTAGGTAGAAAGTATTATCAGGAATAGAACATCTGCCTATAGGGAAATATATTGATCCATTTAGCATGAAAAATAAATGGTAAATTGAATGCTCAGAACTATAATTTATCTACAATTTGGAAAGGGTCAAAAATCAAGAAATAAACTTGCACATAATTTTTTCTCAGCTTGCTGGCTGTGGGGAACTAGATGTAGGACAGCATCTTGGACATTCAGATACCTAAATGGACCCAAGTCACTCTAATTTAGCTACTGAATGGCAAAAATGCAAGCAAACCAGTAACCAACTCTCATAATAACGGCAATTCAAAACAACACCTTTTGAAAAACTGTTGTCTTTCAAAAACAAAGAAGATATTCAGAACAAACTGTTTTACATTCAAACATGTTTTGGAAACACTGAATACTATACTCCTTCTTTAGAGATTCAAAAAATATATTCATAGATTAAAAGCTGTAAGTTATTTATTTTTGTTTTTTTTCTGTGACAGAGTTTTCCCAATTTGCCCATTATAGCCCGTTTGGAATATCATCTATAACATTTTGTCAAACACAAGTGTTTCAAAAGAAATAACTTGAGAACTCTGAATTGGACTTTTTGGTGACTTTACCTGCATTACTTAAAAATATTGCACATTTACACAAAGAGTACATGCTGTATTGAGAGTTTTCCAAAGCTTGGTTTTAGTCGTTTCTTCGAGTCATATCCTAAAATTGAAAGGATTTATTCATACAAAAGGAAAAAGCCCTAATTTTCAATACAGTTACAGAAAGCTCCTTACTGCTTAGTTAAGGAAGACCTTCTGCTTGGGAATTGTGATTATTCATGAATGTTCCTTAGGGTATATTGCTCAAATTAGATTTTCTGGTGGTTTCGTGACCATGTAATTTAGTTTGTGTTTGAAGGCTAAAATCGACAAATGATTGGAAGTTAAAAAAAAATTTATATTACTACTCTTTCCACTTTTGTGTATGTTTGAAATGTTCCATAATAAAAAAGTTAAAAAAAATAGCCCCCCCCCAACATTCCTACCGTAAACATGTTTATGAGTTGATATTGCCCGTGGAAGTGACACTTTTCCAACTAATATCAGAAAGATTTTTTTTTTTTTGCTACTGTAAAGGGAAAGGCAGTGTAAACACAGATAATAAAGCTTGATTTAAAAGGATGGTTAAATATTTATGGAATAGTCTTACAAAAGCCAAATACATTAATTGGTCTCAGTCGTATGCCTTACTCAAGGATATGATAGGTGTTAATCAGCATGTACTTAATAAAGCTGACAAATCTGATATTGTTAATATTAATTTTCTAGAATACTGTAATTTTCTTTGGTAATGCTAAATAACAGAAAATTGAAACAGATGCCTCATGGTAGGCTTACTAGGAATTAAGAACCTAGTAAGTTCTTTTCCTGCTCAGAGCAAATATATACTTCAACCACGAATCTCTTTGGCTATGGTCTGATTTTATTAGCTTTGCTGTAAAGGCTGCTGTTTTGTTTTGCTGTTGCTGTTGCTAAACTGAATGGACATTACTCATAATTAAGGACAAAAAGGTGAAAGACATCATTCTGCGGTGGTTATGTTACAGATTTTTTTTTTCCTCTACAAGTGAGATACTGCAAACGGTTCTGAATGCAGCATTCGAGAAAAGACTGAACTGGAATAGGTCCAGAAAAGAGTGCCTAAAAAGAGCTGAGGGGAAGAGCATCAGTATAAGGAGAGTCTAAAATAAATAGGCTTTTTCAGCCTGAAAATACCAAGGCTGAGAAGGGATTTCATTGGTGGCTATAAAATCAGGAAGTGGATAGATAGAGAGGACATGGCTTGTTGACCAAATTCATTGACATTTTAAAGAATCATTTGTCAACTTATTAAAAGAAGTACTTATTTACAAAATGACTAATATTCGTATTACAGTTAAAATCCCAAGAAGTAGACTCGATAAACACATGTATGCAAAAAGAATTTGGGAAAGAAAATGTGAACGGCACATCGTAAGCTGATTATTAGGAAGTTAGGAACACTGGGAATCCTCTTGTTTTTGGTCAGAGGCTTATGAAGGGCTTTGCAATAGTAAATCTGGCAAACAGACTCTCAAAAAAAAAAATCCCTGAGTGTTAGCATTTGCTGATTTCCACGGTGTAAATACTCACTCACCGTGACTGACTTCAAGCTACCAAGAGTTTAACAACTGGCTTCCACAACCCATCAAATACACCACTCACATCATCTTTACAACCTGTAAACAAAGTCACTGTCAGAGAGGACTGTTATATCTAGCCTGAGTGACCAGGAGGGAAGAAACCTACAATACTCCCATAACTTAGCATAACTGGGTTAAAATGGTCATTTAAAAATCTCATTTCATATGTCTTCTCTCCCATCTGTATGCATTCTTCCTTTGGTTTTCATTCATTCATTCATTCATTCATTCAGTCCCTATGTCTTCACCACCTGGCATATGCGATGTGGGCTCTAAGAACAGGAAGACTTGGCCGGAGAGGAGATCGGGGTGCAGGCCGCCGTGGTCTGACGGTCTACGTCTTCTTGGGTAATGAAGAGAAGTGTACTGTGCGGGCAGGTATTACATACGCAGCATCTGTAGGCAGGTAAAAGGCGATGGCTCTGTGGGTATGAGAACCACCGGGCCTCTGGTGCACCCTTGCCCAAATATAAGAGCTCTTGAGTCTCTTGCTTTCTTTAGCTGCACTCAAGTATGCATGGTTCTTCCTAAACAAATGGCTGTGTTGAAAGAAACTGTCTGAACAAAATAATAGCAAGACAACGACTTGTAGTTAACTGGGTTAAGAGCTTCACGGAAGCAAAATGAACAATATCCAGGGGCTTTTCCACCGAGGCACTGAAAGAATTACGATTATACATTTGTTCCAGAAAGTGGCTGGAAAGAGTTACATTTGTTTAGCCCTATTACTAACAAAAAGACTTGCTAAGTAATTAACATCAAGGCATTCATTTCATAAAAGGGCATTAGTGTCTTGTCGTAAAATAGGAAAGATTAAAAATCGAAAAGGTGAAGAGCTAGCAGCTCTTTCAGGCTGAGAGAGATCTTTTACTGCACCAAAACTCCATTCTTTTCAAGATGTTTTCAGCCGTTCACTATGCCAGCTTCATGGTTGGCTCTGTGGGTTAGGCAGGCGGTTGGCTTTGGTGATGTGTATGATGGATAGAGCTAGTTCAAACTGGAAGCCTCACTAACTGCTTTAACTAGGAAGCAACTGTTTGTTGATTTTAAAAAAATTGCTTTCAGTTAAAGAAAGTCTTGTGTTTATTCAGCTAGTCAATAGAAATTAGAGTGCAATGCTTAGATAAATACTTACTAGTCCCTCAGAAATCAGGATCTCCTTTGGTTAAAATGCATAAAAGACCTAGAATATTTCTGACTTCACTTTATTTCGACATATGAGTAACATGTTATGTGGTTGCACACATAAGATACATATTTGGAACTTCCAGAGGCAACGTTATTTATTCCACATCATTAAGTAATAACCTAATGTATCACGATGATTTATTATTAACAAATTTTCAAATATTGGGATGTAAATCCCAAAGTGTCCTAAACTTGCTTGCAGATCACATGTTGAGAAAGAGCTGGCAGCTTCGTGGTGAGACTGCAGGGCTTCTCAGTTCATCCATCTCCATAAACCCCAAGCCTAGCGCAACGCTTGGCAACTAGAGAGTGTTCCACGCATGACTGTAAAACAGATAGAATGTGTTCAGAAATATTAAGGAATAACACAGTATCTTCCACTTGATGGATTTCCTAATAATTTTGTCATTCGCATCTCTTCTGTAGACCTAGGTGATGAATATTCAGAAAACATAAGAAATGTAATCTTAGGTAGTATGCATAATTTTGAAATATAATCACTGCCTATAATGCTTACAATTACTTACAGTATTTCGTAGCTGTGGCAAATGTTTTCATCAGAGTTTTCACCACCCCATTATATAATTTATTCTTAAAGTAACAGACCTTGCAAGGGATTGAAGTGACTTAACCAGTGATATAATTAAACAGAAGGTAAATATTGCTTTTCAAAGGTGAACGTCAACCAGCTGACATGAGGAACATTTTAAAAAACTATTTCGCTTACTAGAGTTTAGCTTACTGTAGTCTTTATTTACTGTTGATACAGAACATTGCCTTTTTGTATTTGCTACAAAATTACAACACTCTTAGTGATCCTGTTTATTAATCTTTCCCATTTGCACGGTTTTCTTTTTCTTTTAGTGCATCCGGATTCCTGGCCTGAATCTGAGCAGTCTATGCATGTGGAGCTTTGTGTCAAGTGCTGAGGCTATAGATTTGAGTCCCCGGGGGTCCTTCCAGCCGAGTGGCTTACTCTGAATGGTAGCCCTCATGGCTGAGGAACCACTGCAGGGCCGCTCAGCACCACACCACAGCCAAGCTGTGCAGGCGTCCTGTCCTTGGCTCAATGGGAGCCCCTAAAACAAAGAACAAAGCATCCAGGTAGACCCAACACATTCCTGTGGGAAATGCCACAGCCAACTGGTAAAGAAAGGCCTCAACTATCAGCTCAGATAACACCCTAATTGGCCGAAATATGATGTGTCATAACAATTAGGAGAGGAAAGAACAACTCATGCTTTCTGGCCTACTTAGTCTTACAGAATGCATCACTAGTGTAATTTTAAAAATACTGAGATTACTAAATATACGTGTATGTATATGTATATATGCCACTGTGGGAATGTGTTTGTCTGACTTTATAAAACAAGCCCCCGTGTAGCTGTCTGAGGACACAGAGGAAGCACAGCAGAGGGGCACTTACTACCCACCACCCCTGGGTCCTTTCCCATGCCACCTGAAGCATAGCAGCTTCCTGCAAAGGGAGTGACACTTAGTCTAGGTGTTTTTGCAAGGAGATTGAAGGAAGAACTGTGATTTTTTTAAAAAAAACACATCTCTGAATTTACCTAAACTGAATATTGTGAGCTTAATGCTTTTACAACTTCGCATTAAATGATGCTGTCTCTACATATGGCTTGTGATCAAACACCTTTCTCAAGTAACAAGAAATATTAAAAAAAAAAATTAGTATTTCTTTCCTTACTTGTGAGTTTCTGACAAATTCATAAAAATCTTTAAGACTTCCGTTCTGGGTGTATGAGAGGTGAGGACATTTCGTGGCAATGAATTTGGGGTGTCTTGGAAGAATATTAGGTTAAAAAAAAATTGGAGATTGCCTTTAGGATTTTGACTACTAAAAGGTATTATGGAGTGAATGAATTTTAAAATAAGAAGGCCAGTGTAATGACTTGAGGTGCAAAGACTCTGTAAGCTTTGAGAGATTGGAAGGGTCTAGGGAGTCGTGTTTGGGTGTGGTTGTGAGAGTGTATGCCTCAATAGGTGCAGTTAGTGGGAGGGAGAGTCAAAAACTACTCTAGGCGAGAGGAAGAAGTCCAAACATTTGAGTTATGCAGGCAGAAACCTTAGTGGCCCATGTTGAGTAGAAAAATTCAGACTTAACAAAGGAGAGACTGTATTCTAAAGCATTATTGCCAGAGAGGGGAAAGGAAATACTGCCATAGAAAGATTTCTCCAAATAGATCCATAAGGGGTTTTCTTTTGTAAAGAGAAGTGAGTAAGGCTCAAAAGAACAAGGTTTAGGGAAGTGAGTGAGGGTTGCTGGTGGGTGGTGGGGTGGTAGATCAGAGAATGGTTTTCTCTGAGCTCAAGCCTACTCTCTAGAGGGCCTGTGAAGGATGAGTGTTTTTGTATGCTGGCTCAGACTGAGGGTGGCCCAAAATTTAGGGGTTTGGGGAAGGAGAGATTCCTAGTGAAAGTTGGTTAATATCATAAGTTTTGTTCTGATTGATCAGTTCATGAGCAAAGAATGGACATTTGAAGGATGTCTGTGTGTGCCCTTGTCACACGTAAACAAGGGCATCCGTGAGTCTTAATCTAAGTCATGTGGGGAAGGGTGTTTCTTTACAGGGGGACATTTTTGGGATCGCAAAAGGTGGGAGAATTTAACCTTTACTTTTTCCTAGGATCATAGGGCTCAGGTAAAATTCAGTATTTTCACCAGCCATGGTGGGGGCGGGTGTGCAGAAGATCAGTTGGGTGAGAACTCCAAGAAGGACCAATGAGAGTGTCTGGAGAAACAGCATGTAGTGATGGGGAGGAATCGGCACAGATGGCAGGCTGGGACCCAGGCAGTCAGGCCTGAAAAACATCCCTGGAAGGAATATGCATCCCAGCAGCAGGGTCTCAGGCGTGGGGCTGAAGATCAGAGGCAAAATTTCATTCCTCAGAGCTCAGGTGTTGAGAGTAGGATGGGGTCCCAAGTCTCAAAGTATGTAAAGTGGCTCCTGGTTTCTGGAACAGGAAAGCACTTCCATTTAGAGTAACCAAGACCTCAGTAGCACTGAAATAAATCAGAGGTAGGTCGGAGATTATTGAATGCAATGCTTCTTCCAACAATGAGGGAAACTGTTTCCCAACTCTGAAGCTTAGTTCAGCTTTTATGGGATGGGTGGGAAAGAGAGCAGGCGGAACCTGGCACATAATATCTTTAAAAAGGAATTTCTTCTTCAAGAAAGCCGATTTATTTTCAGCCTGAATAATGACCCACTGCATCATGAACCTCTGTCATTTCCATACTATATACTTAGGAATTTCTTTTTGTTTTATAGGTCAGCATCCTGAGTCTCATGTGGGAAAAGCATAGTTAAATTTAAGAAGGAAATAGAATATAGCTATATTAAAGGATTGTAAGGTTTGAAAAATTACATGTCAAAATTGAAAATGTAAAAGTTAGTTTTTGGGGTTTCTCTGTTTCTAAATTCCTATTTCTCCTCCGTTGATAACATTAATGTTGAATACTGAGCTATTTTTATTCCAAATGTTGAGTATAGTTTTTATATGCAATATGTGAGACTTTTATAAACGTTATGCATGTGGTTTACCAGTTGCTTTCCTTAGGTTATCTTAAGTTTATTTAAATATCCCAGAAGTGCTGATAATACATAAACATGAATGTATGATAGAAGAGTCTGTTTTATTTTTTTAATTGATAAGAATATTTGTGAAAGTTTTGTGTATGGGAAGAAAACATATCATTTTCCTCACCCTGTGTAACACAGTTCCCAAGGATAAATTCAAATACAGCAGTGGCTTCAGAACTGCTCTCTCTGTATCTGGTCTAGTTAACCCCTGGCTTATTTATTCAAATTTCAAATGTTTATTCAACATACAGAGTGGCTTAAGAAGATTTCTCTGATGAATGCTATCTAGTAGCATGTAGTTGTAACTTTGCTATAACACCTATCCTGAAGTGACTTATATTTTGGTTATATAAATAGCAAATTTAAAACTTCTTACGCCTTACATTGATGTAGGAATACATATATATCTCCCTTCCACATCAGTGTAAGGCTCAAGAAGTATTAGAGGATGATAGATGTACTTTGTACATATTTGACAGCGCTACAATTCTCAGAACAGTGTCTCATTCACAATCAGCTTTCATTATATGTGGTGATTTAAATAAAAAATTACATCTTAAAACTGAGTGTTGGGCTTCCCTGGTGGCGCAGTGGTTGAGAATCCGCCTGCCGATGCAGGAGACACGGGTTCGTGCCCTGGTCCGGGAAGATCCCACATGCCGCGGAGCAACTAAGCCCGTGAGCCATGGCCGCTAGGCCTGCGCGTCCGGAGCCTGTGCTTCGCAGCGGGAGAGGCCACAGCAGTGAGAGGCCCGCATACCGCAAAAAAAAAAAAAAAAAAAAAAAAAAAACAAACAAAAAAAAAACCTGAGTGTTATCCTTTTAACCCTATGTATTCCTATCAATCGTTAAAACAATTAATGTGTATAATTATGAATTATGCATATAATTAGAATGTGTCTAGAGATGTGTATGAGATGTCAAAGATAAGCTGCCGAGCTCTGTCCCTTAGTTCCTGATCACAGCCCACCCTCTGGTCTCTGCTCCCTGTCCTGGGCCCCCACTTCCTCCCCATAAGATACGTGCACAGAGTGCCCCTGGAATTGGAGTCCTTAGACTTCTGCTCCTCTAACATCAGTTCCTGATTTCCCCCACCTAGGCCCTATGCTTCCATCATCCTTAACCGTGGGCAGGTTGCTATTTGAGCCATGGTTTTCAAGCCTCTTCTGCCTCTGTCCACAGTGATCCATTTTCCTGGTGAGCTTCCACACAACAGTGGGCATTTTCTCTGACTTCCCAGGTGGACTTTGCCGTTGTCACCTCTGTATCCTCACTATACCTCATCCTTACCTCTGTTTTAACATTGACTCCTCTGTACTGCATTTACCTATACTTATTCCTGTCTAACTCACTCCACCAAGAGCTCTTAGATGATGGGGGGGCCAATCTGATTCTGTTTACATTCCAGTGCTTTGCCTTGCACGGTGCCCTGCTGAAAGATTGTCAACAAGTTCCTATTAAAGTAATTAATGAAAGTTTGTTTTTCAATATTTTTTTCTTCTATGGAATAACAGGGCTAGATTTAAGTAAATCGATGCCCTTGGAAATTATTCAAAAATATTATGAGATCTATGCAGATAAAAAATCGTATAAATTTGATACTTTTAGCTGTTAGGGATGTAAAATTTTAAGATATTTTGATACAACTAGCACTATGTTAATTCATCTCCTTTAATCATCATACTTTTTACTTTTATTTATTTATTTTTTATTTTTTTAAACATCTTTATTGGAGTATAATTGCTTTACAATGGTGTGTTAGTTTCTGCTTTATAACAAAGTGAATCAGTTATACATATACATATGTTCCCATATCTCTTCCCTCCTGCGTCTCCCAGCCTCCCTATCCCACCCCTCTAGGTGGTTACAAAGCACAGAACTGATCTTCCTGTGCTATGCGGCTGCTTCCCACTAGCTATCTATTTTACGTTTGGTAGTGTATATATGTCCATGCCACTCTCTCACTTTGTCCCAGCTTACCTTCCCCCTCCCCATATCCTCAAGTCCATTCTCTAGTAGGTCTGTGTCTTTATTCCTGTCTTGCCCCCAGGTTGTTCATGACCATTTTTTTTCTTTTTCTTAGATTCCATACATATATGTTAGCATACGGTATTTGTTTTTCTCTTTCTGACTTACTTCACTCTGTATGACAGATTCTAGGTCCATCCACCTCACTACAAATAACTGAATTTCGTTTCTTTTTATGGCTGAGTAATATTCCATTGTATATAGGTGTCACATCTTCTTTATCCATTCATCTGTTGATGGACACTTAGGTTGCTTCCATGTCCAGGCTACTGTAAACAGAGCTGCAATGAACATTTTGGTACATGACTCTTTCTGAATTATGGTTTTCTCAGGATATATGCCCAATAGTGGGATTGCTGGGTCATATGTAGTTCTATTTGTAGTTTTTTAAGGAACCTCCATACTGTTCTCCATAGTGGCTGTATCAATTTACATTCCCACCAGCAGTGCAAGAGAGTTCCTTTTTCTCCACACCTTCTCCAGTATTTACTGTTTGTAGATTTTTTGATGATGGCCATTCTGACCAGTGTGAGATGATATCTCATTGTAGTTTTGATTTGCATTTCTCTAATGATTAATGATGTTGAGCATTCTTTCATGTGTTTGTTGGCAATCTGTATATCTTCTTTGGAGACGTGTCTATTTAGGTCTTCTGCCCATGTTTTGGATTGGGTTGTTTGTTTTTTGATATTGAGCTGCTTTTAAATTTTGGAGATTAATTCTTTGTCAGTTGCTTCATTTGCAAACAATTTCTCCCATTCTGAGGGTTGTCTTTTCATCTTGTTTATGGTTTCCTTTTCTGTGCAAAAGCTTTTAAGTTTCATTAGGTCCCATTTGTTTATTTTTGTTTTTATTTCCATTTCTCTCGGAGGTGGGTCAAAAAGGATCTTGCTGATTTATGTGATAGAGTGTCTGCCTATGTTTTCCTCTAAGAGTTTGATAGTGTCTGGTCTTACATTTAGGTCTTGAATCCATTTTTAGTTTATTTTTGTGTATGGTGTTAGGGAGTGTTCTAATTTCATACTTTTACATGCACCTGACCAGTTTTCCCAGCACCACTTATTGAGGAGGTTGTCTTTTCTCCACTGTATATTCTTGCCTCCTGTATCAAACATAAAGCGACCATATGTGTGTGGGTTTATCTCTGGGCTTTCTATCCTGTTCCATTGAACTATATTTCTGTTTTTGTGCCAGTACCATACTGTCTCGATTACTGTAGCTTTGTAGTATAGTCTGAAGTCAGGGAGCCTGATTCCTCCTGCTCCGTTTTTCTTTCTCAAGATTGCTTTGGCTATTCGGGGTCTTTTATGTTTCCATACAGATAGTGAAGTTCTGTGAAAAATGCCAATGGTAGTTTGATAGGGATTACATTGAATCTCTAGATTGCTTTGGGTAGTAGAGTCATTTTCACAATATTGATTCTTCCAATACAAGAACATGGTATATCTCTCCATTTATTTGTATCATCTTTAATTTCTTTCAGCAGTGTCTTATAATTTTCTGCATACAAGTCTTTTGTCTTCTTTGGTCGGTTTATTCCTAAATATTTTATTCTTTTTGTTGCAGTGGTAAATGGGAGTGTTTTCTTAATTTCACTTTCAGATTTTTCACCATTAGTGTATAGGAATGCTAGAGATTTCTGTGCATTAATTTTGTATCCTGCTACTTTACCAAATTCATTGATTAGCTCTAGTAGTTTTCTGGTAGCATCTTTAGGATTCTCTATGTATAGTATCATGTCATCTGCAAATAGTGACAGCTTTACTTCTTCTTTTCCGATTTGGATTCCTTTTATTTCTTTTTCTTCTCTGATTGCTGTGGTTAAAACTTCCAAAACTCTATTGAATAACAGTGGTGAGAGTGGGCAACCTTGTCTTCTTCCTGATCTTAGTGGAAATGCTTTCAGTTTTTCAGCATTGAGGATGATGTTGGCTGTGGATTTGTCATATATGGCCTTTATTATGTTGAGGAAAGTTCGCTGTATGCCTGCTTTCTGGAGGGTTTTTATCATAAATGGGTGTTGGATTGTGTCGAAAGCTTTCTGTGCATCTATTAGGATGATCATATGGTTTTTCTCCTTCAATTTGTTAATATGGTGTATCGTGTTGATTGATTTGCTTACATTGAAGAATCCTTGGATTCCTGGGATAAACCCCACTTGGTCATGATGTATGATCCTTTTAATGTGCTGTTGGATTCTGTTTGCTAGCATTTTGTTTAAGATTTTTGCATCTATATTTATCAGTGATATTGGCCTGTAGTTTTCTTTCTTTGTAACATCTTTGTCTGGTTTTGGTATCAGGGTGATGGTGGCCTCGTAGAATGAATTTGGAAGTGTTCCTCCCACTGCTATATTTTGGAAGAGTTTGAGAAGGATAGGTGTTAGCTATTCTCTAAATGTTTGATAGAATTTGCCTGTGAAGCCATCTGGTCCTGGGCTTTTTTTGTTCGAAGATTTTTAATCACAGTTTCAATTTCAGTACTTGTGATTGGACTGCTCGTATTTTCTATTTCTTCCTGGTTCAGTCTCAGAAGGTTGTGATTTTCTAAGAATTTGTCCATTTTTTCCAGTTTGTCCATTTTATTGGCATAGAGTTGCTTGTAGTAATCTGTCATGATCCTTTGTATTTCTGCAGTATCAGTTGTTACTTCTCCTTTTTCATTTCTAGTTCTATTGATTTGAGTCTTCTCCCTTTTTTTCTTGATGAGTCTGGCTAATGGTTTATCAATTTTGTTTATCTTCTCAAAGAACCAGCTTTTAGTTGTATTGATCTTTGCTGTCGTTTCCTTCATTTATTTTTCATTTATTTCTGATCTGTTCTTTATGATTTCTTTCCTTCTGCTAACTGGGATTTTTTTCTTCTTCTTTCTCTAATTGCCTTAGGTGTAAGATTAGGTTGTTTATTTGAGTTGTTTCTTGTTTCTTGAGGTAGGATTGTATTGCTATCAACTTCCCTCTTAGAACTGATTTTGCTGCATCCCATAGGTTTTGGGTCATCGTGTTTTCATTGTCATTTGTTTCTAGGTATTTTTTGATTTCCTCTTTGATTTCTTTAGTGATCTTTTGATGAATAAGTAGTGTATTGTTTAGCCTCCATGTGTTTTTATTTTTTATAGATTTTTTCCTGTAATTGATATCTAGTCTCATAGCATTGTGGTCAGAAGAGATACTTGATATGATTTCAATTTTCTTAAATGTCCCAAGGCTTGATTTGTGACCCAAGATATGATCTATCCTGGAGAATGTTCCATGAGCACTTGAGAAGAATGTGTATTCTGTTGTTTTTGGATGGAGTGTCCTATAAATATCAAATAAGTCCATCTTGTTTAATGTATCATTTAAAGCTTGTGTTTCCTTTTTTGTTTTCATTTTGGGTGATCTGTCCATTGGTGAAAGTGGGGTGTTAAAGTCCCCTACTATGATTGTGTTACTGTCAATTTCCCCTTTTATGGCTGTTAGCATTTGCCTTATGTATTGAGGTTCTCCTATGTTGGGTGCATAAATATTTACAATTTTTATATCTTCTTCTTGGAGCGATCCCTTGATCATTATGTAGTGTCCTTCTTTGTGTCTTGTAATAGTCTTTATTTTAAAGTCTATTTTGTCTGATATGAGAATTGCTACTCCAGCTTTCTTTTGATTTCCATTTGTATGGAATATATTTTTCCATCCCCTCACTTTCAGTCTGTATGTGTCCCTGTGACCTGTGCTTGCACACAGGCTTCCTGGTGGCGGCAGCAGCAGCCTCAGCATCTCATGCCCGTCTCTGGGGTCCGCGCTGATAGCCGCGGCTCGCGCCCATCTCTGGAGCTCCTTTAAGTGGCGCTCTGAATCCCCTCTCCTCGCGCACCAGGAATCAGAGGCAAGAAAAAGTCTCTTGCCTCTTCAGCAGCTCCAGACCTTTTCCCAGACTCCCTCCCAGCTAGCCGTGGCACACTAACCCCTTCAGGCTGTGATCACACCGCCAACCCCAGTCCTCTCCCTGGGATCCGATCGAAGCCCGAGCCTCAGCTTCCAGCCCCCGCCCGCCCCAACGGGTGAGCAGACGATCCTCTGAGGCTGGTGAGTGCTGGTCGATCCTCCGTGCGAGAATCTCTCCGCTCTGCCCTCCACACCCCTGTTGCTGCGCTCTCCTCTGTGGCTCCGAAGCCCCCCCCTCTGCCACCCGCAGTCTCTGCCCGCGAAGGGGCTTCTAGTGTGTGGAAACCTTTCCTCCTTCACAGCTCCCTCCCACTGGTGCAGGTCCTGTCCCTATTCTTTTGTCTCTGTTTATTCTTTTTTCTTCTGCCCTACCCAGGTATGTGGGGAGTTTCTTGCCTTTTGGAAGGTCTGAGGTCTTCTGCCAGCCTTCAGTAGGTGTCCTGTAGGAGTTGTTCCACATGTAGATGTATTTCTGATGTATTTGTGGAGAGGAACGTGATCTCGGCATCTTACTCTTCCGCCATCTTGAAGCTCCTCCCCATCATACTTTTTTAAGTAACAGATTATAGCACAAGAACTGTGGACATGGCACATAATGAAAATGAATATTTATTATTATGAATCAAATGAGTTTATGTGTACATATGTCAATATTATTTATACATGTTTATATCTCTATTCTCTATCATCTATTTCATTGAGATCCTATAAGAGTATATCAGAGAATATAAAAAATAGCAAAGAAAAATGGCGTTTTGTATTTATTTATGAACCTTGTAAATCAAAAGTGTACTAGGAGAGTTGGTGGAAGCATACAGCAGAGAATAATTATTTCTTCTTGGAGAGATCAGAGAAGTTGGCACAACGGAGATAATTTTTAATTTAGGTCTTTGATGATGACTAAGACTTTTCCAGATGGAGTGCACCATTCTACCCAGAAAAATAGCACCATGAACAACAGAAAAGTGGCTTGATCATGCTTGGTGTGTTTGGAAAGCTGGAGTGCAGGTCAGAGGGGCCATGGTCCCACTGTAGATAAGGGAAGATGAATGTGGAAAGACAGAGAGAGGAACCAGTTCTTTGAAAAATCTTAGGACCAAAAAAAAAAAAAAAAAAAAAGTAGCAATTATATGCAGATATCCTTTCTTAGTTAGTCTAAAGATAAAAGGTCAACATCCACAGAATGAATATGAATCTCTGCCGATTCTGCTTAGTTTTACATTGTAATCATTTTCCATAATGTGCATAAAATACCACGTTTGAGTGTGCTTTCTTAAAGCAACTATTGCTGTGTGTAGTACTTCAATACGGTCTCTATTTTTAGACCTCATTTTCAGAATTCATTGCCATAATATATTATGGCATGAAATAAAATTTTGTACTGATTTCTCTTTGAAGAAAAACTTATGAATTTCTTCATGTAAACCACATACTTTTTGTCTTTTAGAAGACCATATTGCATCCTCTTGCCTACGTAATGGATGCATTTAGCTAAAATGCAATCACATTGTTTGACCTTGTTTTTCCCCTTTGGCATTTCCAGCGTTTAGACCTCATAATAGTTTAAAAAAATTAAGCTGGCACAGGAGAAACTGCACAACCGCAAAACTAGTTGGAATTGGCAGGGCAATCAAGAGCTTGGCTGATATTTTGGCACTTGCTTTTGTAATTGAAGAGGAACTCTTCAAGTAAATAGACTATTCCAGTATTGGGGGTTTTGAGAATGCTTATTCTAAAATTCTTTTCTATTTTGAATTAAGCCATGTCTATCCATGGCTAGACAAGCTGCTGGGCATTGAGAACACATCTACAGTCCTCATCTGTAGTTGAGGACTCATGTCCTTAGAACTCTAACAGTTCTGCCCCATCAGTGGGTTGCAATAAACCAATTCAATAATTAAGGTTCATAATCTTAATTCCCACAATATGAAATTCTTCCTTGCCAAGATTTATTTACTTCTCAAAGATAAACACATTCTCTTTTTTATCCATCCCGGTAGTACAGATGCAATATCAAAGGACTACTTTCAAAATATTAGAGCAGGCTTACTCCTTTTTGAAGTGCCATAAAGGCTGTCACTGTCTGTCACATGGATTATTACAATAGTCTTCTAACTGGTTTTCTGGTTTCTATCTCAGCCTTTTCCACCTTGTTCATTCCCCACTTCACAGCTAAAGTTATTCTAAAATACAAATTTGATGAAGTCTCCTTCCTACTTAAAATCTAGTAATAGATTTCAAAATAGAAATTGTAAATTTACTGGTAAGGGGATTCATGATCTATCCTCACCTACCTGTCTAGTCTCTTTCTTCCCTGCTCCCAGTATGTAGACTGCCTTCTGTACCCCAACCTTCATTTTGTTAACTCACTCTTGTCTTCTCACATGATATATATTTATCTCCAGAAGGCCTCATTTGACTCTCTGAACCTAGATAACTGTTGCTCCAGCGTACTTATGATAATGCTATACTCTCACATTATATTTACTATTTATTCTCTATTTCTACATGTGAAACAGAAAATATAAGAGTGGTTGCTTTGTTTACCGTTTTTCCTTGCATCATTCTTGTCACTTAGAATGTACTTATTTATTAAGTGGATGAGATAAGAAATGTGAAAAGCATGAGATAGGTAAGTCAACAAAGTTCTTATCATCTTGTCAGCTGACAAGTCTTGATCAAATTATTTTAACCTCTGAGCCTATCCCCATTTCATCAGCTGTAAAATGAGGATGTTGGGATTTCATAAATTCTGTATCTGATCTGGTCTAAAATGCTATGATCCTATTTATCATTAAGCCAAAAACTACTGAGTATCATGTTTTCCCAGCACAATGTTAGATATAAGATCCAATGCAAAATATTTGAAAGAAAGAAACTAATAATCTAGCTAGAGAAAGAAGGCCTGGATATGATAAACAACAAGAATGAAAGACATAAATCTTTATAAAATGTTTAAGTCTTTATATATTTGTCAAGGATAAGGAGCTAAAGGATGGTAGAATTAGTTGGTTTTATTTTGAGAAATGTTCTTGGAAAAAACGTATAATGCTACACAAAGTTAGAAAATACCTTGAAGTGAAAAGGCAGTGTGAAAAATGACATCAGTGTCATGGCTGTGAGCCCTTTATAACAGCAGAAGAGCATGAAAGCTTCACAAAATGGGATTTCCTATTTACAGAGCAGTATCAGAGTGCTATTGGGTGACAAATATCTGCAAGTAGGTTTTTTGGGGGGAAATGTTTTTGGGTCAGCTTACTTACAATGTAATTATAGACATTGACTCAAAGCTCCAAGTTTCCAAATAATAATAAGAACCCTTTTGTTAACCTCAAACAAATAGACTGCCAGTTATTTCTCCAGTATAAATGGGATTATTTGGGATCAGCAAAGAATTGAAATTCGACGTCTGAAACCCTGGCGAGTTACTGTGCAAGTCCTGGAGAACAAGGAGTGGAGAATTCTCTTAAAGACAGGAAAAGGAAGCTGGGAGGGCTATGGTAAATAAAGGGTCCATTGGAGGAATTGAAAGTTCAGTGTATAGTGGCTTTTCATTGGCTGAGTTGTGACAGTCTCTCATTGGCTGAGCTCTTGCCAGGCAGGGAGAAGAAGTCTTTCGTCTTCCTGTTGAGCTCTGCTATTGCTGTAGGGCATGAGAGCCTCTCCTTCTGGTCTCCTCTCTCTATTTTAATTGAGGTTTCTGTTTATTCATTTTTATGCTTTTCATGGCATAACATTATGAACAAAATGTCACATCTATGCACTTTGCTTTTCCTTATCTTCAGTGGACAAACTTAGTTTTTCCAGACCTCCTGAGTCCTGTGATACCTTTATAGGTAAAATTTAACAAACAGGAATTGTTACTGACTGATATGTATAGCTAAGCTTATTTGTAGGAATTTGATTTTTAGTAGTGTAAGGGGTCAAGACAGGAAATCTGGAAAACATTTATAATCGGCCTTAATTGTTAAATGAAATAGTATAAATGAAGCACCTAAGACAGAGAGAGAGACATATGTTAGGCACTCAGTTAATGTTATTCCCATTACTTCTTGTTTTCTGCCTTCTTGGTCAAGATAATGAGCCATTAAAATATGTGTATCTTCAACTCTTAATTGTTTGTGCTTATCCTTTTTTATTTATGACTTTCCTTTCCAGAAAGATATTCTATCCTAAAGATATACTACAAAAAATTTCAGCTCCCAGGAAATAAAGTATTTGAATCCATTTTCTAATATGTATGACTGGAAGACAATTTTCTAGAATGGAGGGAAAATGAAAAAACAATTTATCAAAGTTTCTAAGTCTTGAATGTCCCTATTTTCCACTTCACTTTAAATTTCTATGACACTTTAAATCCTATTCAATGTGCCACAATTCTCATTAAGCCTTTCCCAAGTTCCTCACTTGGAAGGAATGGATTTTTTTCACACCCATTGCAGATTATCTATCTATATTACAGAGCTTTTATTTATTTATTTATTTATTTTATTTTTTTGAAATGCAGAGTCTTTAGGTTGAGTGAGCCCATGAAATATTAGAGCTGGGAGGGAATTTGGAGTTATTTTATCCAAACTGCAAATTTAAAAAATGAAGAAAGAGTGCCAGAGAAATTAGTAAATTAGTCGTTGTCTATTTTTATATTAAAAGTTCAGATTTTTGTATTAAACTTATGTGATATTCCTGCACATCAATATCTCTGCTGCTTTCAACAACTCTAACTGGTTCAAAAGTTTCTCTAAAATTCTTGCATATCCAACTGATCTTTATTTCCTGCAACTGTTCACAAGAAAACCTCTTTTCAAGTCAGGAGTTTTTGTCTTTGTTTTTATTTTTCCAGAATATATTTTCTTCTTCCCACATGTTAGCATCATTTTTGAAACTTTGCTTATTGGATTTTATTTGTTTTCTTGCTTGAAGTGATTTCCATTTATTTATCCTGCCAACCTACCTATTATTTAGGGCCTAAAGCCCTACGTCAGGTTATAGTGAAGCTTTCTAAATTACTGCAGCATGCGTTCTTTGCTAAATCTTTATGCATTTATTTCCTGTATTATAAACTCCCACATTATTACATATGTATAGATTCATTCATTGGTTGTTTCATGCACTTATGCTGTACTCTAACAACTAGATTAATATATGCATCTTATGGGTGGAGCTTTTTGCCCAGAGCTGTTGTCTTGTGTGTGTTCAATGATTATTCAAAGCATCTTCTTGGTACTGGGGAGAATAATTTATTTGCAACATTTTGTAATCTTTGAGGTTCGATGAGAAGTTCTCTGGAATGTGTTAAAAGTTCTGTGCCTAGAGCCAATATATCAACTGTGTCTAAAAGAAATGTCATTTGTTGTAGCTTATTAGAAGAAACTGCAAAGATCTGAGAGGGAGGGTGAATGGTTTTGGTGTGATTAGGGTGAATGGAGATTTTTTCTGGACAATACTGGTTTGTAAAGCTATGACATATAACTTCAAAAGGTGCTTTGAGATGGCTCACAGTAACCAAATAAAGGTAAAATGAAATTGTATCACACATTCAGTGTAAATTCTTATTAACCAGTTTATGTTCCCATTACAAAATCATTGAGGCAACCCAATGAAAAATCAGAAAAAATGGCTATGTGAAACCACTTATCCATTGGGTCACTTATCCAATGTGTTCAGATAAGTGAAATCTGACAGGATTCCCAGCAGGGCTCTGTCACGGCACTGATGGTTCTGATTAGATACCAAAGAAGGCCATCTTCAGAGGCTGTTATATGGATTAATTCCCAGGGCTGATTGCTACCCCAGTATCTTTAAAAAGAAATACTGTTACAAGGTATTCATATGCAAATGGAACAGTGATTTAATATTGCAAAGTTTGAGAGAATTGGTAAAATCAAAAAAACCCTTCTTTGAAAATTTTGTTGCTATCTAGTTGAAATGAAAGAGATAACAGGTTTTTTGTTGTGGTGTTTTTTTTGTTATTTGTTTTTGTTTTGCGGTACGCGGGCCTCTCACTGTTGTGACCTCTCCCGTTGCGGAGCACAGGCTCCGGACGCGCAGGCTCAGCGGCCACGGCTCACGGGCCCAGCCGCTCCGCGGCATGTGGGATCTTCCCGGACCGGGGCTCGAACCCGTGTCCCCTGCATCGGCAGGAGGAGTCTCAACCACTGCGCCACCAGGGAAGCCCGAGATAACAGTTTTGTGAGGTAGACCTAAAGCATGGATGATGGGCCTAGCATGTCAATTTATTTTCTCAGGGAGTATAATGGCATCTTTATAGAAGTCTCTATCTATTACATCACAAGATGAGATTTCTAAACCTTAATACCAGATTGCTAACATTATCACTGTAGTGAATGTAACATCTGCTAAATTGAAAAGGAAGGATAAGCTTTTTTTTTCTTTTTTTTAAATCTGAAAGTTAGTGCCACTTTAAAAGAAAAATCCTTGGTAACAGTAGGTATTAACCACTTAAGCAAAAAATCTAAATAGTTGGAATGGTGGGGAAAATATAGCCTTGAACTGAAATATATTTGACAGTGTTGGGGTTAAATATTATACATATAAGATTTTGATAGAGAACATCTGAATAGTCTTATGAAAGAAAGCTTAATTATAGTTGCATCTGATTTTCTCACAATTTACATATGCTTACAGTTTTTATCAAATGTGATAATCTCGAACAAAATCATAGGAATTTTTAAATCTACAAGATCTCATTTTGTATTTATTTATTTTATAACTCTTTGTCAGTATCAGTGAAACATTGTTCGAAAAATATAAAAGCAGAATTGAAAGGTGTTAAGGCCAGAATATTAAAGCGTGGCAGTGATAGGGGAGTGAAGGAACGCAAATGAAGGGTAGGGAAAGAAGAAATTTCTGGGCAGGATAGAATGCATCTGACAAAAACGCAAGAGGAGCCATATCACTAAAAACAGAGCTAGTTGTGAGGGGAATTGAGCTGTCGTCTAACCTAAAAATACTCTGACCCAATTTTATCATGCATGGACACTTTCTATTAGAAAAATAAGATTTTTAAAGGAATTATTTGCTATTTTAAACTGTTTGCTACCATATAAATATTTGTATAGTTCATTGCTATTTCTGTCAGTTGTGCTCTATTTAGAGTGTTAACAAATGGTTCATTGCATCCTTAAAGCAGGGTAAGGACTAAAGCGTAAATAAGGAGATGTACTTCTGAAAAAAAATCGCATCATAATTTATTCCCTAGTGTAAGTTTCCGACAGAGTGCCTATTACTCAAATAGCAGTGAACTGGGAGAAAATGTTCACTTTGTAATTTAGAAAGCCCACATTAAGAGTAAAATCTCAGCGATTTTCTCTGTATAATGTACCAGATTTCATCTGGAACATATTTATACTCCTTTAAAAAGGCCAGTGCTGTAGCCACAGACTCCTTATTACTTAAAGGCACATATTTATAACTATTTGGAGATGATATGCAGGGCTGTCCCATGGGGATAATAACCTGTCGTAATATGGAAAGCTTGGCTTCCTAGGGTACTGTTAAATTTTTTTTCTAATATATTTCAGATTGGACAGAATAGAGGGTTGTTTTTTTTCCCATTACAGTCTAAGCTACTCCTGATCAGGGGTTCTCAACTTTATTTTTGATCAACCTACTAACTACATTAGAAAAAAGAGACGCTAAGCCTCCCACTCAGATATCTCTGTATCTTTCACAAACACGAGCAGGTGGAGAGATTGACCTAAACTGGCTCCCTAGAGGGATGGAGAAACGAAAAGAAATGTCGGGACAGGGGTGTGCTGCATCTCAGCAGTGGCCAGGAAGGCAGTTCTGGGGATCCTAGTTAGTGTGTCTGCTACCCCTTTATCTAGCTTCTTTCTTCCTTTGCTCTCTGGAAGCCACAAAAAGACCTCAGAGAATCCTACTGAAACCAAGGATGGGCTTAAAGCCCCACAACTTCTTGGTATATAAAAAAATAAAAATACTCTCCTGAAGACTTTCTACCACTTTCTTTGCCCTATTCAGAAATATAGGAAATCACTAGGAAAGACCTACTGTGTTGATTGACTATCAAACCTTAATTGCTTTTCTTATTTAGCTGTTGAATTCTATAAATAAAGCCTTGGTATGTGATTTATAAATCTTATAGTAAAATGAGATTTGAAGATTATTTTTCTGCCCTAAATATTAAAGGGCTCCATGAAAATCTGACAAAGTTATAAGGAAATTCTTATCTTTCATGATAATTTGGCATAGATTTAATCATTCCATTTTAGCTGTATGCATATTAATATAAACAAATATTTTTCCAAGGATAAAATCCACATTTATTACATTGAGCATAGCAATTAATACCTAAGGTGTATCTAGGTAATATTGAGGTTTTGCATTTGTCCTAATATAAAGAATATGTATTTGTTCTAACATATGGAAATCGTGGCCTTAAAGCACAGCTGACTGGTTACATGATATTGTTTATGAATGTGATAAGGCAGTCATTTATTTCCTGAGTGGTTAAATTATCAATTTAGTAAATGAATTTTCTTATCGAAAAGGGATATTGGGGAAATAATAACAATAACTCACATTTGTACAGCATTTTGCAGTGTATAAGATAACTTGTTTACAAGTATATTATCTTATAATATTCTCACAAAGTAATGAAAAGTAGGTAGAGCACCTGTCCTTTCCTATGTTTTACAGGTGATAAGACAGAAATCAGAAAAGTTATAACCTGATCAACATCACACAGCTAATCAGTATCAGACCCAAGCATTAAAGTCTCATCTTCTGACTCTGCCTTCTTGTATTTCCATTCTGCTATGATTGATTTATAAATTAATGTGATTTGAATGGAGATAATATTTGCTTTAAAAAGTAATCAACACCCAGCATATTTGCAACAAATAATACACTTACTCTTACAAGTGACATAATTTACATGAATTGTTAAAGAGCTGTAATTTGAAGAAATAGCATTTTAGAAATGATATAGCTGTTATTGTACTTGATAAATTGAGTGATGGCATGAAAATTCATGAGCATGGCTATCTTAAAACTTCCAATCTAGAAGAAAAATCATACAATGTACACCCTAAAATTCTACTTGTATAGAGAGCATATATCTCTGATTGCAGTTGTATTCCTAGAACAATGAGTTCTAATATTACTTGATAACAGCATTTATATATTACTAAGTTACTTGTAGTTTTAAAACTACTATATAATGAGTTTCTGACACTTTAGGAATGAGAAAAATGATAAAGTACCAAACAAAAATATGTTGAGAGGTAGTAAGCAAGCTCTTTCCACTGATATTTGTATAAAGTTGAATGCTTTCCCTTTCTTCTTCACTTTTCATGTGTACTTTATCATGTATATTTTATTTCTTGTGATATACACTTTTTTCTTACCAGAAGCCTTCTCTTATACCAGTCTTATTGAGAAGCAATAGTTGAACGTGGTTTAATAAAGTAGGACTGGTCCCTCAGCCAAAACACCCTTGGCAAAATCTACTCTACCTTTTCAAGCTGATTAAAAGCCATTTTTATCCAATATACTAAAATTTTTACCCATTTCTTACTGGAGTATATTGTGTATGCAGGGAATCTATGTTTGAATTTAAACTAATAATTTAAAGAAATTCTTTTAACCCAAAGCTGTCACTGGACTACTTTACACAATATGAATTGGAACAAAAAGTACATAACCCATTTGATCTCAATTGATTTTGAAATTTAGTATAGCCAAATATTGCAGATAACAACAAATGTGTATAGTCTGCTTCTGTGATTTGTTTTCCTTTTTTTTTTTTTTTTTTTGCCTAGAGGTAAATTTTAAAGTGATTAGAAGCATAGTATCTGCACCATTTCAGGATTGTAAATCAGGGCTTGCCAAACTATTGCCTGCAGATCCAATCTGGCCGCACCCGGAACATAACCGGTCTCATTTAATTACATGTTACTTAGGGTTGCTTTTATGCTCTAAGGGCCAGATTGAGTAAATACAACAAAGATCACATGTCCTCATAGCTTAATGTATTTACTACCTGGCTTGTTGCAGACAAAGTTTGCTGACCCTTTATAAAGATTCCTATTTGTAGACTAACTGGTACTGTTTTCTACACTAATTTTATTAATTATCTTTAATATTTTCCACCTTTGGAAATATGACTACTTTCAGCAGAAAAACAGGTTTTCATCTATGAATGAATCTTACACTTTTTTAATATGTGAGGAAGCCCTGTGTTTTTAAATAGTTTACATTTCTTCAAAAATAGCAATGACATAAAAGACATTTGAACAATAGAACATCTGAATCCAGAACAATTAAGACTGAGTTGTTATGTGCAAATTAATATTTCTTAGACATCTAGCAGTAAGCCCTGAAAATATTTCTCTCTGTGAACCCTGATAACATAGTGTATGTTTTGAGAGGGAAACCTCTGGCATGTTTTTAAATTAATAGTCCTTTATAGCTAATGTGTAATCTGCAACATATGATTAACAATTTATGAAGACATCCTAAGTGGATATGCTGGTCCTAAAATCCTAGACTTCCATCAGGGCACACAGTCATACCATTTTGAGTAGAGAGCTTTAGTGCTTACATATATCCAGTTTTCTACTAGTCATGATCTCACAGGAAGACTCCACTTCCAAGACTCTTGCAGTTAGGTGGGGCTCCATAATTAGTTCTAGCCAATGAAATGTACCAGAAGTCATGTGTGTGTCACTTGCTGCCAAGGCATTTAAAAGCCAGTGTGCCTCTTCCACGCTCTGATTTTCCCTGCCTCTGGTACCTCAGAAGCCTTGGGTAGAGATGGCAACACCACAAGATAGTGGAAGCCTGGGTCCCTGAATCACTGGATGGAGGCAAGGCCCTGTTGAACCGTCTGACTTTGTGTGGCCAGAAATAAAATTTCTCTTTTCCTTTTTCAAACTTGTCAGACACTTAGATTTTGGAGTGTATTGATTATTTACCATGGCCAATTTTATCATAACTAATGCACTATTGTATTGTAAACTTGCTTGCAATTATTTATTAATGCCTACTTATTGTCTCTATTAATGGTTTCGAAATAGAAATTTTCCCTTTTTCAGTGCTGAGTTCAGAGGAACACTCATTGGATATAGAATCAAAAGTTTAATGTTCAAGTTCACTCTCTGACAGTTTTGACTACGTAGCTCTCTTTACTACTTGCACCTAGGTGATTTGAGATAGTTAAGGAAAAGAACAAAGCAAGTATCTGTATTCTAGGTTTGAGAATCAGGGAGGCTACACTGAACATAAATTTACAGCTCGGATCCGAATATCTGTGTGGTTTGAGTAACTATTCTTACTTACAGTGTCAGGTCAAGGTTATTTCATATGTCCAATAATAGTAGCCATAGCTCCCTATAGATATAGGTTTCTGAAAAATAATCACAATTTTGTTGCTGTTGTTATTCAAAGTAGTGATTTAAATATATTGGAAAGGCTTGCTATCAAAGGAGTTTCTTTCTGAATCATCTTATAAATAAAAATACATTTATAAAGAGAGAATACTATCTTATTTTTTATTTGAATATTAGTTTGAATTTTGATATTACTAACCTTCCCTATTCCACCCCTCTAGGTGGTCACAAAGCACTGAGCTGATCTCCCTGTGCTATGTGGCTGCTTCTCACTAGCTATCTATTTTACATTTGGTAGTGTATATATGTCCATGCCACTCTCTCACTTCTCCCTTCCATCTTCCCATGTCCTCAAGTCCATTCTCTACATCTGCATCTTTATTCCTGTCCTGACCCTGAGTTCTTCAGAACTTTTTTTTTTTTTTAAGATTCCATTTATGTGTTTGCATGGAGTATTTGTTTTTCTGTTTCTGGCTTACTTCACTCTGTATGACAGACTCTGGATCCATCCACCTCACTACAAATAACTAAATTTCCTTTCTTTTTATGGCTGAGTAATATTCCATCACTATAAATATGTCCTGCCACTCCCTCTGGCTTGCAGAGTTTCTGCAGAAAGATCACCTGTTAACCTTATGGGAAGTCCCTGGTATTTTATTTGTTGCTTTTCCCTTGCTGCTTTTAATATTTCTTCTTTGTATTTAATTTTTGATAGTTTGATTAATATGTGTCTTGATGTGTTTCTCCTTGGATTTATCCTATATGGGACTTTCTTTATTTCCTGGATTGATGATTTCATTTCCCATTATTAGGGAAGTTTTCAACTATAATCTCTTCAAATATTTTCTCAGTATCTTTCTTTTTTCTCTTATTCTTCTGGGACCCCTATAATTCAAATGTTGGTGTGTTTAATGTTGTCCCAGAGGTCTCTGAGACTGTCCTCAATTCTTTTCATTCTTTTTTCTTTATTCTGCTCTGTGGTAGTTATTTCCACTACTTTATCTTCCAGGTCACTTATCTGTTTTTCTGCCTCAGTTATTCTGCTATTGATTCCTTCTAGAGAATTTTAAATTTCACCTATTGTGTTGTTCTTCATTGTTTGTTTGCTCTTTAGTTCTTTTTATTTTTTGCATTTAATTGAATTAAATTTAATTTTACTTTTTCTTTTTTATTATAACATTTTTTTATTCAAACAGAGTCCCCCAAATTATAATCATCCTCATCAGTTCACTCAGTTCCATGTAATTAATTTTTTTTTCATCTTCAGCTTTTGTTAGCACTTTTATGAATTCATCAGTTTTCCATTAGAGTTCTGAAAGTGCTTATTCATTCAGTTCAGCAGTATAGTCAGTGACCAGAAACCTGTACCTGTCAGAGTCTTTTCCATGAATTCCTTGAAGATGAAACCCTTTTTTATAGGAACATTTTTGCAAAAGCATCAAAGTACACCCAGAACTGTCTGTAAATGACAAAAGACTTAAAAATGACCACGGCTAAAGGTTTGATGAAAGTTCATAATAATGCAATTGACAAGGAAATTTAGTTATTTCTGAGATATACATTTTAAAGTAATAACTAGAATTATGACTTATAACATTATACCAGAATGCTCTTTAGTTCTTCTAGGTCCGTGTTAAACTGTTATTTTCTCTATTCTATTTCCAATATTTGGGATCATCTTTACCATCATTACTCTGAATTCTTTTTCACGTAGACTGCCTATTTTCTCTTCATTTGTTTGGTTTGGTGGGTTTTTACCTTGCTCCTTCATGTGCTGCATATTTCTGTCTTCTCATTTTGCTTAACTTACTGTGTATGGGTCTCATTTTTGCAATCTGCAGGTTCATAGTTCCCATTGTTTTTTCTGTTTGCCCCCAGCCAGTAAGGTTGGTTCAGTGGGTTGTGTAGGCTTCCTGGTGTAAGGGACTGGTGCCTGTGTTCTTGTGGATGAGGCTGGATCTTGTCTTTCTCGTGGGCAGGACCACATCCGATGGTGTGTTTTGGGGTATCTGTGAACATATTATGATTTTAGGCAGCTTCTCTGCTAATGGGTGGTGTTGTGTTCCTGTCTTGCTAGCCGTTTGGCATGGGGTGTCCAGCACTGGAGCTTGCTGACCATTGAGAGTTTCTGGGTCTTAGCATTGAGACGGAGATCTATGGAAGATCTCTCACCTATTGATATTACATCAGGCCAGGCGGTCTCTGGTGGTCAAATGTCCTGAACTCGGAACTCGGCTCTCCCACCTCCAAGGCTTAGGCCTGACATCTGGCTGGAGCAGCAAGACCCTGTCAGCCACATGCTCAGAAGAAAAGGGGGAAAAAAAAAAAAGAAAGAAAGTATAAAATAAAGTTATTAAAACACAAGATTAAAAAATATATTATTGAAATAGAAAATAAAAAAGGTAATTAAAAAAATGAAGAAGAGAACAACAAAACCAATAAACAAATTCACTAATTGTAACAAGCACTAAAAACTAAACTAAGATAAACATATAAATCAGAGACTAGTCAGTCGCATATAGCAAACCCCAAGTCTATAGTTGTTCCCAAATTCCACTGCCTCAATTTCGGGATGATTCGTTGTCTATTCAGCTATTCCACAGATGCAGGGTACATCAAGTTGATTGTGGAGCTTTAATCCGCTGCTCCTGAGGCTGCTGGGAGAGATTTCCCTTCCTCTACTTTGTTCGCACAGCTCCCAGGGTTCAACTTTGGATTTGGACTCGCCTCTGCCTATAGGTCTCCTGAGGGCATCTCTTCTTTACCCAGACAGGAGGGGGTTAAAGGAGCAGCTGATTTGGGGGCTCTGGCTCACTCAGGCTGGAGGGAGGAAGAGGTACGGAATGAGAGGTGAGCCTGTGGCAGCAGAGCCCAGCATAACATTGCAACATACTGAGGCCTGCCATGTGTTCTCCCGGGGAAGTTGTGCCTGGATCATGGGACCCTGGCAGTGGTGGGCTGCACAGGCTCCTGGGAGGTGACATGTGGATAGTGACCTGTGCTTGCACACAGGCTTCCTGGTGGCGGCAGCAGCAGCCTTAGCATCTCATGCCCGTCTCTGGTGTCTGTGCTGATAGCTGCGGCTCGCACCTGTCTCTGGAGCTTGTTTAGGCAGTGCTCTCCATCCCCTCTCCTCACGCATCCTGAAACAATAGTCTCTTGCCTCTTAGGCAGGTCCAGACTTTCCCGGACTCCCTCCTGGCTAGCTGTGGTGCACTAGCCCCTTCAGGCTGTGTTCACGCAGCCAACCCGTCTTCTCCCTGGGATCCAAGCGAAGCCTGAACCTCGGCTCCCAGCCCCCACTCGCCCTGGTGGGTGAGCAGACAAAGGCTGGTGAGTGCTGGTCGTCACCGATCCTCTGTGCGGAGATCTCTCAGCTTTGCCTTCCGCACCCCTGTGGCTGCGCTCTCCTCCATGGTTCTGAAGCTTCCCCCTGCCACCCCCCGTCTCCACCAGTGAAGGGACATCCTAGTGTGTGGAAACCTTTCCTCCTTCACAGCTCCCTCCCAGAGGTGCAGGTCCCATTCTTATTCCTTTGTCTCTGTTTTTCCTTTTTTCTTTTGCCCCACCCAGGTACGTGGGGAGTTTCTTGCCTTTTGGGAGGTCTGAGGTCTTCTGCCAGCGTTCAGTAGGTGTTCTGTAGGGGCTGCTCCACATGTAGTTGTATTTTTGATGTATTTGTGGGGAGGAAGGTGATCTCCAATTCTTACTCCTCCACCATCTTGAAGGTCCTCCTATCTTGGTTACATTTTAACAGAAATTTGTCCATGAAGACATTTCTTGATTGCTTTTATGGGCTACTTAAATTATAGGTAGGGCTGTTGTAAGAATAATCACAACTATTCCCAAAATGTCACTTAAAATTTTAAGAACAACAACAAAAATAATAATGGCCCACATGGTCTCAGCACTTATTATGTGCCCCAATGTTCCACATATAATTCATCTAATCTACCCAACAACTCTCTGAGTAGTTACATGGTGTGTAATAAATGGTGGAGATTTGCTCACCTTTTGCTGCACCATTGTTAATTAATATATACCTGCTCCCACTTTTCTTATTTGAACACATCAGGGAACTGCTTAAGATGTAGACTTCTTGCAATTAGTATATCTCCTGTACCTCATTCTAAATAGATAGTTATACTCACCAATGTCTTTTTCTGTGATCATTTCTGGTACAAAGATTTTTCCTTTATCCTCAGCTGTAGTTGAAATAAGTACCCATCCTCTATCTGGCAGATGGTCCTTCTCAAATTTTAAAACTCATCCGCAGTGTCATACACAAAACAAAGATTTCAGCTGATTTCTAAGCTGATTGTGAATTTGATCTCCTGACTCATTAGCAGAGAATGAAAAGAAATTGTACACACGTTGGTTTCATGTGTCTGTAACCTCTGGAAGGGAGGAGACAGCATCCTCTTTGTTGTGCTTTCTGCATAACCATCCACATCCACCTCAAGAAAAATCTTTTGGGATTGACACATACCCACTGCTATATTTGAAATGCATAACCAACAAGGACCTACTGTACAGCACAGGGAACTCTGCTCAATATTATGTAACAACCTAAATGGGAAAAGAATTTGAAAAAGAATAGTTGCATATTTATGTATAACTGAATCACTTTGCTGTACACCTGAAACTGTCACAAAATTGTTAATCAACTATACTACAATATAAAATAAAAAGTTTTAAAAAAAGAAAAATCTTCAAGATTTTACTAGCTATGTGTGTAAGGTATCTATTACCTTTGTGGAGGGGGGGGTTATTTGATTTTTTTAATCCTTTCCAATTATGGGTAATTTTAGCCAGGTTTTCTCAATTTTCTTATTAAAAATTGATATAGGACCATCAGATCTCAACATGGAGAAAATTGAAACCCAATTCTCTTCTTTTGTTGCAATAGCTTTCTCAGTGTAATACCTTATGATTCTTTGTCTCACTGAGGGCAGACCATATCTGTGAGTATATAACAATTAACAATAGCCAGTTGGCTTATTTTTTATTCCATCAAGATAGGAAATGTATTCCATTATTTGTTTATTGGGAACACACACTAGAGAGCATAGAAACATATATACTATTGTTACAAGCCCTTTCAATACAAGTTAATAGTGATAATTTGAATTCATCATCTTAATTTTCAAATATTATCTTTATTCTATCATTTCTTTCAGTGAAGATTCAGAAAACCGAGGCATAGACATGGGTCACACATATAATATGTGTAGTTCTGGGACTAGAAGCTAAGCCACTTGATCAATCCTAAATTGGTGAGCACACACTCACTATTTTAAATATTAAAGTTACGGGAAACCTTTTCTCATCCATTTTGTATTCTGAGCTCCTAGAGCACTTGCTCATTGGTTTTTTACTGAGTATATGAGTACATCCAGATCCACTTGATTTTTTTAATAGGGCTTCCCAACTGGTATGCAGCCAGTGGGTAACAGGAGTGCCAAGACTTCATTTCTGTTTGTCTCAGGACCTCCGTCAGGAAGCAGGATGTTGAATAGTGAAGGGCCTCGAGTTTACTATATGAGCTATAAAGATATTATAATTTTCTGAGTGTGCTATACCATGAAAAAATTAGTACCACATGATTAACACATATATTCCTAATTAAGAGAGAATTTAATGGAGTTTATTAAAATTCAAATTAAGAAAATATTAAAAGAGCAACCAGTTGAACCCACAGAAAACAGAAGGAGTAAATCACTGAAAACAAAAGGGAAAATTAGTGAATTATCAAACAGAAAGTAGTAGAATTGATAAATAAATCAGAAGCTCTTTTGTAGGAGTGAAAAGAAAACCATTAGTAAATCTAATAAAAAAAAAGACTATGTAAATTCGAAATGAGGTTGGCAGCATAATCACAGCTACAGAGTGAATTAAAAGCCTTGTAAAAGCATAATTTGCCCGAGTCTATTCAAATAAATATAAAAACTGAATGAAATAGATGACTTCTAAGAAAATATAAATCTCACAAGTTGATCTCAGAAGAGATCCATGACCACGGAAGAAATGAAAAATGTTTTCAGTGAGTAAACCTCACAGAAGTGCTAGGCCAGTAGTTTCAGAAGGAAATTCTCTAAAATCTTTGAGGCATAGAGAACGTCAATTCTATTCAACTTGTTCCAGGCCTGAGAAAACATAAAAGTATTAAAATATTTTTATAAGTTAGCAGACTATGATGACATTTTTAAAAGTGTACACAAAATTAAGTAAACTAACTTTATTTATGAATATCTGTTAAAACCATAAAAATGTGATTCAGAATTAGCAGTGCATTGACAAATATTATATCCTTATCATGTGATGAAGGGTATTTGTGTTAGGAATACAAGTGTTGGTCTGTATTGGGTAATCTCTCAACATAATTTATCATATTAATAGGTAAAAGGAGAAAAAAAATGCTTTTTAAGTTTATGTATAAATTAATCTGGCAAAATTCAACACCAAATCCTGAATTAATAAAAAATATGAATATAGTAGAAATTGAGAATAGTTTCTTTCCTCTGATGTGGAGCATAAAACATCTCATAATTAATTGTGAAACAGAAGATTTCTCAGTAAAGTCAGAAACAAGAATGATGGCTACTATCACCATCACTATATAAAATTACTAGGAATTTTAACTCCGTAATTAGATAAGAGGAAGAAATATTAGAAACTAGGGATTGAGATAGACTATTGGAATTATTTGTATATGATATGACATATACCAAAAGTTCAAGAAATACAATTACAAATGGAAATAGTGAGAGAATTGAATAAAATGGTGAGTTATAAAAGATGAAAACATAAAAATTAGTAGTCTGTATGCAATAATAGGTAATAAAATACAGTGGATAGAAAGGTTTTATTTAGAATAGCAAATATATTTAGACTAGGCATAAACATTTAGTCTATGTGGACATAAATGTGGAAAAAGGCTTACAAGAGAGAATTTAAAAATTAAACTAGAGTACATAAATGGAATTTGACTCAAGGACTCATCTTATTCATATATAGGAATACTCAGTAGTGTTAATATGTCAGTTCTCCCTAAATCAATTTATAAATTCATATAATGTGTTTGAAAATATCAAGAATTCTTATAAAATTGACAAATGCTACTGATGTTTATGTGGGAAAATAAGTGTATGAGATTTGCCAAGTAACATCGAAAAAAGAAGAGTAATAAAGGGGATATCCACACTGATATTAAAACATATAACAATTCCACAATAATTTAAACAGTTTGGGATTGGTATAAGCAGATTAGTGGAACCAGAACTATTCAAGATAGTTGGGAAATCACCTCAAAAAAATACCAAGTTTCACAGGTTAAATTCATGGGGAACAAGATAGGTTATTCAATAATTATTGGAGAAGAACTGGCTAGCTCTCTTGGCAAAAAGTTAAGCCGGGATTCTACCCGTGTCCCACTGTACAGCTAAATGAAGGATGTTTAAAAGATGATAACACTGAATTATAGAAAATAACTTTGGTGGGCTTCCCTGGTGGCGCAGTGGTTGAGAGTCCGCCTGCCAATGCAGGGGACGCGGGTTCGTGCCCCGGTCCGGGAGGATCCCACATGCCGCGGAGCGGCTGGGCCCGTGAGCCATGGCCGCTGAGCCTGCGCGTCCAGAATCTATGCTCCGCAACGGGAGAGGCCACAGCAGTGAGAGGCCCGCATACGGAAAAAAAATAATAATAATAAAATAACTTTGGTGAAATTTGGCATATATGTGAGTGCTGTATGCTTCCCATGCATCATCATAAGCTCAGAAGCCATGATTAAAGACTGAGAAATTTGACCATAATCAGAAACATCTTCAAACATCTTCAGAAATTTGACCATAATCAGAAACATCTTCAGCGACCATAATCAGAAACATCATAAGCTCAGAAGCCATGATTAAAGACTGAGAAATTTGACCATAATCAGAAACATCTTCAGATAAATTTGACCATAATCAGAAATATCTTCCTCTTTCTGATTCTGCAGAAACATTATGCAGAATCAAAACCACAAAAATTAAACTGGGAATATACTTGATTTTCTTAATATAGAAAGAACACAGCGAATACTAAAAAATAATTAGTGAAAAAAATGTGCAAGGTCATGCACGGACTGTGTATTATAAAAGGAATTTAAGTGGCCAGTAACTTTAAAAATGTTTAATTTCACAGCAAAAGTGCTAATTAAATAGTCTTTCAGGATAGCAAAGATTTTTTAAAATGACAAGAGTCAGTTAGCAATAGTTTAGTGAAATAGACTTTCCCATACTCTTAGGGTATAAAGGAGAGAATAAACTCTTTGGGTGACAGTTTGGTAGTATTTCAACAAAAATTGCTCATACCCTGTGATTCAGAAAATTTAAGTGGAAAAAGGATTTAAAATGTTTATTGTGGGCTTCCCTGGTGGCGCAGTGGTTGAGAATCCGCCTGCCGATGCAGGGGTCACGGGTTCGTGCCCTGGTCCGGGAAGATCCCACATGCCGCGGAGCAACTAAGCCCGTGAGCCATGGCCGCTAGGCCTGCGCGTCCGGAGCCTGTGCTCCGCAACGGGAGAGGCCACAGCAGTGAGAGGCCCGCATACCGAAAAAAAAAAAAAAAAAAAATGTTTATTGTGTTATTTGTAACAGCAAAAATGAGACAATCTAAATAGGTACTAGTTAAATAACTTGTAGCATATGTGATAGGTTTATATGTGCCACTTTGGAAAGCTATATGAACTCAAAAGATGCCCAAGAGAAAAGCAAGTTTTACATATGGTCATATAATAAACAGGTGTAAAAACTAGCATATGACATATACATACTTATGTAATAGTTTATACATAGAAACTTTTTTGGAAGAACATGCAAGAAACTCTTTAAGTGTCTATTTCTGTGGATTGAAAATGCAAATGAAGCAAGAAGGAGAATTTTACTTTTCACTTTTTAACCTTTTGTAATATCTAAATTATGAATTTAGTTTTAAGAACTTAAAAATACTGGATACATGTGTATATATCAATATAAAATATATTTTCTTGTGTGGTTTGTCTCCTTTGATGTTGCAGCCTAGGCATGGTTTTCAATTTTTCTTTGTAGCCTTCATCTAATACCTTGTATGCATTGCTTCAGACACAAATTTTCATTCTAAACTGACCTCTGTGTAAGAGGCTATATTATATAACTGGCCTCCGGGCGGCTTAGATGGAATGGGTCAGAATCCTGAAGGAGGGATTATTTTGACGATGACCTAAAAAAATAGATCATTGAAAGCAGAAGGAGGGGACAAGCGGGGCAGAGCTGAAGTTCACCCCTAGCGATTTCCTAATTGGAAAATGGGTGTAGTTCCTCTCATTTAGAGAAACATGCTGCTTGAAAGGGTGTTTCCATTGTTAGGTTGCTTTGTCATCTAGAGTTTCTGGTAATCAACACTTTGCATGACTTTGACACTTGTTCTGTTTGCTTCATATTTGTATGTGTTGCAGCACCAATTAGATTTAATATTATCTTGAGTGGGAACTGCTTTTCTTCCTTTCATGTTTTTATTTTTTCCTATTATGCTAGGCATTTCCTGGAGTGTTTAATAGTACCAAACTTTCTCTTGAGTTTATCCCTTTATTGGCTTCAGATTTTATGCATTTTTCCCTTTGATCCTGTTTATGATTCCTCTTCCCTAATTTCAACACTATGACACCTATTTTATTACAGACTATGTATTATTGGCAAAAGTATACAGTCTTTTAAATTATTTTGTTGTTGACAGAAAGAAATTAAATATGATGTAATACTAGGTATACTTAGTAATGTGCATCATTATGATTTTATTTAGTATTTTACAACTATTAAATATAAATTTGATTTAGTATTTTATCCAAGCTTTGGATATCATCTAAATCTCTGATAGGAGGAATAAAAACTGACCCATACCTGTCTCAGAAAGGTGTTGCAAGCATCAATTAGATAATGAAACTAAGAGTTTAAGGTCCCTAGAAAACCAACCAAAAAAACTGTGCTGGTTAATTTACTACTAGTAGTCAATCAGATAAATCGATTTTAGGTGCCAGGCTCCTAAATATATATAAAAATGTATAAAATCAGAATAGTTTTAGTTATTTTCATACCCAAATCAGATTACTCTTCCTCTAGTTCCTCTTGTTTAGACTCCTTTATTAGCTTCTCCCAAATGAAAATCTCAACTTCATAGTGTCTCACTCTATGAGTCTAGTTACCTAACTTTAATACATTTTCTACAAGAGATTTCACTGCAACCAAACTGGTTTTGCCATGGCCCATTGAACCTGTTCATGCCCTCTTCAAGGTCTCCTTCCTCAACTCCAGCTTTTCCACAGGCTGAGGTTTCATTTTTCTGTTATGAACTCCTCCATCTCTCATTTGACACTCAGCATATACAACAGTGTATTGTTCTTTAACATATTATACCTGTGTTGTATTTATACTACACTGTGTTTTATGTAATATATCTGGTTTCTATTTGCTCAGAAAGACAATATGTTCCTTGAAGCAAGGAATAAAATTTATATTTCTTTGTGTTTGTAGCAACTACGTACAGTCTTGGAGAAAAGAAGTTCTTGATGAGTGTTACTACATTAACAGTGGTTTGAATGAGGTAGTGAAATTCACTAGAAATAGAAGATTTGAGAAAAAGTAGAGCTTCCATGCAAAGATATTCTTCTACACAAATATGATCACTTTAATGAAAGTTTTAATACTTTCTCCCATAAATTGGTCCTTTTTACCAATATAACCATTTTAGGATTTTTTAAAAGAATTATTAGATTTACAGAAAAATTGTGCAGTAAGTACAGAGAGTTCCCATATACCCTCCTCATCTTCAGTTCTGAAAGTTTCTACCTATATGTCATTCTGTCCATCCCTGAGCCTCTTCCAACCATTGATCTTTTTACTCTCTCCATAGTTTTGCCTTTTCCAGAATGTCAGACAGTTGGAATCATACAGCGTGTAGCCTTTTCATACTGGTTTCTTTCACTTAGAGATATGCATGTAAATTTCCTCCATGACTTTCTGTGGCTTCATAGCTCATTTCCTTTTGTCACTGAATAATCCTCAGTTGTATGGCTGTACCACAGTTTGTTTACTCATTCCTGTTGAAGGACATCTTAGTTGCTTCCAAGTTTTGGCAATTATGACTAAAGCTGCTATAAACATCTTTGTGCATGTTTTTGTATGAACATAAGTTTTCACCTCATTTTAGCTAATTCCTAGGAGTGTGGTTTCTGGATTCCATGGTAAATCTATGTTTAGCTTTGTATAAAACTGTCAAGCTGTCTTCCAAATTGGCTATACCAATTTTAATTTTCAGTAGCAGTGGATGAAAGTTTCTGTTTTTCTATATCCTCACCATCATTTTGCTGTCAGTGTTTTGGATTTTAGCTATTTGGATAGATGTTTAGTGGTATTTCACTTTTGTTTTAATTTTTGGTTTCCTAATGACATGATACAGAGCATATGCTTGTTTGTCATCTGTGCATCTTCTTTGGTGATGTGTCTTTTCAGATCTCCTGCCCATTTAAAAAAAAATAAGTTTATCTTATTTATTTATTTTTGGCTGCTTTGGGTCTTCATTGCTGTGTGCGGGCTTTCTCTAGTTGCACTAAGCGAGAGCTACTCTTAATTGAGGTGCGCGGGCTTCTCATCGCGGTGGCTTCTTTTGTTGTGGAGTACAGGCTCTAGGCGCGTGGTCTCAGTAGTTGTGGCACATGGGCTCAGTAGTTGTGGCACGCAGGCTCAGTAGTTGTGGCGCATGGGCTTAGTTGCTCCGCGGCATGAGGGATCTTCCCGGATCAGGGTTTGAACCTGTGTCCCTCCCCTGCATTGGCAGGTGGATTCTTAACCACTGTGCCACCAATGCCCCTGACCATTTTTTAACTGAGTTTTTCTTACTGTTAAGTTTTGACATTTTGAGTTGAGTTGTATATTTTAGGGTCTTTTATCACATGTGTGATTTGAAATGTTTTCTCCCAGTCTGTAGCTTGTCTTTTCATTCTCTTATCAGTGTCTTTTACAGAGCAGAAGTTTTACATTTCGAATAAAATGTTTTTTCTTAGATTATGCTTCTGGTGTTGTATCTAAAAAGTCATCGCCAAACTCAAGGACACCTAGATTTTCTCCTATGTTATCTTCTAGTTGTTTTATAATCTTGAATTTTACACTTTAGATCTTTGATCCATTTGGAATTAATTTTCATGAAAGGTGTAAGTTCTGAATGTTTTGCGTATGGATGTGCCATTATTTAAGCACCATTTGTTAAAATGACTTCTTTCTCCATTGAATTGCCTTTGCTTCTCTGTCAAATATCAATTGACTTTATTTACATGGCTCTATTTCTGGGCTTTCTATTCTGTTCCATTTGTCTAGTCTTTTGCCAGTAGTTAGTCTTAAATTTGGATAGTGTCAGTTCTTCAGTTTTGTTTTTCCAGTGTTGTGTTGGCTATTCTGGGTCTTTTGCCTTTCCATATAAACATTAGCATCAGTTCGTTGATAACTACAAAATAACTAGCTGAAATTTTGATAAGGATTGTGTTGGATCTATAGATCAAAATGAGAATAACTGAAATATTAAAATTTGAGTCTTCCTACCCATGAACATAAAATAGCTCTCCATTTATTTAGATCTTCTTTGATTTTTTTCATCAGCATTTTGTAGTTTTCCTCATATAGATCCTATACATTTTTTTATTGTTGTTAAATTTATACATAGGTATATTTTGGGTTCTAATGTAAATAGCATTATGTTTTAAATTTCATATTCCAAGTGTTTGTTGCTGAAATACAGAAAAGAAATTGAGTTTGTTTATTAATCTTATAACCTGAAACTTTGCAATACTCACTTAACAGTTCCAGGAGGTTTTGTTGTCTATTCTTTTGCATTTTCCACATAGACGATCATGTCATCTGAGAACAAAGACAGTTTTATTTCTCCCTTCCCAATCTATATACCTTTTATTCACTTTTTTATCTCATTGCATTAGTTAGGACTTCCAGTACAGTGTTGAATAGGAATAGTAAGAGGGGACATCCTTGTCTTTTTCCTGGTCTTTAAGGAAGCATCTAGTCTGTTTTGTTTTGTTTTTGTTTTTTAACCATTAAGTATGATGTTGACTCTAGAGTTTCTTCATAGATTTCTTCTTTATTACATAGAGGAAGTTTCCCTTTATTCCCAGTTTTATCACGAATGTATGTTGAATTTTCTCAAATGCTTTTTCTGAATCTATTGATATAATCATTGATTGTTTTTCTCTTTAGCCTGTTTATGTGATAGATTACATTAACTGATTTTTAATTTTGAACCAGCCTTGCATAAATGGAAAAAAATCTCACTTGGTTCTAGTGTATACCTTTTTATACATAGCTGGATTTGATTTGCTATATTTCATTGAGGATTTTTGGAGAGATATTCATCTACAAATGTCTTTTCTTGTGATAGCTTTGGTTTTGGTATTAGGGTAATGCTGGCCTCATAGAAAGACTTAGGAAGCATTCCTTTCTCTTTAATTCTTTTGGCAGAGATTGTGGAGAATTGGTATCATTTCTTCCTTAAATGTTTTGTAGAATTAACCATTGAAACCATCTGGGACTCTTGCTTTCTGTTTTGGAAAGTTATTTAATTATTGGTTCCATTTTTTTATTCAAATTGTCTTTGTCTCCATGTGTGAGTTTTGGTAATTGTGCCTTTCAAGGAATTGGTCTATTTCATCTTAGATGTCAAATTTGTGTTGCATAGAGTTATTAATAATATTCTTTTATTATATTTTTAATGCCATGAGATCAGTAGAAATGACCCCTCTTTCTTTTCTGACGCTAGTAATTTGCATTTTATGATTTTTTTACATTTATATTTGGTTACTCTATATTTGTTTATATTTATATCTTAACAGATTATAAAGAAGACTTAGAATAGAACTTACCATAGGTGATTCATGTACAGTACCCAAGGCCTGGTTCTCCTGGTGAATATATATGTGGTATATTACGTTTTCAAAAGCATATAGAAAAGAGCAAACAAATAACGGTATAAGTATGAGATCCATTTCTAATTGAAGAGTTTCATTATTCAGGTACGAGCAATCAACATGGTCAGAAAGACAATTTAGTTATTTATTTGCATTTTGGTTCTACAGAATTTATCAAGAAAAGACATATTTGGTCAATCCATTTCATTTAGAAGCACTCAATTGTTCAATAAAGACTACAGGAGTACTGCCTTTTATTCATTCATTTACTAAATCAGAATTGTTTTTTCCTAGTTTTATTGAGAAATAATTGACATACTTCACTGTATGAGTTTAAGATGTACAAGATGATGGTTTGATTTATATATATTGTGAAATGATTACCACCATACGTTTAGTTAACATCCATCATCTCATATAGATACAATAAAAAGAAAAGAAAAAAAAATTCTCCTTATGATGAGAACTCTTAATATCTAGTCTCTTAACTTTCCTCTATATCATATGGCAATGTTAACTTCAGTCATCGTGTTGTACATTACATCCCTAGCACTCATTTATCTAATAACTGGAGTGATATATATAATACATCACTTAGGTTGTTTCTATGTTTTGGCTATTGTAAATATTGCTGTATGAAAATGGGGGTACAGATATTTCGGGCTAGTGTTATCATTTCATTTGCATATATTCCCAGAAATGGAATTGCTCGATCATACGGTAGTTCTATTTTTAATTTTTGGAGAAAACTTTGTACTGTTTTCCACAGTGGCTGTACCAGTTTACAATCCCACCAACCATGCACAAGGGCTTCCTTTTCTCCACATTGTTAGAAGCATTTGTTATCTCTTATCTTTTTGATGATGGTCATTCTAATAGGTGTTTAATTTGCATTTCCCTAATGACTAGTGATGTTGAGTATATTTTCATGGACCTGTTGGTCATTCACATATCTTTTTTTAGAAAAATCCATATTCAGGCTCTGTACAGATTTTTTAATTGGATTTTTAAAATATGTTTGCTATTCAGTTGCTTGGATATTAACCCCTTATCAAATATATGGTTTGCAAATATTTTTTCTCATTCCATAGGTTGTTTTCTCACTTTGTTGATGTGAACCAAGTCTTACTGAGTAACAACATTTATATTATTTCTATAAGGAGAAGTACACGGTATATTAAAATTTAAAAACTGGGGAAACAGGAGAAGCAGGTGAACATTTCAGAAACAGATATGTTTGAGTTCTTCAAAATAAGTATAGCATTTATAAAGTGATGAAGCCAGAATTTAATAGAAAACTCCAATTTGATGTTTTATAAGATAAAAATGCACATACTAAAAGCAAAGCACTTTTGTAAATAAAAAACTGGGCTCAAGAGTCAGGAGGCATGGGTTTTTTTTTTTTTTTTTTTTTTTTTTTTTTTTTTTTTTTTTTTTGCGGTATGCGGGCCTCTCACTGTTGTGGCCTCTCCCGTTGCGGAGCACAGGCTCCGGACGCACAGGCTCAGCGGCCATGGCTCACGGGCTTAGTTGCTCCGCGGCATGTGGGATCTTCCCGGACCAGGGCACGAACCCGTGTCTCCTGCATCGGCAGGCGGATTCTCAACCACTGCGCCACCAGGGAAGCCCGAGGCATGGGTTTTAGAACTAACTTTTCCACTGACCAGCTGTGTGATACTGAGCAGGCCACAGTTTTTTGTTGTTGTTGTTGTTTTTGAGTCTGACATACTTCTGATGATCTGTATGATTTTTTCAGTTCTGTGAAACTCTACCTGCATCCAACATGCTCAGCTAACCCCAGGTCAAAAGAGTAGTGAAGATGTAAGGAAGGCTATGTGACATTTTAGTTTCACTCGTATTTCAGTTTTTTCTCCTTCGTTTTCTCCATTCTTTCTATTTTTCCTTTTCCTCTATCTCTTCTTCCTCCTTATTCCTTTAACTTCCTTCTATTTATTTTTTTATTTTTTTTTGCGGTACGCGGGCCTCTCACTGTTGTGGCCTCTCCCGTTGCGGAGCACAGGCTCCGGACGCGCAGGCTCAGCGGCCATGGCTCACGGGCCCAGCCGCTCTGCGGGATGTGGGATCTTCCCAGACCGGGGCACGAACCCGCGTCCCCTGCATCGGCAGGCGGGCTCTCAACCACTGCGCCACCAGGGAAGCCCTAACTTCCTTCTGTAACACCTCTTTTCTTATCACTTTTCTCTATCCTACTCTGCCTGTAAGATGGGGCAGTTAATTATAAGTGTAGAATTAGCAGTTAATATTCAAGGCTAGATAGATTTCCAAGCCACAAGTTTAAACCTAGTGTTAATAAGGCTGACAGTAGTTTAATTCCCAAGTGTAACCAGATAATGAGAGAAGAGATATGTACCTGTAACTATTTCTAGGGAAATACCCAGCATCTGGTCTTCGAGCAGTGGGATTTTTTTTTTTCACACTTGGTGACAAATGGGTTAAGTGTGGGTACACTGCGACTATTTTTGCATTGAGGTCAGTCTGTTATATGTCACAATTATGTTTCCATGTTCAAGAGCAGCTGAAGAGTTTGGTGCTTTTCTCCAAAAAGCTCAGAGACTCTATATTCATGTTTACATGCATTATAAAGTCGGTGAAACTAAGGGGAAGCTCTAAGGCTTAGAGGTTTTAGATAATAGTGCCCCAAACAGTCTTTTCCTTCATCAAAGATGTTTACAATTTATTATGCTTCATATTTCTCTGTGAGGAGATAAAGGATAATTTTCTAAAGGCTTCCCGGGCCTGTGCTTCATAGATAGTGAGGACACGTGTCCCAGTTAATGTCTGCAGTTCCTCCGTAGTGGTTAATAGAGCCTCCTTTTAATCTTAAAAGTGTCCCAGTTTGGAAGATATATTATATGTTCCCTCTATTCATAGACTGTCTTGAAGCTGAAGGAACTATTTCTTGTATGCATTAGATAAGGCACTGTTTGGTTTTCCTCCTCCAAGCAAAGGCCTTGCTGGTGAGTCCTTGCAGCGGAAAGACAGCACAGAGCCTTTTTCTTGCAGGGTATCTTGAGATATTTTCGATTGGTTCAAAATACTGAATTGCTCACTTTTGTGAACCAGTTCATCAGTCTGAGAACTAGTTGGAAATGGACAAAGTAAGTTGTTTCTTGAAAAGGCTTGATCCTTGTTGAAAAGAAGCCTGATTTAGGGAGGAGTAGAACTTTTAGCTTAGTTTTCCTGGGAACGTCAATGGGTTGAATTTGCAGAAACAAAGACACATTTTCTTTGATTTGCCAACTCTTTAATTGCTATTCATTGAAAAGTGTAAAGTTTTAAAACTCTGAGCTATGACTGCATTCACCCTCCTTCGCCTGCTGCTCGCTTCCATCAGGTGATGTGCAAAAGAAACACTTATTTTTTTTTTTTTTTTTTTTTTTTTTGCGGTATGCGGGCCTCTCACTGTTGTGGCCTCTCCCATTGCGGAGCACAGGCTCCGGACGCACAGGCTCAGCGGCCATGGCTCACGGGCTTAGTTGCTCCGCAGCATGTGGGATCTTCCCGGACCAGGGCACGAACCCGTGTCTCCTGCATCGGCAGGCGGATTCTCAACCACTGCGCCACCAGGGAAGCCCAAGAAACACTTATTGATTTGACAGAGTGGAGCTTTTTGGCTGAATGAATTATGCTTGGTAATAGAAAACATTTGGGAGAATATGCAGAGTGTTTATTTCTTTTCCAAAAATCTGAAGTCCTCATGTTTTAGGGAGTCTAATTTCATTTTAATTTAAAGGGAAACTGCTTATATGACTGTATGCAAACAATTAGGGGATAATTTATCATTCTGAGAAAGGTATAGAAAGGAAAACCTAGTAAGGGACAAACAGAAATTGCACAACTGAAATGAATAGATCAAATGTCATCATATAATTAAGATGCTTTCTCAAAATCTGTTTGAAATAGAAGTGTTATAGTTTTCCTGACTTCACAGTATAGAGCCTATTGGTTTGGGGTAAAATGAAGGTCACATCGTGGCTCATCTCATGCCCCTCTCCATCTTGCTCACCATGGTCCAGTCACATGTCAACTCCCTGATCCTGGAATGTGCTAGTCTCCCAATAACTATTCCAGCTCATTCTTTAGGACTTGTTTTGGTCACTGGTTTTCTCCTCCTCCCCTTTTCCATTGCACGTCTCTCTAAGGTGCTCCTGTGTAATAACATGCCATAGGAGGCGTAGGCATGCTTTTCAAACTGCAGGGCTTAACTGTCTGTATCTTTCGCTAGACTGTGAGCTCTGCGATGCTGGCTTATGTTTGCAGTAACTCTGGGCTTTTGTATTGTTATTCTTCATTTTGGGAGCTCTTTACACAGGAATATCTCCTTTCTATCATTTAATTCCCAGCTCAAATGGCTCCTCAGAAACTCTCCAATCTAGAGGAGTTTCCCAATCATTGTCTATTTCAGCCAAGGGACTCGGTTTAGATTTATTTTTAGATTTACTTAGTTTCTTTTCCCCCCACTAGCAGGTAAGGACCACTTGAACAGAGGTCTCCCTTATCTTGTACATTGCTATACCCCAAGGACCCATAAAAGACCTAGTATACAGAATCTATTCAAATATTATTTCTGAATAAATGATATTGCTGTATTTCTCTAAGTTGGTAGTCATATGAAATTGCTGAGCATGCATATAGATTGCTTAACGAATGGGTTATTGTTGCAACTTCCAGTCTCAATTTTATAATGTAAATTGTGCCTAACACATCAAATCATTACAAATCAATTTACCTTGAGGTCAAAATAAACAATAAAACACAACTTTTCACTTTGAGCTATATTAATCAAGTGCTAATGTTCTAACATTCCTTAATGAGGGGAAATATTGTATGATATCCCTCATATGCGGAATCCAGAAATAAATGATACAAATGAACTTATTTACAAAACAGAAACAGACTCATAGACTTAGAGAAAGAACTTACGGTTACTGGGAGGAAGGGTAGGGGAAGGGATAGTTAGGGAATTTGGGATTGACATGTACACACTGCTGTATTTAAAATGGATAACTCAGCAGGGACCTATACTGTAGAGCACAGGGAACTCTGCTCAATGTTACGTGGCAGCCTGGCTGGGAGGAGAGTTTGTGGGAGAATAGATACATGTATACGTATGGCTGAGTCGCTTTGCTGTGCATCTGAAACTATCACAACATTGTTAATCGGCTATACTCCAGTATAAAATAAAAAGTTAAAAAAAAAAAAAGAGGTACAACAAGCTGCTATTTAAACCAAACACAAAATTGGGAAATTGAGAAATTTTATACCTCAATTTATACAGCACATACGTGTTTCTCCTAAATGAATCTTATTCATGTTGACATACATGGGGGAAAATAACTGAAACATTTTTCTGAGCAATTGTGCTGATTATAATGGAAAAATATTGGAAATGAAGAAAACAGTCATCATGGTGGCCAGACCATAAAATAATGACTTTTAATGTGTATATCAAGCTACTCTTTTGTTGAGTCAGGATAACTCAGCCTTAATTCCTGCTGAGAAATATGAACTTTTAACAGAAATCAAAGAGTGTCCAGTAAGTGTACATGCATTTATGACCTTCCATGAAAGTCCTCCAGGCTTATGTATTCTTAAAATCTATGCAGAAATTCTTTGTCACGTTACCTAGGTCTAAGAAAACCTAACATTATCTTTTTCAAGTCACAGAGAACTTATTTCATTGTTTTATTATTATTACTGAGGCTGATGAACTACTAGAGAACAGGACTAGGGTTGAACTTTGTATTTTTATAATAATGGCCAAGTCATCTTCAGAAAAATTCTAACAGCACCCAGGGGAGTGTGGTACTAAGAGCACGTATTTGTCATGTGTGGCCACCAGCAATCTGCAGATGATTTTCAAATGACATTCTGCATATCCAAGCTTTATTTCGATGCCTACGCATCTGCGCTCCTGTTAGCAGTATTATCAAGTAGCTTTAAGCGGGTGTACTTTAAATATTTGAAAGCTTTGACATTCTTCAGAAGCCCTGATAATGCATGTGATGATGATCTCAATTCTTTTCTGTTAGGATGAATTTTACAGGGCTTGATCAATATGTAACAGAAAGATATTAAAATATGGTTTTCCTGGTTCTTTTGAAATGTAGAATTTTAAAAGTTACAAAGTTACATTAATAAGGTCACCAAGGATATTTTACAATAGTAGGTTGCTTTTACATCTTAAGTATCCAGAAGTTAATATATAAAATAGCTTCTTAATAATTGGTTTTCTTTCTCTCAGTAGAAAACAATGAATATTCATTTAATTTATGTAAATGAGAATTTTTCTCCCAACACTTTTCTGATTTAATACTCAGGCTAGCTGTATTTTGTTAAAAAAAGTCTTTCTCACTTCCAAATTATTGTAAACACAAAGTAAGCATTTTAAAATAGCTCTGTGATAGCAATAAATACAGATTTACACATAACTATTAAAAATTGATATATAATAAGTTATGTGTATCCAATACTAATTATAGAGTTCTCAGGATTTATAGTACCAACGCAGCAGTATAGTACCAATTCTGGAATTCTGGCATGTCGGGCTGGGAGAAAAACAGTCCTTAACCACTCAATGAAACAGATGGTTAAACCAAAGATTAGAGAAGTTAAAAGACTTGTGCAAGGTTGCAGAGCTACTGAGGCACAGGCTTTACGTTCCAAGATTCTAAGTCCAGTGTTCTCGCTGACCATGTCATGTGCTTTTCATAGAGACATTATTAAAGTAGTGGGAATAACAGCAGTGCTTTAAGATTTGGAGTCTTCTTAGTGAATCTCAGAATGCAAAAGGGTGCATAAGATTTATATCAGAGGCTTATTTAAAATAAAGAGTTTTGAGTTCCATCTCCAGGAGGTCTGTGAGGCAATCTGTAGTAGAATCTGGGTCTTCATTTTTAACAAGGCTGTCTGGTGATTCTGATTAATTTGGTAAACAAGTTGGCTTATGATCTTTACATTCAAGCATACTGCGTGTATATAAAATAGTATCTGAAATGTGCATCGAAAGCATAGTATCTCTATGTGGCATTGGATGATTAAGTCTTCCAGAATGATGATTTCTGGAGATACAACTGAACATAAAAAGTATGGATAAAATACACCTTTCTTTTTGAGATTCATAAGGAGTTTTGTGTAAGTGAATTATCTCAGTGAAAAGCTTGTTAACAGCGTGCCCATCTACCATCCATCCTGGCCAAAAGAGGTAGCGAAAAAGTGTCTATTTGAGAAGACTGATTGCCTTATCAGTTAAAACATGTCTATGGTAATAAATCAAAACATTTATTTTCATATGAAAACATTATTAAATGACTCCATTTTCTATTATAAATATGTATATAACTGTCAATCAACGAGATGCCACAAGATGAACGTGCAGAATCAAAGTAATCAGCCTTAATTGTTCAAGGAAAAATTCAGGTCACCTATCAACCTAGAAGAAGAAAGATGTCCAGATATTATTTTGCCTATTCAGCATTTCCCGTGTTAATTTCCTATTTTAATTTGCCGGCCTCCTAAATTAACTATTCAACATTTCACTATTCAGATTTCCACACACCTGTCTGGCATGAACACAAAAAGGGTAAGAAGAAATGGTGTTTGTGAGATCAGTCCCAAACCAGCCCTTTTATCACCCACCAGTCATTAACCATCTGTTTGCTTCCTATCAGCCCCTGGCGGTATCTTCCTGCACCCACCCGCTGGAGCCCTTGCAGACAAATTCCTGTTTAATCAGTTTCTCTGGCTCTTAATCTTTCATTTAATTCCTAAAATGAGAGCATATCTCTTCCTTTCAGGAATATGCTAACGTTTGAATTGTGCTTCTGGAGATGCAGACCTTTGATCTGGATTTAGTACTGTCTGTGCACTGCCCCCTGAGTTGCCTCATTGGAAGTAGCTTATAGCTCTTCGTCTCTAGCGTTCTTCGGGCTTGCACACCCAGTGATATTGTCATTTATCGACACAATGTTCAAATATAGAAAACGCATAGATATTGGCCTTGGGAACTATACTTGGGGGTGTGTAAGTCAAGCCTCATGCACTAATTCTAAAGACAAGGCAGTATAGTTTGACCAAACTATATGGTATTTTTTGCCGTTACTGCACTTATAACTTTTGGGCTTGAACCCTGGGTCAGATTGTAAGTAAATGGCAAATTGTGATTGATTCAATTTATTTCTCAGGGATATTATGACCTTTATCTGAAAACTGTAAAATTCAACCAGTTTTTTTTTATCTGAGAACCAAATTTCCATTTTTAATGCACTCTGTCAGCAACTGTAAAGTCGGCAAAGAACATGTTAACTAATTACATAGAATAACACTGTACTAGAAGTGCCAACTATTTTTACTACCTTGTTCAGGCCACAGACTTTGAATTTAGGTGGTCGGACAACTGTATTGTCTCATACAATATGTTTGACCCACATTTTGTGGAACAATGCCTACATACTTGATTGTTTTTTTCTCATTCGTCCTTCTCTGAACACAGTGCTAACTCACTCAGCAGTAACTTCATCCATAAATTAAAGTCGCATTATTACATTTTGACAGCTCTATTGATAAAATATGATCCACAACAATAGCGGAGATTTCTTGAGCGCTTAGTGTGTGCATGACACCATTGTAAGCACTTTTTGTTTTTGTCCTCAGTTCCCACAATACACTTCGGAGGTGAGTACTGTGATTGTGAAACTATGGCACACAAAGGCTAAGGAGTTCACCCGAGGTCAAACAGGTACAAAGCGGCAGAGCCAAGTGTGTGGGTGGCCTGGAGCCAGAGGTCTTAATTATATGCATTTTACATCTCAATCTTTTGTAAAATTGTATTTTCTTGAAGTATAGTTGATTTGCAATGTTGTGTGAATTTCTGCTGTACAGCAAATTGATTCCGTTATAGAAATATATATACACACACATATATATATTCTTTTTCGTATTCTTTTCCATTATAGTTTATTACAGGATATTGAATATAGTTCCCTGTGCTCTACAGTAGGACCTTGTTTATCCATCCTGTATATAATAGTTTGCATCTGCTAATCCCAGACTCCCAATCCGTCCCTCCCGAATCATCCTTCCACCTTGGCAAGCACAAATCTGTTCTCTATATCTGTGAGTCTGCTTTTGTTTTTAGTCTCAATCTTGAATATAAACTTGATGAAAGTTAGCTTTCTATTCATATTCTTTCCATGAGGTATGTCACTCTATTATAAAAATTAAATACTGGTGAGTCTCAAAAAAGGCAGGAGGAGTGAAAGAACTACAAGCTGAGTCAGTCTTTGAATGTTTAGAGGTGGGGCAGTTCAAGGAATTTACACTAATTTGAATTCAAGAAGTATTTTAGTTGTCCAGGCCCTAGACAGGAGAAACGTTGAAATTAGGATCACGCTTCTCTGAACATGTTAAAATCTACTCATTTCTAGTCAACTTAATGTACTAGAAACGAAAACAAAGGGGATAGGGTAATTAAAGAAATGAATACTATCTAGTCAGAGTTTGTTAA